>NC_072793.1:5115208-5420000 GCF_028583425.1 Eublepharis macularius
ACCAGCCATGTGACCATTTTCTCCGGGGGCAACCCCACTGAGTTCCACCACCTCCTTTCCCAGAAAAAAACCCCTGCTCAACACTATGCTGTCATAGCATAGTAGATAGTGTTGGATTAGGATTTAGGGAGACCCACTTTCAGATCCCCATTTCTGCCATGGAAGCTTGCTGGGTCACCTTGGGTTAGTCACATACTCTCAGCCTGGCCTACCTCACAGGGTTGTTTTTAGGATTGTCAGGCTCCACCTGGAAACTGGTAGGAGTTGGAGGTGAGGGGCATTTACTGGGGTGTTCACGACAGTCATCCCTGGCTGATGACATCACTTCCAGCCCAACCTGGAAGCAATGGCCAAGGGTTAAAGAATCAGTCCGGGGATGACACGGTTGCTTCCAGGTTGCACCAAAAGTGATGCTATTGGTCTGGGATGATGGTTCCATGCCCCCCCCCTTTTCACTAGCCTGCCTGTTCCCATCGATCAGCTTGTGATTTGTGGGCAGATGCACCATAAGCGGACACCCAGCAAGCCTAGTTATTGTGATACAACAGAGGAGGAGATGTTCTAAGCCACTTTGAGTCCAACTCGGGGAGAAAAGCAGGATATAAATAAATAAAGGCAAGTGCACATTCCAGGTAGATGTAGAAAATGAATCTTCCTTGGGGATGTATAAATATCATGCTTTTCAGTTTTTGTATTTTTCATACATCTTTGCCGAGCCCCTTTGCAGGGGTCCTTATAGGCCCTATAATGGACCCCTCCCCTTCATTCTCCCTACTGTGAGGCAGATTTTTCCACCAAAATACAGTTTCCCTGCTTTGACTGAGCAGCCCCAAGAAGTGTGTTAATATTTTTGGATTTGAAAGTCTGTTTGTCCCACCCTGACATGCCGATAGAAGTGCCCAAGGTGTGCGTATGTAGCACCAACAAGTCTACGAATAAGACAAAGTTCTTGGAGAATTGCTTGTTTTGCCATTAAGAAAGCTCACAATGACTCAGCTGATTCTGAATTTAGCCCAGGCGAGTTCATCTATTGCTAATCCTGACCATGATTATGAAGACCATATTTGTTGTTTCTAATGTGGTCCCCCCCCCCACATCTGTTTTGGAAAGGATATTTCAAACAAGTATATGGTTTCCACTAGACCCACAATTAGTTAAATCAGTTATTGCCATCTTCTCAGAATAATTGCTCAGTCTGAAAGGGTTCCTAAATTACATGAAAAGACTGTGATGAGCAATGATTAAAAGAATTTTGGAGGAAATGCACTAAGCGATGTGCACATGTGGAAACAACCTCCGATTCTGTCCTGACTGAGGAAGCTTGGTCACCTTATCAACATTCTTTTGGTTTTCCTCACAGCTCCTCGGATATCTGGCCTGAAAAGAATCTTTCAAATATACTTCACATTTTGCTTTGGGCAAAATCCAGGGACAAGGTAGAGATGTAAAGGACCACACTGAGAAATGCAAGTCTTAGCTTACATCCTTCGGGTTTTTCTGTTTGCAGTTCCTCAGATGTTTGGCTTAAAGAGGATACCGTCACATTTCTCCCAACTGTGCTTTAAGCAACATTTCAGCAGCAATTCAATTTTGCATAACTGGGATTTTAGCTAGAATTTATGGCAAAACTTAACTTCTACTGAAATGGAGTCTGGAGAAGAAAGCAACAGCACCCCGCCCCCCCAGCTTGGTTCAAAGCTAAGCTCAGGAAAGCGGAGCTATTTGGCCAGACCCAAAGCAAACCAATCAGCAACTCCCAAGCTCAAACTTGGTTGGTAGGCTGGCACCCCCCTTCTCTTCCCCCCCTCCCTTTTCTGGTAGTAGCTGCTGTTGGCAATGCCTATTTGCTATGTTAATTGATTGTGATTGTATCTTGTATATTTTATCTTCTGTTGTGGCCCGCCCTGAGTGTGGGATATAAACAATAACAATAGCAATAGCAATATTTGCTCACCCCATCAGATAATCATCAGACAGGCAGATAGGCACCCCCCTCCCCTCACCAACATTGTGCATGCCTGAGTGCCCTGGAAGATTGAGACACTGCCCCCCCCCGCCCAGGGTGCTTGACATTGGCTGTTGGGGGAGAAGACTCTTTTCTCACCTCTTAGTTGCTCTATTACCAAATTAGAATGGGGGACTGGCTCAGATATAGGAACATCTGCCACTGTGGTGTAGCAACTAGGTCCAGGATCAAATGTGTCTAAACACAGGCAAGGCTGCCATATACTGAGCCAGACCACTCATCAAAGTCAGTATTGTCTACTCTTGCTGGCAGCAGCTCTATGGGTTTTCAAGCAGGTATCTTTAACATCACCGATCCTTTTAACCGAAGATGTCAGATAGCTGAAGCTCTAAGCTTTTGATAAGGTCCTCCATGACATTCTGATGGGCAAACTGGAAGACTGTGGACTGGACAATAGGACAGTTCGGTGGATAGGGAACTGTTTAGAGGACCGCACTCAAAGAGTGGTGGTCAACGGCGTTTCATCAGATTAGAGGGAGGTGTCCAGTGGGGTGCTGCAGGGCTCGGTTTTGGGCCCAGTACTTTTCAATATTTTTATCAATGATCTGAATGAAGGAGTGGAAGGGCTGCTCATTAAATTTGCTGATGATACCAAATTGGGAGGGGTAGCAAACACCCAAGAAGATAAAGTTCAAATTCAACAAGACCTGAATACTCTTGAGAAGTGGGCAGCTGTGAATAGGATGCAATTCAACAAAGACAAGTGCACAGTATTACATCTGGGCCACAAAAATGTGGAACACAAATACAGGATGGGGGATACACTTCTGGGTAGTAGTGTATACAAAAGAGATCTTGGGGTAAGAGTGGACTGTAAACTAAATATGAGCAGTCAGTGTGATGTGATGGCAAAAAAGGCACACTCAGTCTTGGGTTGTATCAAAGGGGCCATAGCATCGAAATCGCAGGAGATCATAGCCCCTCTCTATACTGCCTTGGTCAGGCCGCACCTGGAGTCCTGTGTGCAGTTCTGGAGGCCTCGCTTCAAAAAGGATGTGGACAAAATCGAGAGGGTGCAGAGGAGAGCGATGAGAATGATCAGGGGTCTGGAGAAAAGGAGATTGAGGGGGAACATGATTACTCCCTTTAAGTATTTGAAAGGCTGTCATTTGGAGGAGGGCGGGGAGCTGTTCCAGTTGGCAGCAGAGGGTAGGACCCAAAACAATGGGATTAAATTACATGCAGAAAGGTACCGGCTGGATATTAGGAAGAACTTTTTCACCGTCAGAGTGGTTCAAAAGTGGAATCAGCTGCCTAGGGAGGTGGTGAGCTCCCCCTCACTGGCAGTTTTCAAGAAGAGGCTGGATGAATACTTGTCAGAGATGCTTTAGGCTGATCCTGCACTGGGCAGGGGGTTGGACTAGATGGTCTGTATGGCCCCTTCCAACTCTGTGATTCTATGATTCTAAGAGTAATCCACTGGTGGAATTGGCTGCTTAGGGGAGTGGTAGGTTCCCCTTAATTGGCAGTCCCCAAGGAGTGGCTGGTCGAATACTTGTCCGGGATGCTTTAGGCTGTTCGTGTATTGGCCAGGGGTTGGACTCGATGGTCTGTAAGGCCCCTTCCAACTCTATGATTCTATAATTCTATGATTCAAGTTCACATAGAAAGCATGAAAAATGTACTGCTGCAAACAAGAGATGCCTAAAACTGTGAGTCCAGACATATTTACCTTGAGATGATCAAAGTCCATATACAGCAGCTGAATTTATGAAAAACCTGGCATTGTGGCAACCCTAACACATTCTCTTCACTGAGTTCACAGCACAAGGACTTCCGCTTCACAGTCTCAGCCCATTTAAATAATTTCATTTAAGACCATGGCAACGTTTCATTGGAATGCCCTGTTGGATATTATGGCCTCATACTTTTGTCTCTCAAGACCAGTTTAAGGTTTACCTACATCTTTGCTTTCAAAACAATTACTTCTGAAGGGCTTGCTGAGCTTATGAACAAGTTTAGCTCTTAGCAGCATTCCCTTCATTCCACCCCCTTCAAATGCTCTTTCAAAAGCATCTTATATTTACCTTTCGGTTCACGTCTAAGTATGTACTCGCTTCTTACTCTAACTTAATTGATATGAACTGAAGAAAAAACTTGCTCAAAACAAGAAATATAGGTTTTCAGAAACAGCCATTCATGGAATTATGTACTTGTCCTCTCGCAAAAGGAACACATCCTTTTTTGCTAATGAACTCAAGTGAGCGTCCCTGGGGAATGCGTTCAAGTTTGATTCCATTGTCCTGTACGATCATTTGTACTAGAGGTAATGTGACTCAGCCCTCGCTATTGTCTCTCAAAGATTCAAAACTGAATATACCAGCAAAGAGGAGAAAAGGTCCCCAAGAGTGATATGCTGGAAGAAAAGGAGGAGGAGGTCTTGGGTCTAAGCTAGAGGGATATGAGCTGGCTCCAGACTGCACTCTAGCAGCGTGGGAGAGGGTTTCTAGCCCTCCGCGGAGAACCCAATTGTATTCGGGTGATGACTCACACATTATAAAGTCCATGTGGTGACACAAGGCTGACACAAGTACTTCGGGTCAGACATGTCCTTGCATTTCCATGCGGGGAACTCAGTTCTCATGCATGCATGCTGAACAAGAAGAAAGGGCTTGAGCCTTTCACCTGTATTGTCTTCCCATCCTGAAATGGTTCCAGGGACCCAATATTTGTTCCAGTGGGGAACCTTTATAAGTATATATAGTACCTCCCCTGGGCCACTTCAGGTTAGAAAATTGTCAGTAGAGGAAGGCTGGAAACCTTGATCTTGATCTGAGTCAGGCCTGTGCACACTCCAGAATTACATTCTCAACCAAGAAGTCCTAGAACATCTGTAGAAAGTCCACAGAAGAGGCATGCAGAGTTTGTATGTGTGAACCAGCCCTATTAGTCTAGTGCTATTGCCCCTGCCTGTCCTAATATATTTCCAGGCTCCCAATATGCCCTTTAATAGCACAATTTGTGCAGTACTGCACACCATTTGTGTTGCAGGTGGGGAGATCGTTCTGAACATGCCCAATCACTGATCACAATGCACAAGAATTCTGCAAGTCGCAGTTTAGACCTCTTCACAATGGGTGACTCAGCACATCAGAAATGTACCAGAGGTCTCATGTGATCCTCATGAAAATATACAGTTTCGTCACAAAAAAAAAGATTCTTTTTCCCCCCTAGAAAAAAATGCCCCAAATGGCATCAAGATTTCCAAAAATTTTACATCTCACTAATTTCCCCCCCACAAACATCTCCAAAGAAGGTGACTGTACAGCCTTTTATGGCCAGCTGTTTCTACCATTGGAAAATTATACTCCTCACCCTTGTCTTTCATTTTCCTCAGTCAGCAGGATTTTTTTTTCCCTCCTACATATCTAAAATATTGTTTTTAGGCTAAATATATCCAGATTCCTCCAGGCCTTCTTCATACATTTGTGATAGGCTCCCGACTAGTCAGCAGCCAGAGGCTCTGCATCAATTGAGGGCTGAGCTGTCGGAAGCCACCGGGCCGGAAGGAACACTGCAGGGCTATCAAGAAGTCACAGGGTTCACACAGAGAGCGGCCAGTTAGCAGCACACAGTGGCAGGGGTTGGATGAACGATAATGTTGCACCAGCAAAAGGTCAGTTCTCTACTGAGCTCTTAAACAACTGGTGGTGAAGCCAGCCAAAGCCTTGCTGGCAGTGCTTCTGCAGCTGGCAGATCTTGCCAATGTCACTGTAAGCCTTTTGGGTTTTCCCAGCTTGGTCTATGGCTAGAAGTATTGGGGGCTGGTTTAGGGACTGGAGATATGTAACAGGCAGTGAACAACTTATCGGAAACTGGGTGAGAATCACACTGTAGGGATTAGTTGAAGAGTCCAGTAGCACCTTCAAGACTAACCAACTTTATTGTAGCATAAGCTTTCGAGAGCCACAGCTCTCTTTGTCAGATGCATGGAGGGTATGAAGAAACTGGCCAGAGATATATAGGCGGTGAAGGGAGGGGAGAGAGGGTGCAGGGAGTGAGGGCCATGCATCTGACGAAGAGAGCTGTGGTTCTCGAACGCTTATGCTACAATAAAGTTGGTTAGTCTTAAAGGAGCTACTGGACTCTTTTACTATTTTTCAACTACAGACTAAGATGGCTAACTCCTCTGACTCTAGGAATTCAGTCTCAGAAAAGACGGATTACTAGGGCACTTTCATTCAGCAGACAGCAGCAGTACAGCCTCTTTGAAGTCAGGGGTTAGATGGTAATGGAGAGTATCCTCAAGTCATAGCTGACTTATGGAGACCACTGGTGAGGGTTACACAGCAAGAGACTAACAGAGGTGGTTCGCCATTGCCTGCCTCTCAGGGGCTAGGTGCCCACTGAAAATTGCCAAAGGATGGAAGGATGTCCATTAGCGACATCTAGGGTTGCCAGTCCCCCGCTCCCACCCTCCACCCCCGCCTCATTTACCTGGCCAGTGGAGGAAAAGGCAGGGGAATGTGCCTCTCAGGGCGTCCTCCTGAGCGACGTGCACCCACACTCTGCAGTGGGCCAATTTGGGCCAAATCGGGCCCATTTGGGGGCCTAAATTAGCCCACCGTGAAGCGCAGGAGAACTCCAGAGCTTTCAAGAGTAAGCTTTCAAGAGTCAGGTCTCCCATCTTCAGATATGAGTAGGAATGGAGATCCTTGAGGTTTTATATCGCAGCCAAAGGTGTGTGTGGGGGGTGTTACAAGGGAGAGTATCAAGATGTAAAGGTACAATGCAGCTTGATTAGAGCAGAAATTAGCATCTGTAGTGAGATAAGACTCCTAAGTCTCTGTTTAGCCTTGAGGGGGTCCATTGTTCTGAATTTGTGAATAAATTCGATTTCAGCAATCTGCAGGTGAGAATCTCTGCCAGAGAGATTGGAACAGATGTGGTTGTAATGTAGAGCTTGGCTGTAGATGATGGCACAGCCATGGACATTCATATGGCAATGCAATACGTTAACGTTTTCATGGCTGACTTGGGGCCAAGCTACAAGTGACGAATGACACTTGAACGGCAAGTGGATTGAGTGGAGGGCAAGTGAACAGGGAGAAATACACTTGCCGTTCAAGTGTCATTCGTCACTTGTAGCTTGGCCCTGACAGTGGTGCTTTCTCAGCTCACACCTGCTTTCACCCCTCTTGTATCTGAGATTTATTGATGACATTTTCCTCATCTGGACACATGAGAAAGAAGCATTGAAGAAATGCCACCAGGCCTTCAGCAACTTCCACCCCACCATCAACCTGGCTGTGAATCAGTCCACGCAGGAAGTTCATTTTCTAAATGCCACTGTACAAATAGATGACAGATCCTTAAGAACCACTTTATACCGGAAACCTACTGATCAACAAACATATCTACAAGCCTCCAGTCACCATCCCAAACACACCAAACAATCCATTGTCTACAGCCAAGCTCTACATCACAACCACGTCTGTTCCAATTCTTCTGACAGAGATTCTCACCTGCAGGAGCTGCAACAGACAGTACCCACCTGGTATAGTAAGGAAACAGATAAACAAAGCCCAAATGATACCAAAGGATAACCTGCTACAAGACAGCCCGAAACGAAACCACTGGTGGTCACATACAGCTCTCAGTTCAAACCAGTTCAACGCATCATCAATGATTTGCAACCTATTTACTTATTTACCCCTTTATTTATTATATTTGATTTTTAGTCTGCCCTCCCCACCAGGTTGGCTCAGGGTGCAGTACAACATTTCCATTTACATAACAGTTAAAAACCGATAAAACATTATACAAATAACAGTAAAACAACTTTATACAATAAATACGATACTGCTTCCTAGGAATGCTAGACGACGATACCCTTCTCTCACAAGTATTGGGAGGCAAGCCCTTTCTTGCCCACAAGCAGCCCTCTAACCTTAAACAACTTCTCAGTCATCGTAATGTACTTCCCAGCACTGACATGGACTCTGGTACCAGAGCCTGCAATAAACCAAAGTGCCAGCTCTGTCCCCATACTTACTCAAACAGCACGATCGCAGGTGGACTTAACAACACCAGTTATACTGTCTTGATATCATTCACTTGTTCATCTTCCAGTGCTATATATGCTATCAAGTGTTTGCAATGCCCCTCTACTCTCTACATTGGATGAAAAGGTCAGTCTCTACGCAAAAGAATAAATGGACATAAATCTGACATTAGACATCACAACACTCAAAAAACCAGTGGGAGAACATTTTAATCTTCCAGAACATTCCATTGCGCACCTAAAAGTCTTGTCCTCAAATAGAGAAACTACAAAGGAAGATTGCAATGCGGGATTGCTAAAATGGAGTTTATTCACAAATTCAGAACAATGAACCAACCCCCTGGGGCTGAACTGAGACTTACAGTGAAATCCTAACCAGAGTTACTCCAGTTTGAAATCAATGGGCTTAGACTGGAGTAACTCTGGTTAAGATTTCATTGTAAGTATTCTTATCTCACTATAGATGCTAATTTCTGCTCTAACCAAGCTATTGTACCTTTATATCCTGATGCCAAATATTGTTGGTCCAGAAGGTGCCACTGGAAGCAAATCCAGCTGTTCTATCGCAGACCAACATGGCTACCCACTATTTTAAACCTGTGATACTTTCTCCAGAATCTTCTAGTTGAGGTTTCACCAAGCCCAAATAGAACAGCAACAGCAGTGTTTTGGGGGAAAGAAAGTTATTGCCCAGAATAGCATCAACTTGTTAATCCAAACAGACTAATAAAATGTATTCCCACATAAGATTTCATAAGTCAGAGCTCGCTTTCCCATACTTATTCTCAGTAAACTGATTACTCTTTGTATTGAAGCTTGTTTCGAACGTACCCTTATTTGTAACATGCCCCCACCCTTCATAACATGCCATCCACCTGATGGATTTTCATTACAGTGCATCTGATGAAAAAAGCTTTAATTCATGGAAGCTTACATTGAACTAAATTTTGTTGTCTTTAAGGTGCCCCTGGATCCCTGTTTTATTCTTTTCATTTAAGTACCAGAACTGTGGCAATCAGATTCAAGGTTTGCCAGCTTAAGAATCTGAGAATCCATTTGTTATTTATCATTCCTGTTGTGGATTTTGAAACATTTTTCTTGCCAGGCACCTGGATTTCTGACAATTCACAATGTTCATGTCACATATTAAAGGCTGGTGTGGGATACTGGATTTAAGCTACAACACCAAGAAAGTTTCTTTCTAGTACAGCTAAACTTGGTGCAAGTAGATACAAGAGAGAAGCTGAACATACCAGAGTCCATTCTGTTACTCAAATAGGAGGTTTCCTTATTGGTTGGAGGAATTAGCATTAAGGAGGCAAGCAAGAGGGGGTTACTAGGAATCTCCACCAATGTTTACAGGGATTATTCCCTTAAGAGAACTTTCAAATGAATCAGGCAGATGTTCAACCAGAAAGGATTTTTTTTATTAAAGAGAAATAAAAGAGCAAACACAAAAATCACACACAGCACATATACAAGGCTAACGTGGAGTCTCTCTACATGATACTCTATTACACGAGGATGCTGAAGTGAAAGGAGAGCAATGCTAGCTGGGACTTGTAGTTTAAAAAGACAGAAGGGAAGGCTCGGCCAATGTCCCCTCTCTACAAGAGGGTAGTTTAAAAAGACAGCCAGCAGAAATAAACAAACTCCCTGAGGAACGATCTTCGCATCTTTTCTGTAAGGGGGAGGTGAAGAGGAAACAAACAAACCTTCTAAGGAGTGCGCTTTACGGAGGTCTGAGCATATGGATGTCGTGGCCAGATTGGAAGAATGAACACTCTGTCTACGCAACATGGATGGACGCACAGATATAGACAAGGAGAACTTCCCCCTCGACCCTCTATTGGAGATGGAGGTCTCGTGTAGAAAGATTCTGAGTTTTAAAAGACAGATCAGAAGACTTAGTCCCCTTCCCCTCCAAACCACGAGCTGATGCAAGGGAGCAGAAAACAGCCCCCAGGGAAAGTCACCCTGATGTCAGCCTCATATGGGGGGATTCACTCTGCCCAGAATGGTGGTTTTAGAGCACCTTCTCCCCCTCCCCCTTCACCACCTCGGTAATATTACTCAGAAGCATCATCAGCTTTGGTGAAATGTTCATTCAAAGCAGGGGAGAATTCTCTTTCATGAGAGTGAATGACATTCTCTCTCAGCTCGGTTACCACTGGCCAGCATGTGTTTATTTTGCTCAGAGATAAGGAGACAGGAGAGCCAGAAATGGTGTGTGTTGTTTTTGAATTTGCTGTGGCAGGAGCCGGCTCTCTGCAAACTTCTATGCAGGATGTTGCTCCCCCATCCAGTTACAAAAAAGGTGCAAAGATTGCTCCTCAGGGGTTTGTTTATTTCCTTAAAGAGCCTTCCAAGCTGCCCTTTTACACTACGATTCCCAGCTTACATTGCATCTCCCTTCACTTGAGCATCCACATGTAAAGCGTCTCGTTTAGCGAGACTCCAATAAAATTAGGGTGGACAATGGGAGAAAGCAGTTTCATGGAAGGCAACAGTTTCCAGTCTTGAAAAGCAGAGGGGTCCACAGATGCAGAAAAATGAACATCATTTCATGGAGAAGAGAAAAAGAGGTCCAAATGAATTTGAGGGTGTATGGAGGGTCCTAACACACACACACACACACACACACCACACATGACTGGGGAGCCCAGTTATAGGGTGAAATGCTCCCTGGGGTAAGCTGACGTCTTTGCCTCCAAAACAATGGCTGTCTCCAGAGGTGGAAAAATGTTGAGAGAAGTTTGTTAAGTTTATCTAAGGTGGACCTCTAAATGTACAAAGGTGCTTGGTGACCCAGCAAGTATTGGAGGGGAAAGGTCCCAGTTTTTAGGTGTTTAATCAAGGTAAGTAATTGAGGGGAAGGGAAGCTGGGTGTGGATAAGTTCAGCATTTCTGTTGGGAGACCTTATTGTTCTGGATTTGCATCTCTCCGGAGCATGGAGGGCTGTCAGCCAGCCATCCGCCTGACTCACCTTCTGGTATTTTTCCAGGCTCCTGCCTGGCTGGCATCCACTCTGAGCCAGGCAGTGCCTTGTGCTTACGGCATATAGGAAAGTGGCATTTATGATATTCCACCTACTAACTGCCCTTTTAGCATGAGGAAGGGGTCTGACTGCTAAAGATTTGGCCTCATGTTAGAACTGGGAATTGTGTGGCCAGGTCTGGTTTAAACAAAAAACTTGCTCTTTCAAAGAGAGATCCATCACCAGTGGATAAAATGCCACATAGAATGAGCAACTGGATCAGAAAAGGCAAGCCACACCCTCAAACACTTGAAAAACTGATTAAACTTCCAACATTATTCTAGGTTGCATCTAGGGGTGTGCAAGGAAAAAACTTTCGGCTTTCTTGTTTCGGCATTAGCCGAAACAAGATTCTCTATCGTTAAAGCCGAAAGCCGAAACAAGAATCTCTTTCGGCTTTCGGCATTCTTTCGGCATTCTTTCGGCATTCTTTCGGCTTTTTTCTATGGGAAAATGCCTCCGTCTTCCAGGACGCCTGGAGGAGGCACTTTCCCACCGAATAAGCCCAAAATTGGTGGGGACCTTCCTCTAACCCTTCTCTAACAACCACCCAAGTTTCAGACAGATTGGACTTTGGGGGGCCATGTTATGGCCCCCCAAAGCAGGTCCCCCCATCCTCCCATAAGAAAGCGAAGGAGCAGCATATTGTTAGCATGCTGCTGCTAATCTTTCTTCATTATTTCCTATGGGGAAAAAATGAAGAGGCAGGCTTCCTTTGCCAGGGGTGGCATTTTGCATGCAAAATGCCCCCTTACCCTCAGGAGCCCTTCTCCCACCCCTCCTCCCACCCCCCACCAAGGCTCAGCCTGCTCCCACTTGGGGGGGGCATTTCATGGCCTCCCCAAGTAGGTGCTCTAATCTCTACCACTGACAGCTGGGGGAGGCTTGTCTTGCCAGGGGTGGCATTTTGCATGCAAAATGCCCCCCAGCCCTCAGGGGCCCTTCTCCCACCCCTCCTCCCACCCCCCCACCAAGGCTCAGCCTGCTCCCACTTGGGGGGGCATTTCATGGCCTCCCCAAGTAGGTCCCCTCAGCCCCCAAAGTCCACCCCTCACAGCCCCACACAAACCCAATTCCCCCCCAGCTGCCACACACAGACCCAAATCCCCCCAGTAGCCCCTCACAGACCCAAATCAACCCCCACCTGCCCCACACCCACCATAACCCCAGGAACAGGCTGGCCTGCCCTCCCCTTTTGGGAACCCCTAAACTCTCTTTCCCAGGGCAATTCCGCACAGACAAGGGGTGCCACAATGGTGGCAGTGCCAAATCGTCCCTGGGAAAGAGCACCTGCCCTGGCACACAGACAACCACCCCCCTGACCCCCCCACCACCTGCAGAGAAGGCTGGCCAGCCTGCCCCATTGTTCCCTATGCTGGGAACCAACCTCCCATCAAAGAAGGGAACACACACACACAATGATTAAGTTTAAAAAACCTTTATTTTATAATTTTCAAATTACAAGTGGTCAACAAATCACAACATATTACACTTATTGTCCCTCACAGCACAACACAACACAATTAACTACACATCAGAGAATCTTAAAAACAATTTTTCTTTTGAAATGGACAATCTGTAAAGTTTTGAACATTTCCACAGGTTACATAGTAAGCGGGCACAACAGGGCATGGAAACAGAAGCCCACACTAGACAAGATGATCATAATAACTACCAGCCTAATACAACTCTCCCTCCATAACATGACTTAATGGGGGGGAACCACTGCAACAAAATCCCCCCCCAACCCTCTGGGGCCCTTCTCCCACCCTTCCTCCCACCCCCCACCAAGGCTCAGCCTGCTCCCACTTGGGGGGGGGCATTTCATGGCCTCCCCAAGTAGGTGCTCTGCTCTCATCTCTACCACTGACAGCTGGGGGAGGCTTGTCTTGCCAGGGGTGGCATTTTGCATGCCAAATGCCACCCTTACCCTCAGGGGCCCTTCTCCCACCCTTCCTACCACCCCCCACCACATGCATTCCTTGACAATGAAGAAATCTGGAGTTAAATATAATGTGCATGTAAGTCCCTCAAAGACAGAAGCAATATGGAGGTAATGACCCATTTGATTTCCACAACCTCAGACACAATTAGGGATCCGTTTCCCCTTGGTGGGGGATCCCCCACTCTCACCTATCGCCCCCTGTCACTGCTTACCTGGCTGGAAGGGGGAAAGTCAGGGAATGAGCCTTCAAGGTACGCTCCTGGGGCTGCTGCCGTGATGTCACTGATGTCATCTGGCTGCCCTGAGAGTATTCCTGTGCTTTGCAGTGGGCTGATTTGGGCCCTACAGGCCAAAGCAGGATCACTTGTGGCCCAAATCTGCCTGCTGTGAATTGTGCGTGCTCCCCAGCCTTGTGTGATGATCACATCACTTCCTAGAACAGACATCATCATGCCAGAGCATTGCCATTAAATGATCATGCGTGTGTGAACAGACCCTAAGTATCCTGTAGGCTTCAGTGATGGTATAGTCTGTCAGTAATGTTTTCACACACATTATAGAGAGACAGAGAGAGACAGAGAAGGGGGGGAGGCACTGAACCTAGATTATTTCTTCTATTTTACTGTCCCCTTCCAAAGCCAGGGTGGCATTGGCACAATGCCCCCCTCCCCCCGGCCAGAGCCTTAGTAACAGTATGCATTGACAGGCCCATGCATCATAGTCCTTTTTGAGACCCAGCCAAGTTGTGTGCCTTTTGGAGAAAAATGTTCAAGTTGCTGGTGGGGGTATGAACAATTTTTAGATATCCACTGTAGTGCAATGGCTAGAGTGTTGGTCTAGAATCTGGCAGACTCTGATTCTGTGCCTTGTAGGCTTGATGGATGTTCTTGGCTCAGCCTAAGTAAACAATTGTGTTGTGTTTTCCAGAGGCAGTCTAGGTGATTTTGGGGCCCTGGACAAATGTTCTGGACGGGGCCCCAGAACCAGTGCCGCCCCAGCACTTGCCAAGGCCAAGCAATTTGGTCACCTAGGCCCCAGATAGAGTGGGCAGGAGTGCGTTGTTTCCTTCCTCCCCCCCTCCACCCCCTCCAACAACTAAGAAGGCCATCGGTGGATGTAGTCACTCCCAATGTGAGGCATGGAGCAGCTGTCTATTGTTAGCCTGGTTGTGATGAGGGTGAAACTAATCAAGGGAGAACAGCAATGTGTAAACCACTATAGGTTCCCATGGGGGAGAAAACCGGGGCATAAGATAAACCTTTAATTTGGTGGGGAGGGGGTATATACATTTTATGTGTATGTGTCTGTATGTTTTATGTATTCAAATCACTTATGTTGTACTTTAGAATTATATTGAGCTCCATAATATCCCAAAAACCTTGTCCATGTATTGCAAACCGAAGTCAATCTACCACATCTAGGGTATTCTTCTTTTCCCTACTGCCTTCAATTTTTCCTAGCATTATTGTCTTTTCTAGTGAACCTTGTCTTCTCATGATGTGACATAAGCACTATCATCAACTGATATCTTCAAGGGAGAAAGCAGGCCTGATTTGGTCTGGAGGCCACTTACATGTCTTTTTCGGAGTCCATGGTACATGTAAATTAAAACTTTCTTCCCACTTGACAGTATGAATGCGTTTTCTTCCTATGAGCTTTGTCTAAATTTTACTGTACTGATACTGCTCATTTGGCCAAAAGGCCTGCCCTTGAGCAATGCCACATTAAATACTTCATAATAAAAATATGTTTTTAAAACCATTTAAAAGTGTCTTTAAGTGCCATACGCTGATTTAAAAAAACATAAGCTAAATGTTTGGGAACACAACCAGATATGTGAATGACTGAAATGCAGCCCAATCCCACTGCTACTTAAAATCCATTTTTGATGGAGGTCTGGATTGTCTTACATTGGTGTCATTGGGCTTGGAATCAGGAACCTGGAAGTGTTCCATGGGGGCTACAACTTTCATGCCAAGGCTAAGAGGGTGGGAACGGGATCTCTCTGGGGTGGCAAACTCTGACCTTGGAAGTTACTGGCAATTTGGGGGTGGGACTTGTGGAAAGGGAAATCTGAGTAGGGATCTCCCCCAGAATCCATGGTCCACATTTGCCCTCTAAAGAGATTGCCCTTGGAAGCAGCCAGTTTCTCTGTAGGGAACTACTCTCTCTAACCTGAACTCAAGCCCAACCAGGAGTTTGGCAGCCCTAGGAAAATTTCTGAAAAAGATGGCAAAGGAGGGCCAGCAACTGATAGAGGCATGGAAGCCCACACCAGGACAGTAGCAGGGGCCTACTTGGGCACAAAGGACGACCAGTGCTCTCATCCCCCATAGTCCACTCCTTACAGCCCCACACAAACCCAGTTCCCCCACCCCAGCTGCCACACACAGACACAAATCCTCCACTCAGCCCCTCTCAGAACCAAAACCACTCTCAGCTGCCCCACACCCAGTACCCCAGGAACAGGCTGGCCAGCCTGCCCCATTGTTCCCTATGCTGGGAACCAACCTCCCATCAAAGAAGGGAACACAGACACACAATCATTAAGTTTAAAAAAAACTTTATTTTATCATTTTCAAATTACAAGTGGTCAACAAATCACACAACATATTACACTTATTGTCCCTCACAGCACAACACAACACAATTAACTACACATCAGAGAATCTTAACAACAATTTTTCTTTTGAAATGGACAAACAGTAAAGTTTTGAACATTTCCACAGGTTACATAGTGAGCGGGCACAACAGGGCATGGAAACAGAAGATGATCATAACTACCAGCCTAATACAACTCTCCCTCCATAAAACAACTTAATGGGGGGGAACCACTGCAACAGGGTCCAGCAGAACCTATGTCATTTCCTGTGGCTGTGCTTTCAGTTCAGACACACAAAGCTGAACTGGGCACTTCCAAGGCACTGGACAATGGTATTTCTGGAGCAGTTCTGCAGAGGTCTCCCCCCACCCCCACACCAGCCTCAGAATTTACCTGGGAACATCTGCGAGAGATCATCATTGGCCGGTGCCCATCCACCACTCTTCCCGCATCCCCCAACCATGCAAACCCAACATTAACATCAACAATTTTTTTCTGGTTTTTTTTTTTTAAACATGAACATTCAATCAACTTTTAAAAAAACATAATCACAACATTTTTTTGGGTTTTTTTCTTTTTTTTACATGAACAGAACATCAACTTTCAAAAAACAGTACAACAATTCTTCTTCAATTTTTTTTTTTACAAGGATTTCATCTGATAAAAACACCTAAGCAATCCCTATCTAACCTGTTTCTCCCTCCAGTAGCAATCCATGTTTCTGGGGCATTATTTTCCAGAATAAATTTGGTCCCACAGGGTCTGTCTCAGTGATGGGAGATGTTTTGAATACCCTGGGGGGGGGCTTTCAAATTGCTGGGTGTTTTCCCTTTGCCACTGGTTCCTAACCACCCTCCCTCTACTGGCCGGTTTTAACTGTATATACAGGGTTTTATACAGGGGAGAGCGCGATTCCAAAGGATTGGACTCACAGAGGATGCAGGCCACAAGTTGGGCTCACCTCAGTCACTCTGGAAGTCCAGTCCTGAGAAATCGAAGAGGCAAGAGTTGACCTTCAGGAAGGTCAACTGCTCGACTCTCCATGGGAGAAGGCGAGTGCGATGTGGGCCGACAATGTCGCCCGCATGTGAAAAGACGCGCTCGCTCTCCACGCTCGTCGGAGGGCATGAGAGCAGCCGCTGCGCCTCGAGGGAGAGGTCCGGCCAGACCGACTCCTTCCTGGCCCAGTAGCTGAGCGGATCGGTGGAGAGCGACTCGCAGGGCTCCGCGAGGTAGTCCCTGACCATCGCCTCCGCCGGATCCTCTCTCACGGTCCTCACGACCCCAGAGGGGACGAGGGCCCACCGGAGCATCTCCATCTCCATCGGTACTCCAGTGGTGGCCGCGGGGGGGGGCCTGCGCAGAGGGGGCGTCAGAGGGACCCGCACGGCAGGGCCCCTCTTGCGTCCCCCCTGTTGACAGGCGTCCCCTCTTGGCCTGCCTGCGCCTCACCCAAGAGCAGAGCCCGTCTCTGGCTTGGGTGAGGTTCCCGTCCCGCTCGGCGAAAGTGCCCTTTATGCGCGGGTCACACACGGTCGCCAACATGTATGACTCTTCCTTAGTGAGAGGAGTTAGCCAGGCAGCTATGCCCTGCTGCAGCCTTCTCACTAATGCATGCACCGCTGGAACAAGGTCAGCACGGGGCGCGACCCGGTCTGCAAGGGTGGCCAGATTCCTCTGGAGCGTGTGCACCAGGGGAATGACCAGACCGAGGGTCGCCGTGTCTGACGAGACCGCCACAGTGAAGTCCTTGAAGGGCTTCAGGACCTCCACTGTCTGGGTGATGGTGAGCCAATCCTCCCGGCTGAACTCACCCACCTGACTCGCACCGCGGTTCTCGGAGAGCCACGCGTGGAGTGCGGCCTTCTGCTCCACCAAGCGCTCAAGCATGGCGCAGGTGGAGTTCCAGCGAGTGCTGACGTCAGTGATCAGAGCGTGCTCTGGCACACCTGTCCTGACCTGTGTCTGGCGCAGTTCGTGCGTGGCCTTCACGCTGCGCGAGAAGTGACCCGTGAGCCTCCGACATTTCTGGACAAGTAACTGGAGTTCACGGGTCCGGGTATCCACGGGTTCCTTCGAGGAGCCCAACCCCAGCTCATCTCTCACCACTAGGTGAAGCTTGTGAGCGGCACAGTAGACGCTCTCTCGGCTCACTAGATGCGCCACTGCCCTCATGTTCTTGCCACCGTCTGTCACCATGCATCCCACGGTGGCGGGTCCCTGGCCTATCCACTCGTCCAACTGTCTCCTTAAGGTGGCAGCGATGTTCTCCGCCATGTGGGACACGTCAAGCACCTCGGCGTGAAGCAAGGCCTTGCAGTAGCCGGCCTGGCGGTCTCGCATCCTTCCCTGTCTAGCTGTGCTAGGCACCTCCCCCCGGCCCCCACCCAGAACCGACTCGGGTTCCCACCAGTGAGCAGTAAGCGAGAGGTACGCTTGCTGCACACTTGGGCAGGTCCAGATGTCCGATGTGAAGTGCACAGTTCTCCTGGCAACCCGGGACAGCTGTGCCTTCACATGATCCCTGGCAGCCCTGTAAAACGAGGGCACCACCGATCTGCTCAACGACGTGCGAGCAGGGAAGGCGTACCAGGGAAAGCAATCTCGGAGCAGCCCTGAGAAGCCAAAGTCTTCAACTATGGAATACAGTTGCCCATCCACTGCTATCATGTTGACGATGTGGCGCATGATGCGCCTGCTCGCCCTCCGGATCCCCTCTCTGGGCACACTAGCGCCCTGCATACCAAGCATCTCCGGGAGAGAGGCTTGGCATCCCTTTCCTGCAGGTACCCTTAGGGGGAGAGCACCAGAGGAGCCTGCCTCCTTCTGGCTAGCTGGCGGCCGTGCGGCGCCACTCGAACCCTCCTCCCGAAGAAGCACCGCCTGGTGGTGCCTCTTCATATGGTACCTCATCCCAGACGTGGAGAGATGCCACACATCTTTGCCACGGCTGACGCGCTGCCTACAATGCAGGCACAGGGCTGCTCGGGGATCCTCCGCTGTCTGGAAGTGCTTCCAGATTTCGGAGGAAAAGGGCATCCCACGCTTCCCAGGAGAAGCGCTTTCCGGATCACCCTGAGGCACCTCCTGTGAGGTGCTCTGGCCGGACACACCGTGTCCCACTCTCGGCCGGGCAGGTGGGGATGGACGAGGCTGAAGGGGCAGAGATGTGGGCTCTTCCACCACAGTCTCTGCCTCTTCCTCCCGCATCCTCTCCTCCTGCACAGCCGCGAGAGGCCTGCTGCTGGCCTCAGAGGAAACTGGGGTGGACCGCCCCAGGGGGGGTCTCACGGGCAGTTCCTCCAACATCCTCTGGGTTCCTGGGGTGAGCGGGAGCGCAGGGAAAGTCATGTGCTCATCCCAGGAGACACCACATGCTGCCCCTCCTCCAGCAGCTGGCTCGCAACCACTGGAGGAGGAGGAGCCTCAGCAGCAGGCCCCCGCCCAGTGCCAGCCCCTGCCTCACACACCCGGGTTGGGGGTGGCCCTCCAGCAGCTGCCTCAGGAAAGAGAGTCTTGCGAACCCTCTTCCTGTCACCAGAAGCCAGGCTGGTGAACGGCAGCAGCGCAGGGGAGGGCCTCCTCCACTCAGATGGGGGGGCTGCCGCAGCAGTCCCCCTCCCCCTCCCCTCCTCCCCTCTAGATTTCTCCCTAGCCTTTCCCCCGGGGCCCCTCTCTGCTTTCCTCTCTGACATACTTTCCCCTCCAAAAATCTACCCTAACTAATCAGAAAAGATTTGGAAAACAAAGGTCAACTTTGTTTTCAAGACCTAAGTAACCTGCTCTAAATCTGTGCTTCTAGTGGCTCTGTGACTTGGAGATGAACAATCAAGTGCCTTTTTAAGCAACCCTATTTATGTCAGGGAACCTGAGCCTGCCAATCAGCTGAATTCCTCTGGAATTGAGCTGGCCCTAAACCCCAATAACAGGTGACTAAGCCTTAAACACTCACACACTAGTATGCCCGGGCCGGCCTGGCACCACCACGGGTGCCAGAGATGGGCAGTGGAACCCTAGTTATGGGGGCACTAATGGGAAGCCTATTGACAGCTATTACAAATTTTTATATATATATATATATATATATATAATTCAAACCTAACACTCACTCACTAATGCTTTCCCTGCTGAGTCCCTATTTAGTTTTTTAAAAAAAACTAGGCTTGGTTTCCCTAATAATTATGTTGAGGGCAATTATCCACTAATCACCTACCAACTGGCCTACCTACCTAAGAGACACTATTTAGCGGGACCAATGTATCTGTGGTATGTTGGTGTGGGGTGTGGATGTGGTGTTTTGAAGATGAGCCTCCCCCCTCCCAAGCTAGCAAGAACCCACCCCCAAGCCCACCCAAATGTGAACCCGGACTCGCTCACACTAACACCAGTCCTGCAGTCCAGTGATGTTCAGGCGGTCTTGCAGCTGGTCCTCCTCTCCTCCGCGATGCTGTCAAGAAAATTGGAAATGTTAACAGAGTCAACACCACACGCCGCACACGCAACCCCCAAAATTCAAGGCCCCGTTGCACAAGCCAAGTCAGCCCCCCCCCCCGAAAGGCTAGGGCCAACCAGCAGCAAAACAAAACACATCCACCCAGCAGAGCTTCTGGCCTGTGCAGGCCAAAAGCTGGCACACTCATTTTTTAGTCCTGTGAAACAGTAGTTCAAGCCCACCCCACACTCAAACTTGACAAATGAAACATGAAAGAAAGCAGGCACTGCAATCAATGCTGCCCCCCCTAACCCCCAAACAATGTCCTCTTGCCCAACCAGAAAATGCCCCCCCTAGCCCAAGCCATAAAGAACGAGCCAAAGCATATGCTCGCAGGTAGGCACAGCAGCAGACATAAGCTCAAAAAACAAATTTTACAACAACCCTACCAGTCCACCACTGCAGATGTCCAGCAATGTTGATCCTCCACGCAGAGATCTGCAGGCCGATGTCCACCAAGTGCAGTCCAGTCCAGAAGAGGTCCACCAACGATAAACAACCTGAATGTGAAGCAAAACAGTGAGTGCCAGGCCAGCAAACGGGAAGGGTTACCAAAGCCAAAGCAGCATACCTGTGTGTGGGCCGCAGGCTGGCACAGTTGTTCAGGACGGAGCCTGTTGGAAAGCCTTGGAAGCAGGGGGCCAGACACAGGAAAAAGCCCACACCATTCCAGTTTGTGAAGCAAAACTGTGAGTGCCAGGCCAGCAACCAAAAAGGGTTACCAAAGCCAAAGCAGCATACCTGTGTGTGGGCCACAGGCTGGCACAGTTGTTCAGGAGCCTGTTGGGAATCCTTGCAAGCAGGGGACCAGACACAGGAAAAAAGCCCACACCATTCCAGTTTGTGAAGCACAACTGTGAGTGCCAGGCCAGCAACCAAAAAGGGTTACCGAAGCCGGAGCAGCAGGCCTGTGTGTGGGCCGCAGGCTGGCACAGTTGTTCAGGACGGAGCCTGTTGGAAAGCCTTGGAAGCAGGGGGCCAGACACAGGAAAAAAAGCCCACACCATTCCAGTTTGTGAAGCACAACTGTGAGTGCCAGGCCAGCAACCAAAAAGGGTTACCAAAGCCGGAGCAGCAGACCTGTGTGTGGGCCGCAGGCTGGCACAGTTGTTCAGGACGGAGCCTGTTGGGAATCCTTGCAAGCAGGGGACCAGACACAGGAAAAAAGCCCACACCATTCCAGTTTGTGAAGCACAACTGTGAGTGCCAGGCCAGCAACCAAAAAGGGTTACCAAAGCCAAAGCAGCATACCTGTGTGTGGGCTGCAGGCTGGCACAGTTGTTCAGGACGGAGCCTGTTGGAAAGCCTTGGAAGCAGGGGGCCAGACACAGGGAAAAAAGCCCACACCATTCCAGTTTGTGAAGCACAACTGTGAGTGCCAGGCCAGCAACCAAAAAGGGTTACCAAAGCCGGAGCAGCAGACCTGTGTGTGGGCCGCAGGCTGGCACAGTTGTTCAGGACGGAGCCTGTTGGGAATCCTTGCAAGCAGGGGACCAGACACAGGAAAAAAGCCCACACCATT
This sequence comes from Eublepharis macularius, assembly GCF_028583425.1. Taxonomy (NCBI): domain Eukaryota; kingdom Metazoa; phylum Chordata; class Lepidosauria; order Squamata; family Eublepharidae; genus Eublepharis; species Eublepharis macularius. The sequence goes on from NC_072793.1 coordinate 5,136,838, forward strand.
CCAGTATGTGAAGCACAACTGTGAGTGCCAGGCCAGCAACCAAAAAGGGTTACCAAAGCCAAAGCAGCATACCTGTGTGTGGGCCGCAGGCTGGCACAGTTGTTCAGGACGGAGCCTGTTGGAAAGCCTTGGAAGCAGGGGGCCAGACACAGGGAAAAAAGCCCACACCATTCCAGTTTGTGAAGCACAACTGTGAGTGCCAGGCCAGCAACCAAAAAGGGTTACCAAAGCCGGAGCAGCAGACCTGTGTGTGGGCCGCAGGCTGGCACAGTTGTTCAGGACGGAGCCTGTTGGGAATCCTTGCAAGCAGGGGACCAGACACAGGAAAAAAGCCCACACCATTCCAGTTTGTGAAGCACAACTGTGAGTGCCAGGCCAGCAACCAAAAAGGGTTACCAAAGCCAAAGCAGCATACCTGTGTGTGGGCCGCAGGCTGGCACAGTTGTTCAGGACGGAGCCTGTTGGAAAGCCTTGGAAGCAGGGGGCCAGACACAGGAAAAAAAGCCCACACTATTCCAGTTTGTGAAGCACAACTGTGAGTGCCAGGCCAGCAACCAAAAAGGGTTACCAAAGCCAAAGCAGCATACCTGTGTGTGGGCCACAGGCTGGCACAGTTGATCAGGACGGAGCCTGTTGGGAATTCTTGCAAGCAGGGGACCAGACACAGGAAAAAAGCCCACACCATTCCAGTTTGTGAAGCACAACTGTGAGTGCCAGGCCAGCAACCAAAAAGGGTTACCAAAGCCAAAGCAGCATACCTGTGTGTGGGCCGCAGGCTGGCACAGTTGTTCAGGACGGAGCCTGTTGGGAATCCTTGCAAGCAGGGGACCAGACACAGACAAACAAGCCACACCATTCCAGATTGTGAAGCATAACTGTGAGAGCCAGCCAGAAGAAAGGCACCAAAGACACCCAGCAGAGCTTCTGGCCTGTGTAGGCCCAAAGCTGGCACACTCTTGTTTTAATCTTAAAACAGTAGATCAAGCTTAAAGAAGGCAAGCACAACAACCAATGCTGAACCACCCCCCCCCCCCACCATCAAACATTGTCTGCCCAACCTGTCCCCCAGGCCAGGCCAAGAATAAACTGCAACACCTTTTTGCAGAGGCAGGCCACAGCAGCACATTGCCCAGCATCAAAAAAAATTTCAAAAATTTTAAAAAGGCCTACCAGGTGTCCTCTCAGGATGTCCAGCAGCACAGTTGATCCTCCAGGCAGATGTCCTCCAGGCTCCAGGTGCAGTGCAGTCTCTCTTCTTCTCCTCTCTCGGTCAGCAGCAGCAGCAACAGAGGTGCTCCAGACAGTCTAGCTCCAAATTTAAACCCCCTGCTGCAGCCTCAGCCAAAGATTTAAATCTATTGGCTGGCATGAAAATACAGCAGAGGGATTAGTAACTCCTAAAGTCCCCCCTCCCCTGCCTTTCCCCACCCACACTCCAAGAGTCACCCTCCTCCTGCTCCCCCTCCCCTACCTGTTAGTTTTGGCAGGAATCTCTGCTGCTTTGCAAATGCAAAGTGCAATGCAATGCTTGCACCTTGCATTTGCAAGGCAAAGCAGGATTCCCTATCCTCCTTTGCAAGAGGGGTGGGGGGTGACAGAAGGAGTGAGTGATTCACTCCTTCTCCCCCCCCCTCCCCTCTTCTAAGAGCCTGCAGGAAGCCTTTGCTTCCAGCAGGATTTTGCTAGCCGCTTGCTAGGGCAAACGGCTAGCAAAAACAAAATGGCGATTCTCGAATGCCGAAAGAAAGCCGAAAGAAAGCCGAAACGTTTCGGCTTTTTTCTTTCGGCTATGCCGAAACGTTTCGGCATTCCCCGAAACGTTTCGGCTTATCCGAAAGAAGCCAAAACACTTTTGTTTCGGCTTTCTTTCGGCATTCCGAATGCCGAAACGCACATCCCTAGTTGCATCACAAATGTTTGGTACATTTATAAGGCATTTATATATTGCTTTTCTGTGGAGATATCCAAGGCAGTTTACAATTTCAGATTTGAAAAGATAAAACAAGAAACCAGCGAAAGTGGTCTCAGGCCAATGGCTTTCTTCTCACTGGCCAATTATATGTACTCCCTGGCCTGCATTTACCTCTGGTCTTCCCTTCAGGGGAGCCAGGTCCTCAGATTGCACCAGAGAAGATGAGGAGGGGCTGCCGCCTCATCTTCTCCCAGGTTTCTCCCAGGACTTTCCAGCTTCCTTCTAGAGATGTGAGGTCCCAGAAGAAAATGGAAACATTCAGGAAGAAAAAGAAGGGGAAACACTGAAAAGAAACTCATATATTTTCTGTTTTAGAATGCGTAAAATGCTTCTTAAGTCAAACTTTTTCACTCTCAAAATCTATAGCATTAAAAAGTTTGAGGACTTTCCCCCCATTTTTCCAAAGGAAAACCTGGGAAATTTTGAGGGGGAAACCTCCCATAAAATATGCTGTATGCGTGAGAGAGAAAAACCTTGTCTTACAAATCATTTCACTCAATCCAAACGTACGGTATGAAAACATCTGAGGATTTCCTCAATTTTTCCAATAGAAAACGGGGAATTTGGAGGAGCTCTGAAAAAACTCTTATAGATATATATAAGATTTTCTTATAGTTTTGACAACAATGAATAAGCTATAATATGTTTCATATAATACATTATTAAAGCATATTCATAAAGTTAGCATACAAACATGCTGGCAGTCCTCCATATTGTGACTCCATGGGTGTTTCTGTCCAAACCATATACTTACTACAAAATCTGTTTTCTACCTTCAGCTCTTATTTTTTTCTTACCTCTCAAATGGCAAAAATTAAAGATACGGGTTCTGTGGTAGCATAGGGCACAGCAGTTCCCAACTTTTTCTCAAGTATGGGATGTACTTATAGAAAATGAAGATATTTATACTTTTTAATTTCATAAATATGCCAAACTAGCAACCAAGCCCATTAAAAAAAAACCCAGGCTCTAGAAAACAGCCCACCGTAGAGTGAAGGAGCACTCCAGGGCTCGTGGTGCTCCTGCCATCCTGTTTGAGGCTGAACCAGGCCTGTTCGGGGCTGAAATCGGGCTGGTGTGGAACACAGCATTCCAGGGCCGTGGCACCACTCCAGCAGTGCACTCGTTTGAAACCGAACCGTGCCTGTTTGGGGCTGAAATCATACCGCTGCCAGGGTGGTGCGATGGGCCCTGGAGTGTTCTTGCACTCCACACCAGCCCAATTTCCACCCGTTTGGGTCCAGGGCTTATCGTGATGCCCTGGCCTGCATAAGGCCTGCTGAGGGCTGGGCCGGCACACCGGGCCTCTCCGGTGCCTCTGCAGCCACAGTAGCATGACCTCTGAGAGGCCATGAGGAGGCTGCTGCCCCAACAGGAAAGGGTGGTGAGGCCCTCCCCACTGGAGTGCTGGGTTTCCCCGCCCCCCTCCTAAACAAGCCCATATCAGTGATGACTCTAACCTTGTGCAGGCCAGAGTGTGCTTCTGCGGGGATAAAAAGTGAGTTGTTGCCAATACTGCTTGCTTTTTATATAGTAGGATAGTACAATTTTATATACTAAGTAATTTATGAAGGATGTATTTTTTGTTGTTCAATAAGTAAAAGAAGTTTAAATTTGATAGGAAAGTAAGTATTGCATGTATTTTACCCAAAATTTCTGGGGGGGGGGGGGTTCTAGAAAAAAAACTGAATGGAAAACTCTTTCCTCCGCCCCCTGTGGCTTCTATCTCAGGAATTGATAGCATAAGCTGCCTGCCCAGATGAAGCCACGCTGAGGCCCAAAATGATGTCAAATTTAAAGGGCCCCATAGCATTACCCCTAAAATGTGCACCATTCTAAGAGTTTGTTTTTTTAAAGAGGCCCTTCATAATTGGAGACTCTAAACTGTAGTTTACTTCAATTGTGTATAAATCTATTCTAGATCCCTGGCCTGAGCTTCATTACTCTGGCCTTTTCCTCTAGTTCTTGATGTCCCTCTCCCAATATGAATTGTTATACAACTTTATCAGTTGCTGTTCCGAGAGTATATAATTGGTGTTTCAATACTTCTGGGATAGATGAGGGAGAGCTTTTAAGACATGTCTTTGTATTCCATCCCTACCCATTTTTCCTGCTTGAATCCATTGTCCATGAGAGCATATTTTGCCACTTCAGCTCCCATTCCCCTCCCCCATCCATGCACCAGCTGAACACATCCGACCCTTTTTTTTGCTGGTTGCCTTGGACTGCTACAGGCAGAGAGAAGCAGTGTAGTTCGCCTCTCTAACCTTTCAGCACTGCTCATTTTGCTAGCCTGATTGTCTATGTGGATTGCGATGAGGTGTTCCAAATTGGATCACAAATACTTTGGGCTCTTGCATTGCCACTTGGGAACTGCAAATTATGCTAGTAGTTTCTAAGCATGCACCACTCTGATGATGATGATGCCAACCAATAGCACAGCTGGAAAAGCATCATATACACACCCACGTGTAGTTGATTTTAAAGGAGGCATGGTGAGCTCAGGATGATTGTGGATGATATTAAATCCAAAGAAGCCAGGGAATTGTGTGAGCTTGCATCAGTAGCAGCTATCCAATTGCTTGCTGAATGTCAGAAACAGCGCTGACACAAAACTACTAAAAATTCTGTTCATTTTAAAACATGAACGAATCATCAGTGAGAGCCTATGAGGTGCTCAGCTTGAGAGAAGATGGACATTGTGGGTAAGGAAGGTACCATTTTGAATTTCCCAGCTTCAGATCATTCATCTCCATAGTCAAGATCCTGTGCTTTCCCGGCAGCCGAGCCAAAAGCGTAGGAATTGCAGCAGAAAGAATAGCTGATGGCAGCTCCTTCCATAGTAACTCTGACAAGTTTGCCACTATTCAAAATGTTGCTCACACTAGCCATGCCCAAAAGGCTCCATGCGGGAATGCTGAAATGAGGTCACTGAACTAGGAGCTGACCTCACAACCAGAGCACCAGTGGACTACCAGCCCAAAGCTGCTCCCTCAGGAGACGGGATTGAGTGCAACTGTGAAACCTGCATTGATAATGCACTTAAATTGGTGCGTAACACATTTGGACTGGTATCTCTGTGAGGGGAATAAACAGTATGCAAGGGACAGGGACCGCGTGTACAAGACACGTATCAAGACCAAGGCAGACAATTTTGTGAGCTGCCCGAGGGCTTGGCTGGAGAGGAATCAGGGGCATGTGGGTTTAAAGATGGCACCGGCAAGGCAAAAGAACTCACCTGTACAAAGTGCACACAAGGAGCTTCTTTGCACAAGGAGCAGCCCAGTTTCGATGAGATGTTGCACAAAGTCTCACAGGTGAATTCTCCTGCTTCACCACTGTCACATTTAAATCCAATTGTAGCCATGGGAACAGAGAGAAGGGAAATTTTTGGTGGTATCTTAATCTTCCAGGACCCTAGCCCATGACATGCTCCTATCTCTCAACCCGGCTCCACGGCTTAGATCCAACAACACATGAGTGGTGAGGAAAAAGGGGACTTAGGAGGACAGTTCTGCATGTACGAGCAATGGTGGAAGGGCTGCAGCAACACAGAGAATTTGAGTATAACTTTTTCAACTAAATTATGTGTATATGGAGCAAAGGAATGTACTTACAGCTTACATGATTTTATTTAATCTGCTTTTGAAATTGTATCAGAATAAATACCTTGTACTATGCCTTCCATATGTGAAATATATAGTGGGGTATATATAATAATCACTTTCTCTTAGCACAAGCAGATTGTGAAGCGCCATTTGTCACCCAGGGGCTACATCGAACTGCGTTGCGGCTCAATAAGCACACCAGACACTTGCGTGGGTTATAAAATGGCCACAACTTTATTGATTACAGCTATATGGAGCATTGGCCTAGCATCTGGGCTGGATTCCCGTTGGCATCGTAGGCCTTGCTGCCGAACCGATGCATCACCCACCAGCCTCCCGCTGGCGCCTCGGCACGAGCTGTTCCGTCGCCGGCTCCGCCTGGCGACCCTTGCCTCCAAATCCGTCGGGGTGAGCAGCTCGCAGGCCCGCTCACCCTGTTGGGATCCAGCCCAATGCCCTAAAATACCGCCACCGGAGGCAGGCCACAGGCCTCCCTCCCCGCCAACGCTCCAGCTGCTGTAACCACAAAGGTGGAGCCATCCCTACCCCTGGGGTCCTAACTTCGATGACCAGAGGGAGGCGAAAAAACCCCAAGTGGCCTCGGCCAATTTGGCCCCTTGCGGGAAAAATTCCTCCCTGGCCCCCAGAGGCGACCGGCATAACAGCCCTGGTGATCTCCGCCAGGGTCCTCCAGGGGGCCCACTCTCGACCCCCTGCCCGCGCTGCTCTCGATGTTTTCGCACCAGTCTGTCGTCGTGCAGCCTCTCCGCAGCAGGGTCGCCGTGCCTGTAACTTAATCACATACGTTAGTACTGCCCTGCCTGACATACCCTAAGTAGGCTCTGGATTTCCACCTGCCCAGGTGTTTTATCATGTCAGCGGACAGGCCCACGTCTGCTGCTGTGGTTGCGGCCCCTATGCGGAACGAGTGGGACCCGTAGGCCTCTGGTGGGAAGCCCGCCGCTCGCAGGCTGGTTCGCAACACTGCTGCAAATTGATACCTCGTGAGTGGCCTGCCGTTGGCGTGCACCAGGAGCTGACCCGAGATGGCCGGGCGCCTGTCTAGGTAGGCTCTTACTGCCCGAACAGGGCACGGGGCCCCCTGCCCCGCTGACTGGAGCTGTACCAACGATCCGCGCCCCAGCTGGTCGGTCTTGGACCGCCGCACCCTGATCCGGAGCTCGGCCCCCATGACCCTAACGTCGTCCCGCGCTAAGGCCCTGTTGGACCGATCTCCGGCAGAGGCAGCCGCTAGCTCACTAACGCGGAAGGCCCCGTAAAAGGCGAGGCTGAAGGCCGCCGTGAACAGTAAACTTTCAAAAGGGGAGTGACAAGTCCCCCTCAGCTGCTCCAGCAGCACCCGCAAGACCTCGACTGTAATGGGCCGCCTGGAGTCCCTGCGCGGAGGCTCCCGGCGGGCCCAACCCGCCACAGCCCTGCGAGCCAGGAAGCTGCCTGTCGGGTCTGCCCTCCCCGTCGCCCTGCAAAAGAATGAGATGGCCGCCACATGCGTCTTGATGGTCTTGGGTGCATACCCTGCCTCATCCATCCGAGCCAGGTACTCCAGCAGGGCCGCTTCTGGTATGTCCACCCGTGCCTGGTCAGGTCTTTCTGAGAGGAATGTCATGAAGGCAGTGATCGCGGACCTGTAGGCCCGCCTGGTCGCCGGCGCCAGCGACTCCAACACTCCCTGCACTATTCATTGTTCCCAAGCTCCCACAACTCTTCCGGGAAGAGCTCTGGGTGTTGCCTTGCGTCTGGTGCTAGGTCCCGAAACCTGTCCTCCTGAAATCGAGAAAGAGCATCTGCTATGTCGTTGTCCACTCCTGGTATGTGCTTAGCCCCCAAAACGATGTTGTGCTGCAAACACTGGAGTACCAGCCTGCGAACCAGGCGCATGACGCGCTCTGAGCGTGATGACTGTCTATTCACGACTCGAACCACTGCCTGGTTGTCGCACCAAAAGAGGACCTTTTTGCTGCTGAACTGTTCCTTCCAGAGCTCTACTGCCACCAGGATGGGGAAGAGCTCCAGGAACCTAAGGTCCCGCAGGATGCTGCCACTCCGCCATGCCTCAGGCCATTTCCGGGCGCACCACCGGCCTCCCCAGTACACTCCAAATCCCGCGCCTCCTGCCGCGTCGGAGTGCACTTGCAAAGAAGCCCCCGCCTCGAGCGGGTCCCGCCACCAGGACACACCGTTGTAATCTCTCAAGAAGGCGTCCCAGACCCGTAGGTCTTCTTTCAGTTGCTTCGTTATCCTGATGTGATGGTGCGGTTCCGATGCCCCGGCCGTTGCTCTGGCTAACCGAGCGCAAAATGGTCTCCCTGGGGCAACAACCCGGCATGCAAAGTTCAAGCTACCCAGCAGGGACTGCACCTCCCTCAGCGTTTTCTTCCTGGCTTTGAGCATGGACTGGATCTTGTCTCGTAGGTCTTTCAGCTTCTCCGGAGGCAGCCTGCATGCTCCCTTCACTGAATCTATCTCTATCCCCAGATAAGACAGGCAGGTGGTAGGGCCTTCGGTCTTCTCTGGGGCCAGTGGAACGCCCAACTCTATTGCTAGCCCCTGGAATAGCCCCAGGAGTCTCCGGCACTCCCCCCCGCCCCCCGGCCCTGACATGATAAAGTCATCCAGGTAGTGCGAGACAAATGGGGAGCGCGCCAGGTCTTTTAGCGCCCACTCCAGGAATGTGCTGAAGGTCTCGAACGCTGCGCAGGCGATCGCGCACCCCATAGGCATGGCCTTGTCCATATACCACTTGCCTTGGAACTTGAACCCCAGTAGGGGCCAGTCCTCCGGGTGGACTGGGAGCAGCCAAAAGGCCGATTGTATATCGCACTTGGCCATCAGCGTGCCCCTGCCGCAGGCCCGCACCAAGTTCACGGCGTGGTCGAATGATGCGTAGCGCACCGTGCACAGCTCTGGTGGTATCGCCTCATTAACTGATGCTCCTTTTGGGTATGATAGGTGGTGAATCAGCCGGTATTCACCCGGTGTCTTCTTTGGGACTGCCCCCAGCGGGGACACTCTCAGATTCTTCACAGGGGGTGAATCAAATGGGCCCGCCACGCGCCCTGCTTGCACTTCCTTGTTGATCTTGGCCGCCACCACGTCCGGCAGGTCTCGTGCTGACTTAAGGTTAGGTGCATCCATGGCAACCCGGGGACCCACGAATGGGATCCGGAATCCCTCGGTGAAACCCCCCCAAAGCAAGGAAGCAGCTGCCCTGTTGGTGTAGCGCTGCAGCCACGGCCGCAGCGCTGTTGGGGAGACTGGCGTCAGGGCGAGGGACCCCCAGTCTCCCAGGCTGATGTTCTCACTTCCTCCCGGGGGCTGCAGCGGCGCCCTGCCCTCCCGCTGCTGGTGTCCTTCCCCCGTCGTCGCCTTTGGTTCCACTCCCCCCAGCGCCTCCCCGAAAGGGGCGCTGGGCTCCGCTGCCTCTGGGGCAGTCCCTCCGGGGGTGCTGGCCCTGACACTCTTTGCACACGTGATCAAAGCGGCATTTCGTCTTGCGGCAACTGCCCGCGTTGAACTCCCAGCAGTCACGTTTTGCGTTATGGCGTCTGTACCCTGAAATCTCTGCCCGGACTCGCTCCCCCGAGCCTCTGTTGTTGACTGCCCTCAGCCAGCCCATGCTGTCTGGCTGGTCCCAACGCGTGAGCTCGTTGCTGGAAGCCTTCTTCTGAAAACTCTCGTCATATTTCAAGGCTGCCCGTTCGCCCGAGGTGGCTTTGATGTGTGCTACCTCTCTCATGTGCATGGTGAGGTGCCAGGCCCGCTCCGGGTATGCGGCTTGCACCACTCCTGCGTACTCACAGAACCCCAGGACCCAGTTAATGAACGTGCGCTCGGCCGGCCTCTCCTTATCCTGTCGCCTGCGTTTGCGTGGGGCTCCGCTGTCCCCTTCTGGCTCCTCGGGTTGTAGCAGGGTAAATACGTCTACATAGTACCCATTCAAGATGCGCTCCCGCACCCGGGATGGCAGATGATACCCGATGGGCGCTTCTCCTGGCCCCACTGGAGGCGGAGACTTCCCCACTCGGGTTGAGTGGGAGTGCTCCCATGCTGCTCGGGCCCCTGTAGAGGCCCTGCTCTGGTGCCTGCGTCGTCGAGCCCATTCTGCCAGCCCCGGGGTGTAGGCAGCCGTCTCCCAGTAATCCCTCGCTTTCCGTTCCCAGTCTTCCTCCCCAGATGACTCACCTTCTGATCCCCCGGATGATGCCGAGCTGCGGCTCCTGGTCCTACGTTGAGACCTGCGTGTCCGCCGAGTCAGCGCCTTTGACCGCCCTGCGCTCCGTCTTCGCTCGGGCCCACTCTCCCGATCGCCCCCGGGACTTGCCGGCTCCGCTTCTTCCTCCATCTCCGTCTCATCTCCGATTTCCTTCGACGGGCTCCTCGTCGTGCAGCGCCTGGCATCCCTTCGCCCGGCACCCCGGGGGGGAGAGCGGCCCCTACTTTGACCGTCTGCCGCTAGGGGGGGTGTCAGACAGGAGGCAGGGCGATGGGGGTCACCCCGGCGGTGGCGGCCCGGTGGTTTGTGGTGGGGGCCTCGCCCCCGCCGAACACGGCGGAGAGCACGGCCATGTTATCCTGCATGCTCAACCATGCCGCCCGGATGTCGACCCCTTGTGCGGGGGAGGCCACCTGGCGTGTGACCCGCTCCCTGGGGGGCTGCTGCGTCCCACCGCTGACCGCCTTGGCCGGAGCCTTGGCCCAGACCTTGCGGGGGGCCCCCGCGGCACCCCTCGTGACTGGGCCCCGCCGTGAGGACTTGGCCGCTGCTTTGCTGTTTGCGCTGGCGCTTGGAGCCATTTGCCTGCGAAGAGAATGCCCGCCTGGCAAGGCGATTTGCTGTCAGCTCCTGGACAAGGGGGACGGCTCCCCCGCAGCCGACCTGGGCCGCTCGGCCGGGAGGCTCTGTCTCTGATGGGCCTAAGCCGCTCGGTCGGCGTGCCACCGTTGCCGGCCAGCCCCGCGAGCCTCAGAGCCATTCCCCCCTTCGGGGAGGGGGGGGACACTGGTCCCGGCCCCCTCCCACCCCTGAGAGGGCATCAACTCATCACGAGACGGCCGCAGCCCAGAGCCGTTCCCCCCCTCGGGGAGGGGGGAGCACTGGCCCCGGCCCACTCCTATCCCCGAGAGGGCATCACATGTCACGAGACGGCCGCAGCCTGTAGAAAGACCCCTTCGCCACAGACCGCCCTGCAGGCCTTGTCGCGCGCCGGCCGTGACCGCGGCGGCTCGCACGGCGGCATCCGGGCGACTGGCGGCGCCGCTGCTGCAGGCCCCCCCTGCCGGGCCACAGCCATTGAGGACATCCCCCGCCAGGCCGCAGCCCAGCCGCGGGCCAGCCGCGGCCGCACGGCCCACGCAGGCGGCGCCTGGGCAGCCCAGCCAGCGCCGCCGCTGAGGAAGGCCCCGCCGGGCCGCGGCCCGGCCACGGGCCCGGACAGGCAGCGCCCGGACACCCGGCCCGGCGTCGTGATGAAGAAGGCCCTGCCGGGCCACGGAGGCCCCCCACTGGGCCACGGCGCCGCACGGCAGCGCCAGCGAAGAAGGCTCTTGCCGGGCCGCGGAGGGCCCCTGCCGGGCCGCGGCCTAGCCGGGGGCCGGCTCGGGCAGCGCTCGGGCCGCCTGCCCGGCGCCATGACGGTGCAGGCCCCCCCGGGCCACGGAAGGTCCCCGCCAGGCCGCGACCCAGCCGCGGGCCGGCGCAGCAAAGAAGGCCCTGGCCCGGCCACGGAAGGCCCCCGCCGGGCCACGGGCCGGCCGCAGCGATGAAGGCCTTAGCCAGGGGCCCGGCCGCGGCCCGGCACAGGCGACGCTCGGGCAGCCCGCCCAGCGCCGCCGGCAAAGAAAACCCCCGCCGGGCCGTGGAAGGTCCCCACCGGGCCGCGGCGCAGCTGCGAGCCGGCACAAACCCCGCTGGGCCGCGGCACAGCCGCGGGTCGGCACAGCAAAGAAGGCCCCAGTCGCGGGCCGGCTCCGGCTTTGCACGGGCTGCCCGCCCACGGCCGCAGCCTGTAGAAAGACCCCTTCGCCACAGACCGCCCTGCAGGCCTTGTCGCGCGCCGGCCGTGACCGCGGCGGCTCGCACGGCGGCATCCGGGCGACTGGCAGCGCCGCTGCTGCAGGCCCCCCTGCCGGGCCACAGCCATTGAGGACATCCCCCGCCAGGCCGCAGCCCAGCCGCGGGCCAGCCGCGGCCGCACGGCCCACGCAGGCGGCGCCTGGGCAGCCCAGCCAGCGCCGCCGCTGAGGAAGGCCCCGCCGGGCCGCGGCCCGGCCACGGGCCCGGACAGGCAGCGCCCGGACACCCGGCCCGGCGTCGTGATGAAGAAGGCCCTGCCGGGCCACGGAGGCCCCCCACTGGGCCACGGCGCCGCACGGCGGCGCCAGCGAAGAAGGCTCTTGCCGGGCCACGGAAGGTCCCCGCCAGGCCGCGACCCAGCCGCGGGCCGGCGCAGCAAAGAAGGCCCTGGCCCGGCCACGGAAGGCCCCCGCCGGGCCACGGGCCGGCCGCAGGCCGGCACGGGCGGCACTCGGGCAGCCCACCCGGCGGCGCCAGCGAGAAGGCTCCCACCGGGCCACGGAAGGTCCCCGCCGGCTTTGCACGGGCTGCCCGCCCACCGCCGCCGCCGCAGAAGGGCCCCCGCCCGGCCGCGGCCCGGCCGCGGCCCGGCCGCAGCAGTGGTGCCCGGCCGCCGGCCGGCCGGCCGCCACGGCGGCGGCCCGCCCGGCGCCAGGACCCAGAAGGCCCGGATGGGCTGAGGCCTCGCCGCGGGCCGGCACAGCCGCGGCGGTCCGCAGGGCGGCGGCCGGTCCCCCCACAGACGCCCCCCAGCCAGCTGCGACCCTGCCGGGGGCCATCCGCGGCAGCGGCCAGCCGCCCAGCGCCCGGGGAGACCCGCCAGGGCAGAGGCCCCGGCAAGGCCCCTGCCGGAGGCCTCCTTGTTGGGGGCAGGGGAAAAAACCCCCTCCCAGGACCGCTCCTCACCCTAGGTGGCAGAGGAGGCTGCCCCTCCCCCCACCCGAGCATCTGCCTCCTTACCTGAATCTTGCTGCTGCAGATGCTCGGACAACAATGGCGATGACCACGCGGCTGGACCTTCGCGGGATGGATGCTCCGCCTCTACTCTTCTCCCCGCCTCCACTCTGTCCGGCCCCGGGTGCCAACTCCGCTCTCTGGTGAGTCAGCAGCTGTTTTTCAATGCTTCTGCTTGCACATGGACTGTTGCTCATGAAGGAATCTTCCACAGTATACTATGAAGCATGGGACCCAGGAGATTCCTGCCATAGAGGTTTTATGACGGGTTAAGCCCTTCATAGAACCCTTCATTAGCTCTGTGAAAACCCACAGACTTACCACAGATCAAATCTAATCCTTGTCTACAGATTTAAATTAAACACTTGTTGTATGTTTCTTTCCTTCATCTGTGTTCTTATCATTCACAACCTTTCCTACCTCTCCAGAGCCTTTAAATGCTGCCTTTTTAGAGTCACTCCCCATCCTATTCCATTCCCCCATCACAGTTAAACAATCCCATTCTTCTGACTTGACCCTTTTCACATCATTAGTTTATTAAAATCCTTTTTAAGCATGCTAAATAAAGAGAACTCAGAGCACTCTGCAAGTTGTGCAAGATTAAACCAAACAGCATTTCCATTCTTTTTGACTCGAGCAATGGAAAAGAACAAACATTTGACTGATGCCCTCTGCACTGTCTGCTCCTACTGAAATGAAAAGACGGGGCTTCAAGGCTGGAAGTGGCGGCTTACAGGTAAACCGAGGCACACTGTGGCAAGTGAGAGCGTACGAGCTTGGTGGAGATCTGCCAGTCACATGAACACATGAAGTTGCCTTGGACTGAGTCAGAGCGTTGGTGTGTCAAGAAGATCATTGCTTACTTCGACTGGCAGTGGCTCCTCTGGGTTTCAGGCCAGGGCCTTTGCCATCAGCTACTCCTTCATCCTTTAACTAGCAGTGCTGGGACTGAACTTGGGACTTCCCACATGCAAAGCAGGTGCTCTACCACTGAGCCCGCACTGGATAGGACACTATGAAAGGGGAAGGCTAGTACTGCCAATGTATGCTTGTGTAATGTAGATTAGAAGGTCTAGCTTGGCTCCAATGTGATCAGTAAATGTACTGTTCCAATGCGCTCCTAAGCACAGTCACACACTTCTAAGCCGGTAGGCTTAGAAGGGTATAACAATGCTTTGATCGCACTCCTGGCGAGTCATACATTAGCTTCCAACCCCAAGTAATTGGCGAAGATCACACATCTCTGTATATAAAACGCAAATCAGAGGCTTATCCATCCTCTTTTTTTTTTTTTTTTTGAAAAATTTTTATTGGGTTAGAATCCATTATTTCCACATTTACATTCAATTTTCCCCAATTTTTTCATCTCTAACCCCCTCCCTTTCCCCCCCCTTTTTGTTGACTTCCAACAGCTTTCCAACCCTTTGTCCCCTTTCCCTTACTTTTATTAGCTTCCTCTATCTAAAACAAATATATATTCTCCATTATTCTAAGCAGTACATCCTTAACTATTTTTAACATTATATGCCCAAACTGTAAGCCTTTGTTTCCATCTTAGATAAACAATTTATCCCAATTTTTCAATTTCAGGTATTTCTATATATCATAAACCATATAGATCATACGTTCGTTTATATCAAACAATTTGACTTATTCTCTATATATATTACTCATTCTATCTTTTTATAATAGTTCTATATATCTCTCCTCACGTAGTCAATCAATTTGACCCATCTATATCTTCAGACATTCAGTTTGGTACAAAACTTGTCAGAAAAAAAAAGAAAATATTGTTAGTTAATCGCTCCTTATATTTAGTCCTTATAATTAATTATTTTCTCTATGTTCTGTTTGTTAACCTATATATATCTATATATATGTCAATCTATTAATCTGACTGCTTATTAATTCACATTTATCTCTTCTCCCCCCGGTAAAGTCTCCCCCCTCTACTTCAATACTTCAGTAGTTCTCAAACTGCCACAGTTTTCCTCCCACCTCCCATTTCTTCTCCAGGTATTGTTTCAGCTTCTCCCAGTCTGTGTTGAACTGCCCTGAGTCCAGATCTCTCAATTTTCTTGTCATCTTGTCCATTTCAGCCATATACAGCAATTTGTAAGTCCAATCTTCAATAGTTGGCACTTCTTGTACTTTCCATTTTTGCGCATACAAAAGTCTAGCTGCTGCTGTCATATAAAATATCAACGTCCTGTGTTGGGCTGGAATTCCCTCCATTCCCAAGTTCAGTAGCAGGAGTTCTGGGTTCTTATTAATTTGAAATTGTAAAATTTCACTCATTTCTCTTATTATTTCCCCCCAGTACTGCCTGGCTACCTCACACGACCACCACATATGATAGAGGGAGCCCTCATGCTTCTTACATTTCCAGCATTTATTAGAAGTATTCAAATTCCCTAGCGCAATCTTCTTTGGTGTCATGTACCAACGATAGATCATTTTATAAATGTTCTCTTTGATATTAATACATGTCGTTGTCTTCATTGTAGTTTTCCACAAGTATTCCCATGCCTCCATTGTTATTTCTTTATTAAAGTTTATAGCCCATTTCACCATTTGTGTTTTAACTATCTCATCCTCGGTATACCACTTCAACAGTACTTGGTATACCTTGGATATTCTTTTCTTATCTTCTTTAAGAAGGGTCTGCTCTAGTTCCGAATTCTCTATTCGTATACCTCCCTTTACAGAGTCCGAATTATATAAGTCTCTGATCTGTCTATACTGGAACCAATCGTAGTTAGGTGATAGTTCCTCTTGTGTCTTTATTCTAAGTTTGGATGCTTCAGTTTTAGTTATTTCTTTATACGTTAAACATTGTTGTTCATTATCAACAGCTCTCGGGTCTATCACCTCATATGGAACCACCCACAAAGGGGTTCCTTCTTGTAGATAAATTCTGTACTTCTTCCAGATTATGTATAGACTTCTCCGAACAAAGTGATGCAGGAACATCGAGTTGACCTTTACTTTGTCATGCCATAAATATGCATGCCATCCAAATATTTTTTTATATCCCTCTAGGGCTAATAGTTTCTTGTTCTTTAATGTCATCCATTCTTTCAACCAAACTAGGCAGATTGCATCATGATAAAGTCTCAGATTGGGCAGTTGCATTCCGCCTCTTTCCTTTGCATCTTGTAAAACTTTCACTTTCACTCGAGGCTTCTTGCCTGCCCAAACAAAATCTGATATTTTCCTCTGCCATTTTTCAAATTGTTTGGAGTCTCTGATGATTGGTATTGTCTGTAGCAAAAACATTACTCTTGGTAACACATTCATCTTAACTGCTGCAATCCTGCCCAACCATGACAAATTCAATCTATTCCATTTAATCAAGTCTCTCTCTATCTGAGTCCATAGTTTTTCATAATTGTTTTTGAATAGATCTATGTTCTTTGCAGTTAATTCGACTCCCAAATATTTCACTTTACTTGTTACTTCACAATCCGTTGTTTCCATTAACAATTGTTGTTTCTGCTTAGTCATATTTTTGCATAATATCTTTGACTTCTTTTTGTTAATGAAGAAACCTGCCAAGTCTCCAAACTCCTTGATCTTATCTATCACTCTTGGCATGTTCTCCAATGGGTCCTCTACAATTAACATTATGTCATCCGCAAATGCTCTGACCTTATATGAATAGTCCTTTATTTTTATTCCACGAATTTCATCATCTTGACGTATTTGTATCATCAGAATCTCCAATACTAAAATGAACAACAATGGAGATAACGGGCAACCTTGTCTTGTTCCTTTACTTATCGTCAATTTCTTGGTCAATTCATCATTCACCACAATTGCTGCAGTCTGGTCTCTATAAATTTCCTTAATTGCTCTGATGAATCTTTCTCCCAATTGTAGCTTTTCCATAGTGGCAAACATAAAGTCCCAGTTTAAATTGTCAAACGCTTTTTCAGCGTCAACAAAGAAGAAACCAACCTCTTTGTCACAACGCTTGTCATAATATTCAATAGCATTGATCACTGTCCTTAAGTTGTCTCTTATTTGTCTGTCTGGCAAAAAGCCTGCTTGTTCCTCCTCTATGACTTCCGAGAGCCACCCCTTCAATCTCTCCGCCAATATCTTCGCAAAAATTTTATAGTCATTGTTGAGTAGCGATATAGGTCTATAATTTTTCACATTAGTCAGGTCTTGGCCCTCTTTTGGGATCAATGATATATTCGCTTCACTCCAAGTTTCTGGAATCCTTTGATCCCTTAAAACCCCATTCATCACCTCTTTTAGGAATGGTGCCAGTTCATTAGCCATTGTCTTATAGAATTTAGCCGTAAGTCCATCTGGCCCTGGCGCCTTTCCTAGATTTGCAGATTGTATTGCCTTACTTATTTCCTCGTCAGTTACTTCACTATTCAACTTATTTCTCCAAGCTTCCGAGATTTCTGGAAGTTTGGTTTTCTCCAAATATGACGCTATTGATTCTTTGTTTACTTCTTTTTTATTATACAGCTTAGCGTAAAATTTATAAAAGGCTCTACTAATGGTAGCCTGCTCCAAATACGTTTTGTTATCTTCGCAAATTTTATTTATTATCTTCTTTTCCCTTTTCTTCTTCAATTGCCATGCCAGGTACTTCCCAGGTTTATTAGCACCCTCAAACGCTTTTTGATTCAGTCTTTTGAGATTCCACTCCAATTCTTTATTGCTCATTGCTGTTAGCTGTTCTTGAAGTATTTTAATTTCCTGGTATACCTTCTTTTTCCCTGGTCTCTTTTTTAGCTGTATTTCTTTGGCTTTTATTTTCTCCTCAATCTCTTGTCTTTTCTCCTCTTTCTTCTTTCTTGCTCTACCATTTAAGTCCATTAGTATGCCCCTTACAACCGCCTTGTAAGCATCCCAAACTTTATTGGTTGGTACTTCTTTATTCACGTTGTATTGTATAAAAAACTTTGTCTCTCTTCTCAGTATTTCCATATTCTCTCTTTCCTGTAACAAGTCCTCATTTATTCTCCATGCTTTCAGAGGCTTATCCATCCTCAATTTGCCTCAGGGGGACTGCAGGTGAAAGGGAGCAAGATTTAACCCTTCAGCCTTTACTCTATTTCAGTACTCAAAATCAGACTCCCCACTTTATGCGGCAGCGGAGAATGCCCTCAAGTCATAGTTGACTTATGACGGCCCCTGGTGGGGTTTTCAAGGCAAGAGACTAGCAGAGGTGGTTTGCCATTGTTTGCTTCTGCAATCCTGGTCTTCCTTGGAGGTCTCTCATCCAGTTACTAACCAGTTACGACCCTGCTTAGTTTCTGAGATCTGGCGAAATCAGGCTTACCTGGGCTCTCCACTTTTTGTTTTTTTATTTAGAAAAATTTTATTGGATGGGTTCACATACATTTCAAAAACATTTTACAACAAATATACCCCTTTTCTTAATATATGTTATCCCACCCCCTCCCCTTTTCTCTTGTTGACTCCCAACAGCACTCTGACCCCTTATCCCCTAATAACTAACTCTAGTCTAAGTTGCTTTTCCCCTATTGTTTAAGGCAAAGTTTTATCTTATATTTCTAAATCTCTCAGTAGTTACCAAGAGACCACAACTGATCTTTCACGTCCCATTACTTTTCTAAATATTTTTTAAATTTACCCCATTCTTCCACAAATTCTCTTGGATTTCGTTCTTTCAATTTCCTTGTTAATTTGTCCATTTCCGCCGTGTACAACAATTTCTGAATCCAATCTTGAATTTCTGGTAGCTCCTCCTGTCTCCAGTGTTGAGCATACAGTAGTCTTGCAGCCATCGTCATGTAACTGGGCTCTCCACTTTGTGATGGGCATTTAATTTTTTTTTTTTAAAAAACGTGCTTTTAGTTTTTTCCTCTTCAATAGCAGAGCAGAGCATGTCCGGGGTCTGGGTCCCAGCCCCCAGACTTGGTAGGAGGGAACAGCAGGTCAGCCGGGCTGACGGGCAAACAGAGGGGGCAGCCAGCAGACAGCAGGTCAACTGGTCAGCCAGCTGACAGCAGGTCAACTGGTCAGCCAGCTGACAGCAGGTCAACCGGTCTGACTGGCAGGCAGAGGGGGCAGCTGGGGGACAGCAGGTCAACCCCTCCCACAGGCAAATGGAGCCAGAACCTGCCGGTGCCAGGGGCAAGGGGCAAAAGCCCAGGGCCCCAGGAGGCAGGGGGAGACAGAGAGAGGCCAGCGAGTCCCACTCCCCTAGGGAGGGAAAGGGGGCTAGGCAAGGCGGAAGGGGGCAAGGGCAGAGGGATTGGGAGCCCAGCAGTCACCCACCCAAAGACCTTACCTGAGGAGGAGAAGCAGCAGCAGCCCCAACAACCCACAGCCACGCCCCAGCTAGAAAATAGTAGCCTGGCCCGGGGGTTGCCAAAAGCCAAGCCACTCCAGGTGGGGCTATTGGAGGCACTCTGCAGGAAGCCCTGGGCAACCAGCCAAGGAGCCGCAGCTGGACCCACCTTCAGCCATCAGCTCAGCCAGGGAGGCCGGGCTGCTAGCCAGGGGACTGCAGCTGGACAGGCCTTCAGCAATCAGCCAAGGCAGGGAGGCTGGGCAGCCAGGGAACAAGGCACAGCTGGTGCTGGTCAGTGGGGCCAGATCAGCTACCCCAGCTGCAACTGCTTGGTGCAGCCCAAGGCCAGGCTGGAAGAGGGGTGGGGCAGTAGAAGGAAGCCCTATAAAAGCTGGCTGGGAAGAGCCCTGTGGTGGTGGGTGTGAGTGAGGAGTGATGATGTGGAGTGAGAGCAGTAAGATGCAAGGGTGGAGGCTTGGAGGAGAGTTCTGGAAGGAGGAGATGAAGGAGGACGCAGAGGGTAATCAGGCCAGGTTGAGCAGGCCAGCGAGTGGACTGAGAGGGAGTCTGGGTGAGGTATACCGCCCCTCCTTCCACAGAGCAGGGTCCTGCAGAATCCCTGGCCCCCCTGTGATGTCAGGAGCAGACTGCCCAGTGCCACGCCCAGCGGCAGCGGCGGCAAGCCGTGACAAGTTGGTGGCCCGTACGGGGAGAGACGTTCCGACGCAGGCGCCAGTCAAGGGGCGGCCTCCCAAGGCTGCCGCCCCAGCGGAGCTCGGACCGTGGCTGGAGGAACGCCAGGATAGGATGTGGGGAAAGCTGGAGGCAGCCTACCCAGCTGCTCCAGTGGAACTAGCACAGACAGCGGAGCTGCAGATGCAAGCTGGCGCGCTCACTGAGGCCTTGCCAAGGGTTTGCGCCCTCGTTTGGGAAAATAACCCACCGCCTGGCAAGCAGGTGCAGAGTCTATGCTCCACCGTGAAGATAGGCCGGCTGATCCTACAAGCCCTGTTGGACTCTGGGAGTGCAGTCTCAGCAATTCGGCCCCAGCTCCTCCCAGCTGCCACCCCAGTGCACCGCTGGATCCCGGTGACGGATGTGATGGGCCGCACCCAGCTGTACCCTACGGCCCTAATCACGATAGAGTACCTAGGGGTCCGCCACCAAATGGAAGTTGCCCAGTTAGCTCACCTACCCGTACCAATACTGCTGGGAAGAGATGCCCCGGGGTTCTTCAGGCTCCTCCAGCAGGCAGCGGAGAAATTGGGAAGAGACACCCCAGGGATCGCCGGGTCTCGGCTGAAGGCGGCAGGGGAATTGACAGACCCACAAGTTGCCACCGCTCTGCAAGTGGAGGAGGCCAACGACCCAGGAGAGGGTCCCTCCACCAGACCAGGGGCAGAACCACGGACTGGAGACCCAGTTGGAACCCTGGCAGACCGCCCATTCCGTGATGCTCAAGGGGCAGATGAGTCATTGCAGCGCTTGCGAGAGACAGCCGCTCGGGAGGAGGAGCAAGTGCGGGATGAACGGAGGTCCCAACGGCTCCCTCGCGTCAAGAAGCAAGGAGGGGTTTCGGTTCGCCTAGCTCGTGCCCCAGATGGCCAGGGGGAGGTCCGCCAACTACTTGTGCCAGCAGCCTATCGGGCAGAAGTCCTCCGCACGGCCCATGAGCACGCTTAGGCCGGGCACCTGGGGCACCACAAGACCCTGAGGAAGGTTCTTGAGCAATTCTTCTGGCCCTCCGTGAATGCAGACGTGAAGGCCCACTGCCGCTCGTGTCCCACCTGCCAGCGGGTGGCAGCCCGCCGCCCGCCGAAGGCCCCCCTCTCCCCACTGCCCGTCATGGAGACGCCCTTCCAATGCATCGCAATGGACTTCATCGGACCGCTGCCACGCACACCCCGGGGCCATCGCTTTGCCCTGGTGATTGTGGACTATGCCACGCGGTTCCCTGAGGTCATCCCGCTGAAGACCATGCAGACCCCAGGGATGGTACGGGCCCTGTCCAAGTTTTTCGCGATGGTGGGGCTGCCAGATGAAATTTTGACGGATCGGGGGGGCCCGTTCCGTGCCACAGCCATGCGCCAGCTCTGCCGGAATTTGGGGATCCGGCAGGTGTTCACCTCGGCTTACCACCCTCAAACAGACGGGTTGGCAGAGCGGCTGAACCAGACCGTCAAGGAGGCCCTGAAGAAGATGACGCGGGACAAGCCTCACCAGTGGGACTTGTACATCGACCCGCTCATGTTGGCCCTTCGGGAGACCACGCAGGCCTCCACCGGCTTCAGCCCATTCGAGCTGCTATATGGGCGTAAGCCAAGGGGGATGCTCTCCCGGCTGACGGAACGCTGGGGGCCCCGGGCCAGCAGCCCCGCGCCCCCCATACAGGAGTACGTGAGCCAGCTTCGTGACCGGGTGCAACAGTCCCAAGCGGAGGCAAATCGCAGACTGACTCGCACCCAGTCAAAGCAAAAGGCCACCTATGACCGGGGTGCACGGTTGAGGACTTTCCAGGCCGGAGAGAAGGTCCTCGTGCACCACTCGGTGTTCCCAAGAGAGGAAGGGGACCCATGGAGGGGTCCCTACCAGATTCGAAGGGTGCTGGGCCCCACCACCTACGAAGTCCAGTGTGGGGTTGGCCGGCGTCGGCGGAAGACCCTGCATGTGAACCTCCTAAAACAGTGGCACGAGCGCCCGAAAGAGGAGTGCGGCGTGGCTGAGGACCCACTAGAGCTCCCTGACAGTGTGCTGCCTTGGACCACTGATGCCTCGGAGTTTGAGGAGCCCAAGGTGGACCCTCAGCTTAACCCAGCTCAGAGGGCCCAGCTACAAGACCTCTGGGCTCGGATTCCCGGGGTCTTCTCCCGCAGGCCGGGCAGCACGAGCCTGATCCAACATGCCATTCCAACGGACCCGGGGCAGACAGCCCGGGCTACCTGGCGCCCCATCCCCAGGAAGCGGTGGGAGGCCGTGGAGAAGGAGACCGACGAGATGCTCAGGCTTGGGGTAATCGAGCCTTCGCGAAGCGCTTGGAGGAGCCCGATAGTTTTGGTGCCCAAGCCGGATGGGACCACCCGATTCTGCATCGACTATCGTGAACTGAATAAGGTGGCCCAGTTCGATGCATACCCCATGCCCCGAGCAGATGTGTTGATAGACCACCTAGGGTCTGCCCGCTACCTGTCGGCCCTAGACTTGACGAAGGGCTACTGGCAAGTGCCCGTGCGGCCAGCGGACCGGGAGAAGACAGCCTTTGCCACCCCACGAGGCCTCTTCCAGTTCAAGAAGATGCCGTTTGGTCTACACGGGGCAGCTGCCACGTTTCAGCGGCTGGTGGACCAAGTGCTGGGAGAGTGCCGGGCGTATGCAATGGCGTACATAGATGACATCATCATCTTCAGCCCGGACTGGCCCACCCACCTCCAACACTTGGAAGCTGTCATGAGGGCCCTCCAGCGAGCCGGACTACGGGCTAACCCAAAGAAGAGCCACCTGGGGTTCCAGGAACTCCAGTACCTGGGCTTTGTGGTCGGGGGAGGCCGAGTTCGCCCACCACCAGACAAGGTGGCCTCGATAGCTGATGCCCCCCAGCCCCAGACCAAGAAGCAGGTCCGACGTTTCCTGGGACTACTGGGGTATTACGGGCGGTTCATCCCGAGCCGCCCCCCTGACAGACTGCTTAAAGAAGGGGCTGCCCAACCAAGTCCGGTGGACCCCAGCACTAGAAGCAGCTTTCAAGGACCTGCGGTCAGCCCTCTCTAATACCACAGCCCTGTGGAACCCGGACTTTGACCAACCCTTTACGCTGGCCACAGACGCTTCTGACACCGGCCTTGGGGCAGTCCTGACTCAGGAACGTGACGGAACCGACGTCCCCATCCTCTTCCTGAGTCGGAAGCTGCAGCCCGCAGAGAGGCGCTATGCAACAGTGGAGCGGGAGGCCCTAGCGGTCAAGTGGGCAGTAGGGGCCCTGCAATACTACCTGGCCAATAATCCCTTTGTCCTACTAACGGACCATGCGCCCCTGCAATGGCTCCACCACATGAAGGCACATAACCCCCGTGTGCTGCGGTGGTACCTCTCCCTCCTCCCCTTCCGGTTCACCATCAAGTACCGCAAGGGGGCGCAGCATGTGGATGCGGACTTCATGTCCCGCATGTTTGAGTCTGACCCTGACCCCCACAACTCAAAGCTAAGTGGGGGTGTGTGTCCGGGGTCTGGGTCCCAGCCCCCAGACTTGGTAGGAGGGAACAGCAGGTCAGCCGGGCTGACGGGCAAACAGAGGGGGCAGCCAGCAGACAGCAGGTCAACTGGTCAGCCAGCTGACAGCAGGTCAACTGGTCAGCCAGCTGACAGCAGGTCAACCGGTCTGACTGGCAGGCAGAGGGGGCAGCTGGGGGACAGCAGGTCAACCCCTCCCACAGGCAAATGGAGCCAGAACCTGCCGGTGCCAGGGGCAAGGGGCAAAAGCCCAGGGCCCCAGGAGGCAGGGGGAGACAGAGAGAGGCCAGCGAGTCCCACTCCCCTAGGGAGGGAAAGGGGGCTAGGCAAGGCGGAAGGGGGCAAGGGCAGAGAGATTGGGAGCCCAGCAGTCACCCACCCAAAGACCTTACCTGAGGAGGAGAAGCAGCAGCAGCCCCAACAACCCACAGCCACGCCCCAGCTAGAAAATAGTAGCCTGGCCCAGGGGTTGCCAAAAGCCAAGCCACTCCAGGTGGGGCTATTGGAGGCACTCTGCAGGAAGCCCTGGGCAACCAGCCAAGGAGCCGCAGCTGGACCCACCTTCAGCCATCAGCTCAGCCAGGGAGGCCGGGCTGCTAGCCAGGGGACTGCAGCTGGACAGGCCTTCAGCAATCAGCCAAGGCAGGGAGGCTGGGCAGCCAGGGAACAAGGCACAGCTGGTGCTGGTCAGTGGGGCCAGATCAGCTACCCCAGCTGCAACTGCTTGGTGCAGCCCAAGGCCAGGCTGGAAGAGGGGTGGGGCAGTAGAAGGAAGCCCTATAAAAGCTGGCTGGGAAGAGCCCTGTGGTGGTGGGTGTGAGTGAGGAGTGATGATGTGGAGTGAGAGCAGTAAGATGCAAGGGTGGAGGCTTGGAGGAGAGTTCTGGAAGGAGGAGATGAAGGAGGACGCAGAGGGTAATCAGGCCAGGTTGAGCAGGCCAGCGAGTGGACTGAGAGGGAGTCTGGGTGAGGTATACCGCCCCTCCTTCCACAGAGCAGGGTCCTGCAGAATCCCTGGCCCCCCTGTGATGTCAGGAGCAGACTGCCCAGTGCCACGCCCAGCGGCAGCGGCGGCAAGCCCTGACAGAGCAGACAGGTTCAAATAGTGGAACTGAATGGAGATTGAAGAGTTAAAACCCCTCCCTCCCTTCCTGCCTTGCAAATTGAGGCTTCTTGAGCCTGCAATTTGTGTTTTATACAGGGCTTTTTTACAGCTGGAACACGGTGGAACGGAGTTCCGGAACCTCTTGAAAATGGTCACATGGCTGGTGGCCCCGCCCCCTGATCTCCAGACAGAGGGGAGTTGAGATTGCCCTCTGCGCCACCGAGCGGCCCGGAGGGCAATCTACACTCTCCTTTGTCTGGAGATCAGGGGGCGGGGCCACCAGCCATGTGACCATTTTCTCCGAGGGCAACCCACTGAGTTCCACCACCGCTTTCTCCAGAAAAAAAACCCTGGTTTTATAGATGCACAATCTTCCTCACACCTACTTGGGGGTAAAGTAAGTGGGTAAATCCGCACTGCATAGTGATAGGGATGATATCAGATTTCTCATCCCTGCTTGTACTGATCCAAGATCCCCGGTTCAATTTCATTTCTCACATCTGTGCATCAAACCCACAATTCTTTATTTTCATGTGATTTTCTCTTTCCCCAGACTAGTAAAGTATATGCAGTTTTCAACGTGCATCGATAAATCAGCATTATACATTGTATACATATGAATGATGCGCATGTTATAAATATAAATTGCATACAAAAACTGTATGTGAAACCCATAAAACCAACAACAAAAGGCAGAGGACTGAAAGAGATAGCAAAAGGAGAAGAAACAGGAAACATTCACTCAGTCCCAACTGCATAGAAAGAAATATGTTTATCCCTAATTTTATTTCTTTTATGGTGTCCATTGCCTCTTGTGCCCATCCATGAAACTTAACACAACATGAATAAAGTCCCCAGATCTCCCTTCCAGGCACTGTGATCAACCAGACCAAGACCAAGACCAACTTAGCTTCAGCAAAGTTGCTGCATCAAGTCCAGATCGCACATCCTATTTGCCAATCAAGCTAAAGTGGGTGGTTCAAAAGTCGATGATAACTTTATTTGCATTCCAGCAATGTCCTTTTTACTCATTCTCTTGCCATTAGCACTGCATAGGAAGAGGGGCTTCTCTGGATAAAGCCATGAGGCTGGACCCTATGAACCACAAGGGGGCAGTGCTCGTAGGCATCAGTATTTCTAACCTCTTCCCCCAGCGGCCTCCTAAATGCCACAGGGCACAGGGTGGTGTGATGAAGAGGGGGAATCAGGCAACATGGCCCTGACTTACGTATTGTTCTGAGCAGGGTTTTTTTTCTGGGAAAAGAGGTGGTGGAACTCAGTGGGGTTGCCCTCAGAGATATTGGTCACATGGCTGGTGGCCCCACTCCCTGATCTCCAGACAGAGGGGAGTTGAGATTGCCCTCCGCTCCACCAAGCGGCGCAGAGGGCAATCTCAACTCCCCTCTGTCTGGAGATCAGGGGGCGGGGCCACCAGCCATGTGACCATTTTCAAGAGATTCCAGAACTCTGTTCCCCCGTGTTCCCTCTGAAAAAAAGCCCTGATTCTGAGGGAGGTACCCACATCAGTAGAATATGCCCACTGAGGAGTAAGGAAGGGCAATGCTGTCTGATTCCCACAGCCTCCCCCCCTACCCCACTGCATAGTGCTAATATAGCTCCCATAACTCATAAAAGCATCAGCTTTTTGGAGGCCTCAGACAGCTGCTGGGGCAAGAGGGAGGCAGGGAAGATACACGAGCATGGTGCTGCTGCTAGCGGTTCATAGGATCCAGTGTGTGAATTTATAACATTTTTGGCAAAACACTGACATTGTCTCTGCCTTTGGTGATGTTTGTTTATGAATTCAAACATCAGCCACAGAAATAAAAAAAACTCTATACGAAAGTCACATACAACAAAAATGACCCTTAAATCAAAAGAAAATTCAAAAGCAGGGGGGTAAAGAGAGCACTCTTGGAAAAATTAATCCAAACCACAAAATAATACCAACAATGTCAAGCGGTGCAATGAATCACAGCAGGATGTCGTCAATTCATATGTTTTTAGGACAGGGAAATGAAACGAACAGATAAAACTTCAAAACAAACTGTGTGGTATAACCTTAAAGTCAAAAGAATTCAAACAGCTATGACCAAGCCATCTAGGGAGAATAAATTAGTGCCAGAGTGAACAAATCTTTGATTGGACCCCCATGGATATATTAAACTGTTTTTTAAAAAAGTTTTTGAGCACAATTCACTGTTCGTTGAAATCTCTGACAGAACTCCAGTTCATTTTAATGGTGCTGGATTACAATAAAAAGTGAATATGTGATGGATAAATACAACCCACAGGCTGGAAGGTTTTTAATAAAAAACAAAGACTCAAGGCTCAAAGCCAGGGCTTTTTTTCAGCAGGAACATGGTGGAACGGAGTTCCGGCACCTCTTGAAAATGGTCATATGGCCCGTGGCCCCGCCCCCTGATCTCCAGACAGAGGGGAGTTTAGATTGCCCTCCGCGCCGCTGTGCGGAGGGCAATTTAAAATCCCCTGTCTGGAGCTCAGGGGGCGGGGCCACGGGCCTTATGACCATTTTCGCCGAGGGCGATTTAAACTTTAAAGAACTCCCCCCTTGTTCCAGCCAACCCAAAGTGGCATCGTTGTGTGGTCCTGAGTTCCATCACTGAGTTCCACCACCTCTTTTCCCAGAAAAAAAGCCCTGCTCAAAGCTCAGCTCTGTTATGAAAGATGTGAATGATCGCCACATTAATTAGCTGTCAGGACACCAGAAGTTGGAGCCTATGAAGCTGTCCGGCTGACAGTGGAGCTTTCTTCTAATGTCTTGCTCTGGTGGAGGCAGCATGTGCTGCTAGGGGAAGGCTCCATGTGCAGGAGCAATGCTTTACCATTAGCAGAATCTCCATTGGCTTGTTACTACCTCTCTTGAGTTTTACTTTCATTTCCATTAGTTTTATGTCATGCCATTTTCGCCATTGTTTGACACATAAATCTGGCAGTTTCAATCCCTTTCCCACTGCAGGCCCTGCTCATATTTTCCTCAGGTGAGATGAGTAGCATCTCCACATAAGGCATTCTCTGCGGTGTTCCTCGCCTTTGGAATGCCCTCCCTCTAGCAGCTTACCTGGCACCTACTTTACGGACCTTTAGGGATCAGTCAAGATATTTCTTCTACCTAGGTTTTTCAGTACAAGTTTTTATCTTTTTCACTCTATTTTTAGCCTGAGGACTGCAGTATGGATACTTTTTAGACTGCTTCATGTGTGATGCTGTTTTTATGCCCCTGTTGAGTTTTAATATTGATAATGTATGTGATTTTATGGTATTGTTTTTACTTATGATGGACATCAAGCTAGGGTGGCATGTACATTCTTTTAAACCCATAAACCAATAACATGGATCAGAGAAATCCCCCTCCTCCAAGCCACAATACAACAGTACAACTTCTGGAACATGTACCAACACAAGTCCAGCTGAAGCTAATAATTATTTCAAGTTTAGATTAGAAACTATCATTTGGGCCCCTCTAAGAATTATTCCTGTGCGTTTGATTGTTTGACAAGAATATTTGGGGGTAGAAGCATTACGTGTGTTAGGATCTTATTTTCAAACAGTTACACAAGGTTGTCAACTCAAAAGCCTTCCATTTGCAGATCTGAATAGCAAGTCCTTTTTTTATTTTGCAAAATGTTTTTAGATTTAATATCCACTTGCTATTTTTTTCTTTTTGCTGTGTGCAGAGTTAACTGTGAATGAACATAGCTATAAAAAGGCATGGGGGACAATAAGAGAAGTACATAGGCATCTATAATTCAGGAATCAAGATTACAAATGGAAATAATTGTCATGAAACTTCCTCAGTACCCTTCCTATATTCGCCACACAATTAACTTTCAAAAATTCCCTTGTTGCTGTTAAAAAGAAAAATTGTGCACAAAAGTTCTTTTGGAAAAATAAAATGTATACAACAAAAGCAAAATCAACCTTGTTACAGCCCAAGGCAGTAAAACACTATTGAGGGGAGGGGAATATGTTCTTTCAGGCCTCTGTTCAAGCAATTTGAAGAAGTCCCAAAAGAGTAAATGGCAAACAAGTGGTAGCAAAAGGAAAAGGTCAGGTAATGATATATTGTTCATTCTTGACATATTAAAGGTTAATATATGAAAATGCCAATAAAGATGGCCACATTTTGTTTAAACAAGATACATATACAGAAAGATGGTTATATTTTAGAATGAAGTCACCATATAGGACATCTAACAGTACCTTCACAATGACTAAAAAAACAGAACCTCCACAGACCATTGTTTTTACATGGATGTGTTATTACAAAAGGATTTCCTCTGGTGAACACTTCCTACTCCTATGAAGGAAAGGATAGAGAATCCATGTCACACATGACCTTTTCACAAAGATTGGATGCAGCCTCATGGTCTGGGAGGTGCACCAACTCACAACCTGCTCATTTAAAGCATGATGTGCCTATATATGCAGTAGCTTTAAAAAAGTGGTAGTGTCGTGAGTAGACATGGGCACGAACAGAAAAAACCCCGAACATGGTGTTCATTGTTCGTTGCCATCCATGAACAATGAACATTGATGAACATGAACTGTTCACAAACATGTTCGTCATTCGTTGTTCATGGGGGCCAGCAGGCTCTCCTCCAGCCATCAAGATCCTTACCGCACCACTCCCAGAAACCTTACCTGAGCAGGCAGCAGGAAAGGTACCAGTAATAAATAATAGCTTGGCCTAGAGCCTGGCAGCAGCCCTGGAACTTGAAGAGGTAGATCCCTATCCCACCACACACAAAGAAAATTCAAATTCCAATGCACTCTCCCTGTCTCTCTCTCAAAATGCCGACAGCAACTGTCTCTCCCTCTCCACTGTCTGCAAACCCAGAGCTAGGAGCCCCCCTCCCCCCTGCTCTTTGCTTCCTTGTAACAAATTCGGAGCTCCACACTTGAAAGGAAGACCTGCCTATCAAGCTAAATTGGGATTAGATTGGGGTTTCCAGGGCAACAGCAGGAGTTCAGACAGAGTTCAGGCAGTCCCTGCCTCTGGTTGCCAAGGGAATTGATTGCAGGTGCCAGATTGTCTGGCTTGACGAACAGCAATGAACAGCAACGAATGAAGCTTGCAATGACCACCTGTTTGTTTAGAATGGGGCCTCACAAACAGGGCTGTTTGTAGCTTTTTTTAGTTTGTATTGCTGTTCATGCCCATCTCTAGTCGTGAGTCAGCCTCACTCTGACATGCATCAGCCTTGTCCAGCCACCTTACATCTTGCCCCTGAGTCCTCCTCAGAGGACGAGGAGCTGGAAGAACCAGCAGCGTCTACTTTACAGCCAGCTGTGATGGCCGTGGCACTGGAGGAGACTCAGGAGGAGCAGCCAGGGACCTCTGTGGAGGCTGTTGGAAACAGAGCTGCCCGAGCAAGCTGAGAAAAGGAAGCAGAAAGCAAAGGCAGCTGTGTGGGAGAGGAGGAAAAGTGCTCACTTGTTAGCACAACACAGGGCGAGATTCTCAGAGAACAAGGCAAGGCTATCAGAGGAGGAAGCAACACCTGCACCTCGTTAGAGCAGCAATAAAAGCAGAAGCTGAGCAGAGCTTAGCATGGAGGCAACTTTGCTTGCCACACCCAGTGACCTCAGCTTTGTGCCTGGAAGCTTCTGGTCCTGCCTTAGTCCTTGCCCTTCCCCTGACCATGCATCTGCTGGCTGTTTTGGATTCTGACCTTGGCTACATTCCTGGACCTTCTCTTGGCCTGCTCCCTTGTGGACTGAACTCCCGGCTGCTGACCTTGGCTTGTCTCCTGGCCACACTCCTGCCTGCTGTGTCCTGGACTGACGTACCTGCACCTGACTGTGAACTGCTGACGCCTGATAGCCCCAGCATCCACCTGGCACCTCCGGCCTGTCTGGCCCCTGAGTGCAACAGGTACACTGAAGCTGTGTACAGCATAAGCAACATAAGCAACATAACAAGGCCCAAAAAAAGTAAGGGAAGTAATGGGACAAAGGACAAGAATCAGCCACAGACAGGAGTGATAGACAGAAAAAACCACTTCCCTCAACAACGTACTGTCCATTCATGGATTCTTAAATACATTGGCCTAGAGGCCATTCTGATGAATAGTTCCTGTTGCCCTGAATTTCTGGAGAGAACTGTGAAAGGAGGTCTTTACTTCCTAGTTGACTTTGAGGGAGAAAGATGAAAAGCCAACATCTCTAAGTAGGTGTAGGCCGGAGTAGGCATGCCACACAGCCTCCATTAATTGCTCTTTACATTTCTACATTCCTGATCTCCTGGTCAGTTGGCATGCCACACGGGAAGACTCAGGGAGTAGTTTAAATGTGTAACAATAAGTCTCTCACCATTCACAGAGCACAACATTCCCATACACTCTAAGTAACATTCTCCTATGCTCAGAGGCTCATGATGTACCTTTCTTTCCGTTATACTTCCTAGATAAGACAAAAGTCTGATCACAGCATATTTTGCTTAGTTGGTTGAGAATGGAATGTGTAACTTGTAACTGTTGCTATAACCATATTTGGGCATCCGGGACTTCCTGAATACAAACTAATAAAACTCTCGCCTCCATCTTTGGAGGGTCAGACTTTGCATCCAGACCCTGTCCCGTTTCGTTACTACAAGTAGGGATTTTTGAGTTTACTTCGTATTTGCAGTTTTAGCTTTTTGCCTAGCTGTAGCTCATTAGTTCATTCTGAGGATCTTCATTATTGTTTCTATGATTTTTCATTAGTTTATTTATACATCATTCCCTCCAGCACTATAATGGGTAATGTTGTGCCAACCAATGTAGCACCAATGTGGGACTACCATAACCAAGACTGAGATTTCTCACATGTACAAAATATGCCTCTTATTATTAGTTTGTTTCTTTACTTTGAATATTTCTATGTCACTCCTTCAGAGTCCTACTCAAACAAGCAAAATATTAAAATACAAGCTGGTAAAGCACAAGCAATTGGGCATAAGCGGCATAAAAACTATCCATTAAACAGAAGCAGACCATTAAAAAGCTGACAAGGTTATAAAATTACAGGCTTGGGTGAAAAGATGTATTCCTCCCCCTCCCACAATGGAATGAAGAGGCAGATACAAGTGTTGGGAACTAATGGGCCTAACTAATGGTACAGGTAAAACCTTGGGGTCATCCCTGGAACTCCTCCTTGACCCGTCTGGGTGAGCCCTACTGCCCTGGGCATGAGCCATCCAATGTGAAAGGCACGTGCAAGAAGGTGAAAAACTCCACACTCCATTTGACAATTGGAGAAAGGAGAAAAAATTCCTACCTGGCGCTGGTAACCAGTGGCCAGCTAAACCTAGACTACTGCAGGGCAGATGGGTGGGCCGAGCAAGAGGCAAACTGCTGAGGAGCAAGGGATGAGGCCACCTTATAAAGTGCCACTGGGGTGGCTAAAGGCGGTTCCCAGCCCAAATAATCTATCATGCTGGCAGGAGTGGCCGAATTGCACCCCCAGATGGAATGAAGAGGCAGACACAAGTGTTGGTAACTAATGGGGCATTTTATTTTGGCAACAATATAACATTAAACATAATATAGAAAGGGCCTAATTAGTGGTACAAGTCAAGCCCTGGGGTTACCCCTGGACCTCCGTCTTGACCCGTTTGGGTGAGCCCTGCTGCCCCTAGTGCGAACCATCCAATGTGCATGGTTGGGACCCAGCCAGCCAGGTGAATGGAACCTCCACCAAGCCTATAGCACCCCAACTGTCAAACAGGGGGTCCCTGTTTGACAGTCCTACACAGCAGTCTGCCCTCTCAGCTGGCAGCCATCAAACAATACCAGCAATCCTGACAGACCCCGATTTCCCCTCAAATGGGGATGTGCCAAAGGTTCTCACTGGCCTGTTCATTTCTCCCAATCCCTGTCCAATTTAGGCCCTTGTGCCCCACGGGTGGTCTACTGTCAACCAGAGCCCTTGTCACAGATTATCTAGGAAAATGTTGTTGCCCTTCACCACTAGGTGAACCCCATTTCCTGTGTAGAGGTCAGCAAATTCAGCCCCTATTTGCAGATGGGGTAGATAACTCCCTAGCCCGTCCCATAGTGCTACACCAATAAGTGAGCTCCATCACCTCTGTAGAGGTCAGCCAATTTGACCCTATTTTAGAATGGGGCAAGGCTGTACCCAGTCCATCCCCAAAGCCTACATTGGGCTCTATTGGCATAATGCCTAGCCCAATCATTGCCATTGTATCCCACATTTCTTGCACCTACTGTGGGGGAGTGTTGCGGATCAAAAGCTGAGCACACCAGGCTACCACTTGCCATGCCCTGCAAAACTATGCAACCCTGTTACAGAAGGGCCCGTGCCCGGCTGGCCAAGGTCATTACCATATGGGGAATGACTAACATGTGGTGGGGGACCACACCTTCCCTCGAGCCATCAGACCACTACTTGCCTGTGGATTGCAAGTCTGCCCCACAAGCCGAGGTCATTACCCCCCAGTGAATGACCAAAATGTGAGGCAGAGGACTACACCGCCCCTCAGGCCATCAGATGACTACTTACCTATGCCTGCAGGTCTGTGTGAGCCTGTACAAAAGGGCCATGCCCTGACCAGCCAAGGTCATACCCTCCCAGTGAATGACCAGATGTGAGGCTGAGGGCCACCTCTCCTCACCAGGCTGTGTCTGCAGATGGCCATGTCTGTCAGCCTCTCGCTGCAAGCACAGCACCGAAAAAGACAGCATGGCCAGTAAAGGCAGCAAGAGCAACCCATATGCTCAGTTCACTGCTGGCCGCCCCCACCTACCCACTGGGTCACCAACTCCAGGTATCCCGTGGCTGAAGCCTTAGAGGCTGCCCAGTTCAAAGAATGATGCTAGATGAACTGTCAAACCAACTTGGACGACTCTCTCACCGACCATAACTGGTGTTTGGAGAGGGCGTGCCATGGCTCTGGTGGAACAGCACCCCTGCCCCATGTGTACCTACATGAACTGTGGGGTGATAGCCGGGCTTAACTCCCTTTAGAGGCAGAGCCCAGGTGTATC
Source organism: Eublepharis macularius (assembly GCF_028583425.1). Classification (NCBI taxonomy): domain Eukaryota; kingdom Metazoa; phylum Chordata; class Lepidosauria; order Squamata; family Eublepharidae; genus Eublepharis; species Eublepharis macularius. Next base: position 5,170,092 of record NC_072793.1, read on the forward strand.
TTAAGCCCCCATATCTTTAGCTAATTTAGAAGTATTCAATTAGAAGTATTCAATTAGAAGTATTCAATTAGAATTTAGAAGTGTTGTAATGTTTAAGATGAGTTTCCATCAGTGATGAGTATGAAGGCTTGTGAGGGAATGGAAAAACTGGGGGGATCCTTTCCCCCCAATTTTTCCCTGAGGATTTCCCCCTATGGGATCATATAATACTAGTATTGCATCAGCTGCACTGGTTACCAGTGGAGTACTGAGTCAGGTTCAAGGTTTTGGTCTTAACTTATAAAGCTCTATGAGGACTGGGACCGGTGTATCTGGGGGAACGGCTCTCCCCATATGAACCCCAGAGGACTCTCCGTTCTAGTGATAAACGTCTGCTAAGGGTCCCTGGCCCCAGGAAGGCCCGCCTGGCATCGGCCAGGGCCTTTTCAGTCCTGGCCCCAGCCTGGTGGAACACTCTGTCTAGTGAGACCAAGGCCCGGCAGGATTTGTTATCCTTCCACCAAGTCTGCAAGGCAGAGCTGTTCCGCCAGGCATATGGGCGGTGCTAGGAGGAGCCCCCTGACTGGTAGATTACAGAATATGCCCTCCTTACTAGCAACTACCTCCGTCGAGTACACAGTCCCCACTAAGATGCTCTGGAGATGGGTGAAGGTCGGTTGGTTGCTTAGTTGCTGTGTTGCTACAAATATGTATTTATCTGTATTTTTGATTGCGTAATTTGGAATGTTTTTATGGTTTAAACTGGTATTAATTATTTAATGGGTTTTAATTGTACATGGTTGTAATCCACCCTGAGCCTGCTGGTGTGGGGAGGGCAGGATATAAATCGAATTAATAAATAATAAATAAATAATGTTCTGACATTACATTTGGAAAATTTGTGGAGTGTTAAAAAATTCCTCTGAAATATTTCCTCTTTTAGAATGAGCAAATGCTTTTAAGGCAAGGGTTTCACACTCAAAATGTACCACTGGAAAAATTAAAGGATTTGGGGAGTACTGAAAAAACTTCTGAGGAAATATTTTTGTCTTTTTGAGTGAAAAGAATTTTTCACCCAGTATTTTGCTCTTTTGAAATGTATAGCATTTCCTCAATTTTTTCTTGTAGAAAAACTGGGAAATTTGGGGAAGGACAGAAAAAAATTCTTATACTGTAAACATGTGCAAAATTTTCACTTTTTTGTGTTTGTTTAAATGTAAATAGTTTTGGCAAGAAAGTGTTTAATGATAATACATTATTAAAGATGTCAGTGTTTTCAGTGCTATAAAGTTTAGCGTAATATACACACATGCTGTTAAACCTATCTCTGAAAGAGTTTCTGTTCAAATAATACATTTCCTTTTGCTTGCTACAGAATTTTTTTCTGCCTTTAACTTTTATTTTTTCTTACCTCTCAAATGGCAAAAAGTAGAGATACATTTGCAACTCTTTCTCAAGTATTGGATATATTTGCCATTTTTCTTACAGATAAGAAGGATATTTATATTTAAATTTCATAAACATGTCAAAGTACAATTTTATATTTTAATTACTTATAAACAATGCATTTATGTTGTGCAGAGCATGAGTTGGCTCTGTGGCAAACTCTTTATAATAATAATAAAACAACAACATTCGATTTATATACTGCCCTTCAGGACAACTTAACATGCACTCAGAGTGAGTTACAAAATATATTATCATTATCCCCACAACAATCACTCGGTGAGGTGGGTGGGACTGAGAAAGCTCAGAGAAGCTGCGACTGACCCCGCTTCAAGCGGAGGAGTGGGGAATCAAACTTAGTTCTCCAGATTAGAATCCCTTTGTTCTTAACTACTACACCAAACTGGCTCTTTTTCTCTTAAAAGAAGTAATGTGTAGAGTCTCCTTAATTTGCAACATCTAAGGAGAAATCTGGCTCAAAACAATTCAGAAACATCCTTACCCATTTGTAACATGGGTATCCAAAACATATTTTGGGGGGAAACAGCCAACACTTTCTTATTGAATATAGCATCTTGGCTGTAAAAGAAACACATAACAGAATGAATACAATTTTCTCCAAGGATCACAGCGCCTTTTCAAATTCTCATGCACCAGATTTCCTATTAGTTGTATCTCAGTTGTATCAGAAAACATTCTAAAATACCAAAGAAAAATTAGTTCATCTTGTTTTCCTGTCTTACTCCACTGAGTGGAAAAGATCTTGAGTGGTTCCAGATTTATACCAGCCCAAATTAAATTGGAAGATGGCCTTTACGTCACAGCCAGTTGGCACCCTCACCAGAAACACTGCTGTGAATGAGGCCATCCACTGATACAAGAGAATCAGTTTTATTAGGAAGGTCTCAGAATTGCCTTTCTGGTTAAATTTAGTGTGCTCTTAGCACTATACACAACTACAATATTTCTGATATGTTCAACATTAATCTGAACCTATAAGAATATTCATAACAATACAAGGAATCCAGCTTTCTAATCTCAGCATCGTCATCTTTCCTAATGTCATTTTCTGCAAATTTTAGTTCACCCAGATTCTCCCCACTTCACATCCCCATAGAGTCACTCTTAAAACATCTGCTTGGAAAGACCCATGACCTAATCCAGTTTTTAATCCAAGGAGCTGGCATTTTCTCCATTAGCCAAAACTATACATCTCCAGCTCTACAAGGAGTGGAATTATGAATTTCATTCCCGATACACCATTGAAATAGCACTTGGCTGACATCTATTGGTACTGTTCTGAAGCCAATCATGATCATTTGCATAGGGCTAAGCCAAAAATGAGTGATTATATTTTTCTTCATCATGAACATCAGGATTTTTTTTATCAATGATGGTAAAAGTACTTCATAGTCAATAATGTGCTGCATAAATCCTTATTCTGTGTCACTATATTAACCATCTAGTATGACTTAATGTGTTGTGCCATGTGTTACTCTGCTTTCTACTGTTTTGTTTAGCTAGAAGAAAATAGGACACATTTTTGAGCATGAAACTGATTCACACTGAGCCAGACCATTAGTCTAGTACCATCTATTTTGGCCTGCAATGACTCTCCTTCGGATTGTTTCCAGCACTGATTTTATTTTATTTTGATATCTTTTAACTGGAGATACCAGAAATTGAACCTGGAATCTTTCTGCCTGTGAAACATTTGTGCTGCCGGTGAGCTTCTTCTCTACACCCCCATATTGTGACAGCCCGGAGAAAACATGCAGGAAAAGCACTACGAGGCAGTGCATGTACAGTCAGCTTTTTAGTCCAAGCTTGACAGCCACAACGCCAAATGGTTTGGACACCAGCAAGCGGCAACCTGAATGTTCAACTGTGTGGAACGTACCTGGCAAACAGACCGCGAGCCGAAGTGGCGGGCGATCGAGCTCCCTTGGCCTCTGAAGTAGGTGGACTGGAGGCTTAAGAATGCTTTAGCAGAGAAGGCATGGGCTATCCCCAGCACACACAGACCACTACACAGCTTCCCCATGTCTCACAAAGAGAAAGTGTTGTGTGATGTTATCACAGCCAGCACTTCTCTATCACCAAGAAGCAGCAGTCAGTAAACGAGAACGGGGGATAGAGAAGGGCCGAATGTGGTTTCCTCATATACATCACACTTAGATGTTATGGAGGAAACACATGATGGAGACATGAATCAGGGACGGCCACATGTCCCTGATAGACATGGGCACGAACTAAAAAAAATTACAGAACCAGAGGATTGTGGTTCGGTGCAGACCATGATCCCGAATTCCCGAACAGCAATGAACATGTCCTGTTCCCGAACCCAGATCGTGGATCGTGAAACCCAGCCTGGGAGCCCATGGCTATTATAAGCATGGGTCCCATTCAGCAACACAGGAGGTCTGTGTTTGGCCGTCAGAGCTGCCTATCAGGGTTTGCAGGGATGAGATTGGAGTGCCTATGGCTACAGAACACCCCCTTCCCCCTCCCTCCCCTGGGTGTCTTCTCCCAACTTGTGACTGCTTTGCTGCTCCTTGGTTGGGAAGGAAGCCCTGCTGATCAAGGAAAACTGCGCTTCCATTCGGGTTTCCAAGGCGACAGAAGGAGGGCAAACTGAGCTCAGGCATTCCCCTGGCTCTGTTGCCAGGGGAATAGATGGCTGGTGCCTGAGTGTCTGGATCCCTGAATCGAGCCCGAACGCCACAATCCAGGCCTTTCCTGACCACTGGATTGTTGGCCGTGGACGATCACGATCTGCCGGGTCACAATCGTGCAATCGCCATTTTCATGGGTTTTTTACGTTCGTAATGCGGATCGTGCCCATCTCTAGTCCCTGATTCATCTGACTAGGCCCATATAGGATAGAGACTTACCTAATGTCAACCAATGAGTATCAAGGCTGAATGCGAATTTGAACTCCAAGCTCTTTTATCCACTCCAAGCTCCGGCCTCCTGTTTCCATTGCACTATGCCAGTTTAGATGTTGATTTTGAAGAACATATCATATATAATGGTCATCATGACCAGATAAGGGTTTCCACTTGTGAACAAACAGCCATTGGTTTAATCCACCGTGTTAGGTTTCATGGGAAGTTTGGATTACAGAATTAATTTCAGCTCGAACCAAATCTTGCTAATTGGCCAATTATACTCTTGTGATTAATTTTCCTCCATGTTTACCTCAAACTGAATAGAAAAGCAAAAAGACTAATTGATATTTAATTGCTTGATTATCATTCATACAAGAGGAGAGAATAGAAGGCAAATCTCCCAAGTTTTTTACCAGAACTCTTCCCCGGTAATACATACGAAACAAAACATTCTTAACTTGTAATCAACACAAAGAGTATACTTTGTATTGCTGCACATATTGAGGTGTGGGTCACAGAAGGACAGTTTTTATGCATAAAACATTGAAATAGATGTTCTAAGAAGCAGGCTGTCATCTTCCTAGAGATAATACTTGAGCCATTTTTTGAATAATGTATCAGCTGAAGGTGAAGTGTAACTACCAGAATACAGTTTCCTGAGGTTCTAGTTTTCCATATTTAAACTTCATAGCTGTTTTGCTATAAGGACCTCACTATTTTCTGAGGACGTGGGGAGGTAATTTAATAGCTCGTAATAATTGTTGCTTGGAAGATAAGTGAAATGTTGCCCTGGAAGATAACTTATACAGAAGAAATGCATGCCCTCCAACACTTCACATTTAGATACAGATATATACCAGAGAATGAGTAACGAGATATGGTGAGACAGAATGTGGTGGGGGAGGAAAAGCTAGCCCCCACAGTTCCAGCTATAACATTTTTCACTACAGGGAGCCATATAATTAATTCTTAACATAAAAAATCCTAACAGCAATCCTTTTAACCAGTAACTTCAGGAAAAAGTTCTCTATTATTGTGTTCAGGTATTTCTCCTCCACTTTACTCTCCAGTGGGACCCAAAACAAGTTACTACATCACCCTTCCCCATCATTTAGTGTAATGGTACTCTAATCTGGAGAGCCAGGTTTGATTCCCCACTCCTCGACCTGAAGCCAGCTGGGTGACCTTGGGTCAGTCACAGCTCTCTCAGAGCTCTCTCAGCCCCACCCACCTCACAGGGTGTTGACTCGCGAGGATAATAATAGCATACTTTGTAAACCGCTCTGAGTGGGCATTAATTTGTCCTGAAGGAGGATGTATAAATTGAATGTTTTTGTTGTTGTTGTTGTTGCTTTATTCTCACCGCAATAGCCCTGTGAGGTAGAGTAGGCTGAGAGAATGTGGCCGGCCCAAGGCCACTGAATGAGCTTCCATGGCAGAGCAGAGATTCGAACCAGCGTCTCCCAGATCCTAGTCCAGCACGCTAAGCATTACACCACACATCTAGAACAGGTGAAGATGTAAGAAACTGGTGTGCTGCTAGTTCCGAGAAGCTGGTTAAAACGGTCCTCTTATCTTTGTGACTGGAGGATATACAACCCCCAGAAGCACAGTTCCATTCGCAGGTGTCAGAAGTTCCACTAAGCATACTATTTCATTCTCTACTGAATACACTACCTACAATTAATCTCTGGCTGCTAATTAAGAGCAACCCCATTTTTCTTTATTTCTTTTGTTTGATTTACAAGAGACCATTGTGATTGAAGCAGCGCTGGACGAAGATCCAAGGTCATTGCTGCCGTGTGCATTTTCAAAAAGAACTAGCACTGCTTTTCTTGTCTCAGCAAGCTTTGGTGCAGCACAAGATCCTTTTGCAGAAAGTATAGTCTAACCTAACTGAGCCTTAATCACATTGCCTTCTTTCAGTTTTAAGACTATTAAGAACTGCTGACTGGAACAGTTCCATCATGTTCAGACCAAGTTGCCACCCACCTCACTGCTGGGAAGGTTGGATTTGGAGAAATGGAACATGAGCAATGTTGGCTACCTTGCAACATCACTTCTAAATAAAACCCGAAATTAATGTAGGGTAGCTCTAGGAATTACTGGAAACTCTTTGGTCAAACAAGGGTTTTGTCTGAAAGTAACACCATGACATAGCCAGTTTGGTGTAGTGGTAAGGGCAGTGGGACTCTAATCTGGAGAACCTGGTTTGATTCTCCACTCCTCCACTTGAAGCCAGCTGGGTGATCTTGGTGTAAGCAGTTGGCCCATCCTCCGCCATCTTTAATAGCTATTTAATATGGCTACCTGTGATATAGAATCACAAGAACCCTGGATTAAAATGGCAGTTTGGTTTACAGACAGGGGAATTCCAGCTTGCAGTTGCTGAGTCCCGTCCAGGAGACAGACATGAATGGAATGCTGCATGTAAATACAGAGTGACCAGTGGTGATTAGTTTACAGTCTCCCCAGCTCCGAAAGGAATCCAGAGCAACAAAGACCTCGCAGAGTCACCCCACTTAACATATTCCTTTCCCTCCTTCCAAGATGAGATCTCCTGCCCATGATTGAGGAGCAAATCAATTGGCATTCATAAGTATTTATAATTCATTCCTGGGAAGGTATATTCCCCAACTAAATTCATCAACTTAGCTCTGGTGAACTTCATTAATAAACTGCCCCTTTTGTGCAGTTCCAGAAGCGACTTTGCATTCTCTTTCACACGCCCCGGAAGCTAGCAATCAAGATAATAAAACCTTTTGTTACTCCCAGAAACTGACCATTGGAGTCTTTGTTCCAATGGCCAGGTGGGCTCTCCCACCTCAGGGTATGTTTTACCCTATAAGAGTAGTGCCCTGGCTCCATTCAAATTGAACAGTACATGCTTACTGGATCCAAGGCACTGTTCCCTTGAGGTTGCCCTAAGCCTCTTGCTCTCCTGGTCAGAACACTGGCATTTGAAGCTGCTCTCTTCTCCCATGGATTGGACTACTCTTCAGGATAGGTAGATATACTTTCCCCCTCCCTCACTCTATTCCAACTTCTGACTAGCTTCCTAGGACTGTGTGTGTGTAACCATTTTTACTATTTACTCTTGTATGTGTGTGTGCATTTTCCTCTTTTAATAAAATATTGCTCTTTGAACCTAAAGCACCAGCCTCGTTTGCTATCTTGGAAGGGACCCCGTAAAAATTGGTGGAAAAGATCCCGCAGTTGCCGCCTCTCGCATAGCCGTCTTCCTTGCTGCTAATTCCCCCCACAATTCTCTTATTTGCAAGGAGAAAAATCCTGGTAACACTTGGGTCAGTCACAGCTTCTCTGAGCTCTCTCAGCACCACCCACCTCACGGTGTGATTGCTGTGGGGATAATAATAACACACTTTGTAAACCACTCTTGAGTGGGTATTAAGTTGTCCTGAAGGGCAGTATGTAAATTGAATGTTGTTGTTATTTCCTCTCCCCCTTGGCTTAACATGTAACCAGATAAAGAGGTTATCTTTATCTCTGGGGAACTCGAAAGCTTGCTCAGCACCTTGTGCACTAACAAAAGTTAGTATCCTAAAATTGCTTTTGGATTTACTTTTTTTCCAGTGAAAAGCTTACTGCCATGCAGTAAGTTTGCACAGCAAGAAAAGTGCTGATTTCAAAGCTTTAAAGATGTTGGCAGCTAGCCGTCAGCTCCACTCCCCACTCGCATTCCTCCGAGCCCATGGCTGCACAGATCAGGAACCGCACAGCACCACAGCAACTGACCACTGAAACCAAGCCTCTGCTTTCAGTGGCCATGGCAATTTTGAAAGAGAGGCATAAAACTCAGAAGCAGCTGCGACCCCGGAAGGCTCTGCACTTTGGTCCGGGAAACAGTATAAACAATCCAAAAGAGTCCAGTAGCACCTTTAAGACTAACCAATTTTATTGTAGCATAAACTTTCGAGAATCACGTTCTCGTGATACTCGAAAGCTTATGCTACAATAAAATTGGTTAGTCTTAAAGGTGCTACTGGACTCTTTTTGATTTTGCTACTACAGACTAACACGGCTAACTCCTCTGGAAGTATAAACAATGAATCTTTAACTTTGTATTGTGACGGCCTTTGGCCATATACAGTTAAACCCACTATACTATAAACAATGAATCTATGACCTACTAAGCGTAACCTCTCCAGTTTCCAGGTACCCTTCTTTCACAGCTGCATGGAAGCACATGGCCCAGAAGGGAGAGGAGAACAATATTGGAGGGAATAGCATTAAAAAAACTACTAATGAGAAATAGACTGCCTTTTATTCAGTTCCAAGCCACCAATGTCCCAGGAATCTTGTCCCCCTAACTAAGGCTGCTAGACCTCCAGGATAATTTTTTTTTAATGGTGATGTCACCTGAAGGCTACATCATTTCTGGGGAAATCCTAGGATTCCTAGAGCTACCCTATGCCACCTCTGAGTTTTCCCCACAAGTGACATAGCAATGCAGTCGACCTCATGCCTTCCTATGTCTCTGCCTGCCACCCTAACCCTTGCCCTAACACCTTCTCTCAGTGACTCTCTAAATACCACCAGAACTATGTGAAATAATGAAAAGAATGGAGGGTCTCAGAGTACTACATAAGGGTTACTTTTAATAGAAAAACCCTTTCCTGCCTAAGTAAGAATGCATCCAGTGCATGGTCCATAGAAAGACTGCCCAAGAACCACCAATCTCTTTAGCTCATGTGGAGTAATAGCAACGCAGATTGGGAGGCTGCATGAAGGAGAGCAAAGAGAGCAAACCCTTCCTTTTCTGTAAGTGGAATATTCACACAAGAGACAGGAAGAAGAACTGTATCACCCCATTCCATCTGCAGCATCTCCCACCTGCTGTAGCTATTAGTCTATGAATGTCCTGCAATCCTGGGGTCAGAAGTGGCTGCTGGGAGCAAAGTTCAGCAGTTGTCAGTACCTCCCACCGAAGAATCACAGGATCCATCCCATTCATTCTGCTCATCATCCTGCTGATTCTATATTCACAGGTATGCGGTGTAAAATTGGTGGCAGCGGAAGTGCCATCAAGTCATAGTTGACTTAGGGTGGTGACCCCTGCTGGCGTTTTCAAGGCAAGAGATTCACAGAGGAGGTTTGCCATTGCCTGCTTCTACATAGTGACCTTGGTCTTCTTTGGAAGTCTCCCATCCAGTTTCCAGGTTTCAAATCTGAAAACTTTTCTTCGGTTTCAAATGCATGCAACTTTTAGCTTCTATTGTTGTACAAGTGAGGCTTCCCCCCCCCCTCCATCACTTCTGATTTTAATGAAATCTTGAAAGCTGGTTACAGCACTGGCCAACATGAGTACAAGAAGCAAAGAGAGATTACTTTGCACACACACACACGTGCAAAAATCTGTTTAGCTCCTACGGGGAAAGAGATGTTGTGAAACAGTAATCATGGCAGGCTGTGTCCATGAGGACTCGTAGGTGTGCCCTTTGGCTCCAAGGACACAAGAAATGCTGAAGGTCATAGGCATTTAGTGACTAGGGGAGCGTTTGTGATAGCTCAGCGGTAAGGAAGAAAATTAATTAGCCTTGCTGGGATTTCTGAGGAGATCCTGTTGGGTTATGGGACCAATTTTTGCATCCTGCCTACTAAAAGGATTATAGCACCAACCAGGGGTTGCTGCCTTACAGCTTCTGTTTTTTCCTCCCTCATATACACACCAATTGCTTTGCTCAGACATTTAAGCAAAATTTTAAGCGGTACAGAATATGGAAGGCTAAAAAAATGATAAATCTCTCACAAGTTTTCATTCATCCTCCACCCCACCCCCAATAAATAACAGGAAACCTTTGGCATATGTGTTTAAAAGCTTGCCTTTTAAACTCCACAGGCCAATGAGGCCACCTTTTAATAGATACAACCCAAAATCTTTTGGTAGTAGTCCTTGAGGCAGTTTAGTATTTGCTTGTGAGGAGCTCGTGGTGCTTCCCTTTGCTCTGCAGCTGGGGGACCTTTGGTGATACCAGCCTTGCTGCCCACTTCGCCTTCTCTTTCATAGGTACCGCTTGCTATTTAACTGGGGCTCCGTGCAGGAGGTGCTGTCATATATGCCTGTCTGCATGTCTGCCATGGATGTATTCTGTGCTATGTGCTGGTCCTCTGAAAGCATAAGGAGGTTCTTATTGATGTTAAGGCAGTAGGTTATCTCACTAGTATTTACTTTCTCTTTCCCTGCTGTCTCCAGAAGTGTCCTTGAAGGCTGGCTGCAGCCAGCTTGAAATGAATCTTGCTTGGGAGCTGAGATGATTTCATTCTTTGTTCTGTCTAGCCTAAACCTAGATTCTCCCTGACACCCCTCCCCCGGCTCTTTCGCACCCAATACTTTAATGGCCTTATCCTGATGGCGGGAACGTTCCCTATAACTAACATCACCAACCCCAGTTAACGTCACTTCTGCCAATTTCACTTGTCTGAGCACCTTGAACTGATGGATCTCTAATAACGTTACTTCAACCAATACACCTGCATGTTTGCTGTGGAGAACTAGGGGATTCTACCTGCCGAGGACTGACAGGTGTGAGCCTCTTGACACGAACCTCTTGGTGAGAGCACAAGGCCTCTTGACCTGTGGCTCTTAGTCCAGGGTGCACAGCCAGGGAGCAATTATCGACTATATGAGGTGGAGGATTTGAGAGGCTAGGAAGAACATCACCATGTTATGAACTGTTCCTGGGATGGCTGCAACACCAATTCAACACTGTGTGCTTAACTATTCCATGATTGTAGCCCTAGTCTGTTGCCTGAGTTGAGACCAATGACATGTTTAATACTCCAGTACATGGTTGTGGGGTCCAATCCTAATGTTCTTACTACTTACTTGCTTGGTGAAAATATCTGGCAAATTTACTATTCAGGTGCAGTTGGGAGCTGGTAAATATGGGAGCGGGACTGACCAAAGGCACCCACAACATCAAGCAGTAATGTTTGCTGCTTATTCAACCTCTCTAGTATTCCCCCTACTGACAATGGGGCCACTTCCACCACCCCCACCACCCCGCTAAACTAATATTATGCAATACCAGATCTGTTAGGAACAAGGTTTCATGTGTTGCTGGTATGTTACAGGATGAGAAAGTTGATGTGGCTTGCCTAACAGAGACTTGGCTGCAGGAAAATGACAAGGTGTGTCTTTCCCAACTAACACCCCCTGGCTGTGCAGTCCTACGCCAACCTCACTACAGTAGCCAGGGTGGAGGGGTTGCTATTATTCTTCGTGAGTCCTTCAGTTTCCACAGATCTCCAGTACAAGCTATGGCTGGTCTTGACTGCATGTTCCTGTCTTTGGGAATCAAAGATAGACTGGGGGTATCCTGCTTGTTTACAGACCACCCAGCCCCCCCATAAGCCCCCTTTCTGAGTTGGCAGAGCTGCTAGTAGACACGGTGTTGGAGACCCCTAGACTTATTGTTCTAGTGTTCAAGTCAGGCCCGGCTCAGGAATTTTATAGCTTCCCTGGCAACCCTGGGCCTCTCTCAAGTAGTGTCAGGCCCTACACATGAAAGAGGCCACACACTAGACTCAATATTTTGCACTGAGCCTTTAAGAGGAAGTCTTATTTCAACATTAGAAACTCGGCCTGAACCATGACCAGATCATCATCTGCTGTTGGGAAGTCAAAGATATTGAAAGACATTGTACTCCCCACTTTCGATGGAGTTCGTCTGACCCTTGTACACTTGGTTAACAGCCTAGGGGTTATACTGGATCCAGCGCTACTACTAGAGAAACAAGTTAAGGCAACTGCATAAAATGCTTTCTACAATCTCACTCTAGCCAGGAAGATGGCCTCTTATCTCAACATGGCCGACCTGGCCACCTGGATCCATGCTATGGTAACATCAAAACTTGACTATTTTAATGCACTATACATTGGTCTCCCATCTAAGTTAACTAGGAGGCTCCAATTGGTGCAAAATGCTGCAGCTCAACTGTTAGCAGGAGCGAGCAGGAGCATGAACATCACTTCCATCCTTCAGTCACTCCATCAGCTACCTATCAGTTACCATGCTCAATTCAAGGTATTGATTATTACATACAATGCTCTTCATGACCTTGGACCAACAAACCTACGGGACTGTTTCTTTCCCTACAGACCTCTATGGCAGCTTCACTCATCCGAACAGGGTCTGCACATGGGCAAAATCAACAACAGCACATGGGCTTTCTCTGTGGTGCCCCTACCCTATAGAATGGCCTGCCTGAGGAGGTCAGGAGATCTCCCACATTCCTGGCTTTCCACAAACAATTCAAAACCAAATTATTCCAAAAGGCTTTTTTTCTCAGCTAGGAGAGTGGTAATGTAGGCAAGGGGTCTCAGATGCTTTGCTAATGAGTTAGGAACCATAGACTTCAACATTCTGTTGCCTTTCATATTATCTGTTGTTTTAAGTATGTACTCCTATATCCTACCTGTGCTTCATGTTGTCTAATGTCTGTCCTAGAACTGATTATGTTCTGTTTCAGCAATTCTTCAACCCCGTATTGGAACCTTGTCAATGCTATGTCTTTGTAAACTTGTATTCATTTACCCTATGACATTGTTTATGGAAAGGTCCTTGACACTGTATGGAAATGCCTGCCCTGTCCTTACTACTGATCGTACTAATCTCACACTATGTAACCCGCCTTGAGTCTCAATGAGAATGACATAAACAAACAAACAAACAAACAAATAGTAAGCTAAGCTTTGCCAGAATCGATTCCCTCAACTGAAACAGAACTCTTTGCAAAAACTCAAGCTCCCAGCATAGGCTAGATAATGTCTAGTAAATTCAAAAGAGCAGAATTGAAAACAGCCTCCAATGAACTGAGCTCTGAAAAGGGGGATGCTTTGATTTATTATTCAGGGAGAACAAAAGGCATTGGCTGTACCCTTCAGCGATATATCAGCAGGCTGGGGAAATTCAATGCGTAGTCATGTCCCAACAAGAAGCATTCAAGAGTAAGGAGGACAGGCCAGAGGGAGCCATCCCAATCCCCGCTAGATCTTCCACTGCCAGACAACAGGGCAATGAGGAGAAAGGTGGCGACATGGGGGGTATCAACATTGTACCCAGGGCTTTTTTTCTCAGAAAATAGGTGGTGGAACTCAGTGGGTTGCCAGCACAGGGGGCAACTCTTGGCGGGAGGTGGCGCCCCTGGTACCACATGTGTGCACGCAAAGTGGACGCATGCTCCCAGGGCCAATGATGTCACTTTGGGTAAGCTGGAACAAGGGGGGGGGAGTTTTAAAAAGTTTAAATCACCCTCGGTGAAAATGGTCACATGGCTGGTGGCCCCGCCCCCTGATCTCCAGACAGAGGGGAGTTTAGATTGCCCTCCGCGCCACTCCAGCAGCGCGGAGGGCCATCTAAACTCCCCTCTGTCTGGAGATCAGGGGGCGGGGCCACCAGCCATGTGACCATTTTCAAGAGGTTCCAGAACTCCGTTCCACTGCGTTCCAGCTGAAAAAAAGCCCTGATTGTACCTATACTAGGATAACACTTGTTGTAGAACCTGGAAGAGATGTCATCATCTCAAAGTACAATTTGTCCAATTTGCTCAAAGTTTTGGTCTCTTGCTAGAATATTGCCTCTATATGTTGATGTTGCAAGTGACATCAAAATGGCACTGGTGAGGCCCTATAGGCAAGACAGTCTGCATTTCAACATGCTTGATTTTCTGAATCAAGTTTATGATTGTGCAACCCTACATCACATTTCTTTATGGGCATCAACGGAATGACAACTTATGACTCAATGGGGTTCTGTCAGGTCTTGCCAAGTACTTCCCCAGTCACTTCATTGCATCACTGTTGTGTATGAGTTAAGGATGATTTTATTAGGAAAAATATCAGTTCAAGAAACTGTAACAATGGAATTGACTGGAATGCTTAAAGGTAGTAAAGCAGGTTCAATTACAGGACACTGTCTCCACACACACCCCAGTGGGAAAGAGAGGCTGTTGGAGGTTTTGGTGCGCATTGCCTGGGAAGAAGGGAAGGGCGGGGGGGGGGGGAGAAAGCAGCTCTGCTCAGTCTCTGTATTAAGTCCAAGGTCGGGTTCCCAGGCTTCAGCAGGAACTGGTAACCAAAACACCTTGCCTGGGAGATAAGCAGTTTAGCAACAAAGCAACAGAATACTGGTTTTACTCTGCATGTACTCAGAGACACAATACTATCACAGTCACAATACACCTGAGGGCATGGCAGATATGCTGGAGGCTTATCTGATACGTTCCTTCCTTCCTTCTTTCCTTTTACTGCTTTCTATTTCCAACACTGCAAACAATGTTAAGGATATATTAAATGTGTGTTATTAATTTATCAGATATACTTATGCACTCAAAGTAGTTTATGATCTGATATGCTCAACTCAGAAGGAAAAGAGAAGAGACTGGGAAGAGGAAAACAAATTTACAGTAACGACAGTACAAATTAAAGCATGCCTAGACTGAGCAAGGTAAGATTAGAAGCAAGTGCTGAAGGCATTTCCAACCTCTGTCTCAACCCTGGTGGGTTCCAACCAGTACACTGAGATGTAGTTACAACAAGAAGAACTTTAGCAAAATAGATAACAATGAAGTGTCACCCAAGAAGAGCGAGGCAATAATACCTGGGTTCTGGGGGTGAGTCTTCAACTGAGCCTTATGTGCTTGCCATTAAAATAATGAGTTCATTGGTTCTAAGCCAGAATTGCCTATCTCTAGGTGGATGAGATCTAGCAGTGTGCACAGGGAAAAAATTCAGTAAATTCAGGATCAATAATACCGAACTGGGGAAAAATGGTATTTCCAATTCATTGGTATTCCCAATTCCCAATTGGTATTCCCAATTCCCAATTCATTCTCCAGTTCAGTTTGTTGCCCTAAAGGGACTTTGTGAGTCGGGAAAATGAGCATTCAAGGAGATGCAGGGAGGGGTCTCTCCACCAATGTATACCAGGATAATTCCCTTGGAGAACTCTCTGAAAGAACCAAGTGGGTGTTCAACAGGAATTTTTTTTATTAAAGGGGCAGTAAAGGCAAACACACAGAAAGTCACACACAGCATATATACAGAGATAACTATAAAAATAGGGAGGAAGTGAAAGAGAGA
The DNA here is from genome assembly GCF_028583425.1 of Eublepharis macularius. Taxonomy (NCBI): domain Eukaryota; kingdom Metazoa; phylum Chordata; class Lepidosauria; order Squamata; family Eublepharidae; genus Eublepharis; species Eublepharis macularius. Next base: position 5,185,512 of record NC_072793.1, read on the forward strand.
TTCAGGGCTGGGTGATATTTACCAGTCTAAGAGATAGGGGGCATCTGTAGAGAATAGCAGGCCAAGCAACCAACGCTTTGTGACAAGAAGAAGGCTCAGATACATGTCTGATGGTGTGCATAGAATCCCAGGTACACACACGCACTGAGCACTGGCAGAGCAGTCCAACTATACTGTGAAACATACCCTGGGGAAGGATTGTGCCTTCTGCCCCCAAAAGAATAGTTTAATGGCTGTCTTTGGAGGTGAGATATTAAATTGGAAAAGGCTTGATTGAGCGTATCTGGATGCAACAAAAGGTAAAACTGTGATCGATGACCTGTGATTTAGCAGAAGGGAAGAGTTATCAGGTCCCTGAATAACTCTGATTAGGAAGGTGGGAAGGGGAAGATTGGAAGGGTGTGGATGAGATTGACTGAGGAACTCCTGTAAGACCTCTTTTGTCTTAAGTCTTTGCATATCTCCAGGGCAGTTGGCTAGTCTTGCCTCATGATTCATGTTCCAGTAATTTTTCGGCTGCAGCTGATTTGGGATCTGTTCTGCCTAGCCAGGCAGTGTGTCTTGTGCTTAGGGCACATGAGGAGTGCCATATTCATAAACTGCCCTTTCAGGGTGAGGGTTTGGCTGCTAATAGGTTCAGTAATACAAAGCAAATTTGGTAAAATTTGGCCATTGGGGGGAACACAATTTGGATATATACAGTGGCCTGGAAGGGGGGAGGTGGTCATTTTTTGACTGAATTTTGCCAAATTTGCAGAGGACATTCTCCTAACGGTCTAACAACCTCTCAAGTTTCAGAGAGATTGGATTCGGGGGGGGGGGGGTGTAACTTTATGGTCCCCCAAATAAGGTACCCTCAGCCACCTCCGATCTCCATTGTTCCCTTTGGGGAAACCTATCTGGGCTATCCAGGGAGCTGGGGGTGGCATTTTGCAAGCAAAAATCACCAAATGTACAGGGGACCTACACTTGACTGTCCTCTAAAGACTCCCCAAGTTTCACTTCACAACCCTCTCAGGATACCCCAAAAGTACACCACTAGGTGTCATATCTGAGCCCCATCCATGCCAATTTTGATTCTGTTGTGCTGAACATAATGCATCCTGCTGTAACTCAATATCACTTTGCCAGTGTCATAACTATTTCTTTCTCGGGCTTCCACAGGTGTTTATCTGTTGGACTGTAACAGCTTCCAGAGTTTATGACCTTGTATTCCTTCCCAGACTATGATATGCCTTGCTTCCTAGTAACTCGACTGATATCACAAATATATGGAACGTTCTCACACCAGGAGAGCGCCAAAGTTTTATGGTTGGAAGGAGGAGGGAAAGGAGCAAACTTTATGTTAAAAGAGAAGTTTCTCCCATATGATGTCATTCCTATCAACTTCTACTCTTGCTGCTTAGATGGCTACCTGGCTCCTAAGTAGTCCTATGGACCTGTATATGGAAATGATCTGATTTCAGAATAAAAGCCATTTGATGAAGAATTTGCGTCTTGCTGCAATGGTCCAGGAATCTATCTGCTGTATCTTGTCATCCATAGTCTGATACTAGGTAAACAACAAGTGAACACCAAACAGAAAACAGAACTCAGCAATAAACACCAACCAAAGTTCTTTAAAGAAAGTCCAACAACAGGAGAAAAGAACAACCAGGAAAAATTTACACACCAATAAAGAAAGCACCCACAATAGGGAAAAACAGCCCTCCCCCACAAGAACAAGTGGATTTAATAAAATTAAAAGGAACTATAAAACTCCAAACAACAAATTAATTAACCACAACAACACCCGCCCTCAGAAGAACAAGCAGCAAAATGAACAGTAAATATAGCAACCAAATTTAAAACCCAGAAATCACAGCCTTCCTACACAAAAGCCCAACCAAATACCCACATACACACACATCAAAAAAACAATTTTTAAAATGGAAACTAAAAAACTTTCCCTTCTCCCCCAGCCCTGTCCTTCCCAGACACCAGGCCAACACCTTCCCCGCAAAGAGAGAAAAAACCCAGTGAGTCTATGATTCTCAAACGAGGCAGTAGCAGAAGTTCTCCAGGTGCAGCGAAAGTCCTCCAGGTGCAGCAAGCAGCAGAAGCAGGAAGCTACTCAATTCAGTATCCAATTGCAGTCCAAAGCAGGCCAGCCAGAGTCCCAGCCCACAGAGAGAGAGAGCCAACAGGCAGCATCAGCAAACAGGCAGCATCTCTCAGTCTCCAGGCCACAGCAAACTGGAGGATGCTCTGAGGCAAGCCTGCGAAGCTAACTCCTTGCAGGCAATGTGAAAAAGGCACTCTCCTTCCAGAGGATCCCATTAGCCAGAGAAAGACAGCTCCTTGCAAGGACTGGCCACTCACTCCTCCTCACTCTCCCTCCCCCTCCCCCTCCCCCCTCCCAGCTGGTTAAAAAAGGTGAGAAACAGTGTTTCTTTGCTGTTGCTTAGCAAAGGAGCAGCAAGGAACAGCCTAGTCATGATTTCTGAAATTTACTGGATTTTACAAAATAAATTTGGTAAACTTAAATCCAGTATTACTGAATATGACTTAGTAATCCATTTTAAGTTCAGCAGTCCAGTAAAATTTGGTATTCTTTACCGAATACCAATCTCAAATCACACGCCCCTGGTGAGATCCTCCAGAATTACAACTAATCTCAAGATAACAAAAATCAGTTCCCCTACAGCAATTTCACTACGTTTTGGGCCAACATTTTTAACTGGAAGTGGCATCCCTGGAAGCCCCTCTTCCTGGAGCACATGTGCCATTTTGCTGCATGCTCTGGGGGCTCCAGCTCCAGGTACCAATCCCAAGAGAGCAAGGAGCCAAATGACAGTTGGTCTCAGACAAGCCAGTGGAGGCAGTCTCATTCTTTTACCTTGACTTCTGATGAAGACTCAGGAGGTGGTGGCAGCTTCAAGCATAGACAGCTTCAAGAGGGGATTGGGTCCCTGAGCCCACTTGGATGGGGAGGGCGGACTATAAATCCAAGCAAATAAACAAACAAACAAACAAACAAACAAACAAACAAACATATGGAGCAGAGTTCCATCAGTGGCTATTAGCCACAAAGTATAGATGGAACTCTCTGCCTAGGGCAGTGATGCTCTGTATTCTTGGTGTTTGGGGAGGGGCAATCAGTGGGAGGGCTTCTAGTGTCCCTTCCCCACTGGCAGACCTCCCAATGACACCTGTTTTTTTGGCCACTGTGTGACACAGTGTTGGACTGGATGGGCCATTGGCCTGATCCAACAGGGCTTCTCTTATGTTCTTATGAAGTGTGGTAAAATGTTTGGATTTTTAGGTTTTTTTTAACCAACTTATTTTTTCCAGGAAAGGCCCAGTTACTGGTTGTGCATCTGTGAACCTGCTTGTCTATCATTCCTTTGCTCCATTTTCATGCCAGTCCATTATTCCCTAGTTTGAACTCTGATGCCTGAAGTCTGCCCTCGGAAAGCACTAGACTTAGGAGATTGCCTGCCATAGTGGATAATTTACTAACTCCAGTTCCTGCCCCCCACTGTCAATCTTTACTCCAGTGGGAATAAAAATAGGGGGTGGAAAGTCTAGTTGTGATAACACTTCCAGTTGTACCCAGAAGTAATATCATGATGCTCTTGGAATTTCCCGAATCTCTATGTTTTTTACTGGGTTCAGCTGAAAGCAATGTCACAACATGGTGTAATATCACTATGCCTAGGGTTGCCAGACCAAGTTGTCACCCAAGTCTGTCAACTGCTGGGAAGGTTGGATTTGGAAAAATGGAGGATGAGCAATGTTAGCTACCTTGCAACATCACTTCTAAATAAAACCCGGAAGTGATGTAGGGTAGCTCTAGGAATCTCTGGAAACTCTATGGTCAAACAAGGGTCTTGCCTGAAAGTAACACCATGACATAACCAGTTTGGTGTAATGGTTAAGAGCGCAATTTGGAGAACCAGGTTTGATTCTCCACTCCTCCACTTGAAGCCAGCTGGGTGACCTTGGATCAGTCACAGCTTTTCCAGAGCTCTCTCAGCCCCACCCACCTCACAGGGTTGTTATTGTGGAGATAATAATAACGTACTTTGTAAACTGATCTGACTGGGCGTTAAGTTGTCCTGAAGGGCGGTATATAAATCAAATGTTGTTGTTGTTGTTGCTTTTTTGCTTCCATTTGAGTAAAGAGGCCAGCTGGTAACCTTAGATACCAATTGTGGTTGCAACTCCAGGAACCTGCATTGTGAACGTCTCTTATCTCTGATCCTGCTGGAACCTGGGTGTATTTCCTGCCTTGTAAGGGGGGAAGATAGTACAGCAAGTTTGGGAGCTGAGCTTTCTACTTGTTCTATAATCTTCTGCACGCCATCAGTAAAAACATGTAACAAATAGAAATATACTGAATAAAGATACCTAGAATCCTTTCTGATCGAACAGGGCATTCAAGGTGCAGCAGCTTCTTACCACATTCTTTTTTGTTCATTCCAGAGCTTTTCAGTTTCTCCCCTTTGATATTGTTGCAGGGCCTATCACACAAGCCTCATGCTGTGTCCAAGAGTCTCTGTCAGCAGGCTTTCCCTAGTTCCTTTGTGCCCTTCAGTTTGGGCCAGGATTACCTCCACAGGCCTTTGTTCTGTATAAACATACACCTCGGCATGCTCTTACTTTCATATTCAGCATTTTGAAGAGATGCAGGAAGTGTTGTTTGTGCCAGACAGGATGGCCTGAGGGGACCATATTCAAATATCTGTACATACGTAGAGCTCATCTGCATGCACATGAGAGAGGAAGAACAGCACACAGCTTGTGTGGATTTCTATTGAACCAGTTATTCTCTGGGTAGATAAATTCCCAGGCAATGACAAAACCAACATGCTAGCCTTTTGTAAAAAATAATTTATTATAGAAGCTTCTTGTTGAATGGTAATTATCAAGCAAGAAATAAGTCCAGCTCATGCCATAAATGAGGAACCTGCTATGGCTCTTCTTTAGCTATTACATCCAAAGCCATTGCCACCACTCAAGCCCAGGGCAAGCAAGCGTCAGTGACAGCCATTGCTGCCACTTGCCCTCTAGCCTTCCTCAGGGCAGGGGACAGGTCTGTGCTTGCGGTCAGCTGGCTTCAATGGCAGCAAGGAGCTGCCACCAGCTTCCTCAAAGATTCATGTGCCACATGCACCTTGGGAGGGATCCAGGGTAAACTGCCTTATCTTCACATCTTCTTACTATATAATTAAGTAAGCGTGTTTCAGACAACTCAATTTATACCCTGGTGCACCACTAGAGGGCACTGCTGCAGAGGAAAGCCCAGTGCTCACCATATCACTCCAGAAAACATGCCATGGTGGGAAACCCGGGCAGGGAACAGGAGCAGAGTAGGTGGCAATGCCCTCACCACGCCTTAACTCTGCTGGTATTAGGTGTGGAGCAGGTGGCAATGCCCACCCCCTTCAGGCAGCTGGTATTAGGACCAGAGCAGGTAGCAATGCCCCCCTTGATGCAGCTGGGATCAGGAGCAGAGCAGGTAAATATGCTCACTCTCCACTTTAACCCAGCTGGTATTGGAAGTGGAGCAGGTGGCAATGCCCACCCCCACCTTAACCCTACTGGTATTAGGAGCAGAGCAGGTGGCAATGCCCGTCCCCCTTCACCCAGCTGGGATCAGGAGTGGAGCAGGTGGCAATGCCCACCTCCTGCCTTAACACAGCTGGTAATAGGAGTGGAGCAGGTGGCAATGCCCACCCTCACCTTAACCCAGCTGGTATTAGGAGTGGAGTAGGTGGCAATGCCTGCCCCCATTAAGCCAGCTAGGATCAGGAGAGGAGAAGGTGACAATAACCATCCCCTATGTTAACCCAGCTGGTATTAGGAGCAGAGCAAGTGGCAATGCCCACCCCCTGCTGTAACCCAGCTAATATTAGGAGTGGAGCAGGTAGAAATGCCCACCCCCTTCACCCAGCTGAGATCAGGAGTGGAGCAGGTGCCAGTGCCCACCTAGAGCAGGAGGCAATTCCCTTCTTCCATTCACCCAGCCAGGACAAGAAGTGGAGCAGGTGGAAATGCCCGCCTCCTTCAACCTACTGGAATAAAGCACTGAGCAGGCAGCAATGCTCACCCCATCTTCACCCTGTTGGAATTAGGAGCCAAACAGGCAGCAATCTCTGCCCCCCTTCAACCTGCCAGAATCAGGAGCAGAGAAGGTGGTAATGCCTGCATCCCCTTCACCCAGTTGGGATCAGAAGTGGAGCACGTAGCAAAGCCCACCGTCCACCTTCAACTGATCCAGGATGTTCGGCACTATACTCAGGAGGTAGAAAGACAACTAAGTGTGCAAACGGATTACAAACCTATCCTACATAATCCTCTCGCACAAATACAAAATGTAATTAAAATTGTGATTGATGTGGTTCTCATATCTCATGAAATTGACCAAAAAACTTACGATGCCCTAATTAATAAACATCCACGTACACCCGTGTTTTACACATTCCCAAAAATCCACGAAGGTGGTTTCCCTCCCCCAGGAAGAGGGAGGGAATTTCGGGAACGAACTCAGTTTTGGAACCCCTATCAGTATTTTTGGATTTAGAATCATAGAATCATAGAATCATAGAGTTGGAAGGGGCCATACAGACCATCTAGTCCAACCCCCTGCCCAGTACAGGATCAGCCTAAAGCATCTCTGACAAATATTCATCCAGCCTCTTCTTGAAAACTGCCAGTGAGGGGGAGCTCACCACCTTCCTAGGCAGCTGATTCCACTTTTGAACTACTCTGACGGTGAAAAAGTTTTTCCTAATATCCAGTCGGTACCTTTGTGCATGTAGTTTTAGCCCATTGCTTCGCATCCTACCCTCTGCTGCCAACTGGAACAGCTCCCTGCTCTCCTCCAAATGACAGCCTTTCAAATATTTAAAGAGAGCAATCATGTCCCCCCTCAACCTCCTCTTCTCCAAACTAAACATTCTCAAGGCCCTCAGCCTTTCGTCGTAGGACTCAGTCTCCAGACCCCTGATCATCCTTGTCGCTCTCCTCTGCACCCTCTCGATTTTGTCCACATCCTTTTTGAAGTGAGGCCTCCAGAACTGCACACAGTACTCCAGGTGCGGCCTGACCAAGGCAGTATAGAGAGGGGCTATGACCTCCTGCGATTTCGATGCTATGGCCCCTTTGATACAACCCAGGACTGAATTAGCCTTTTTTGCCACCGCATCACACTGACTGCTCATATTCAGTTTACAGTCCACTCTTACCCCAAGATCCCTTTCACATATACTACTGCCCAGAAGTGTATCCCCCATCCAGTATTTGTGCTTCTCATTTTTGTGGCCCAGATGTAATACTGTGCACTTGTCTTTGTTGAATTGCATCCTATTCACAGCTGCCCACTTCTCCAGAGTATTCAGGTCTTGTTGAATTTTAATTCTATCTTCTTGGGTGTTTGCTACCCCTCCCAATTTGGTATCATCAGCAAGTTTAATGAGCAGACCTCCCACTCCTTCATCCAGATCATTGATAAAAATATTGAAAAGTACCGGGCCCAAAACCGAGCCCTGCGGCACCCCACTGGACACTTCCCTCCAATCTGATGAAACGCCGTTGACCACCACTCTTTGAGTGCAGTCCTCCAACCAGTTCCCTATCCACCGAACTGTCCTATAGTCTACTCCACAGTCTTCCAGTTTGCCCATCAGAATGTCATGGGGGACCTTATCAAAAGCTTTACTGAAATCCAGATAAATCACTTCAACAGAGTTCCCCCGATCCAGCAAGCTGGTCACTCGATCAAAGAAGGAAATCAGGTTGGTCTGGCAGGATCTGTTAGGAACAAAACCATGCTGACTTCCCCGGATCACTGAGTGGTCCTTCAGATGCTTACAGACTGATCCCTTTAAAATATGTTCTAATATCTTCCCAGCAACAGAAGTCAGACTCACTGGCCTGTAGTTTCCCGGGTCATCCTTCCTCCCTTTCTTAAAGATTGGGATAACATTCGCTCTTCTCCAATCTTGTGGCACATCCCTAGTCCTCCAGGAGGCCTTGAAGATGATGGACAGGGGTTCTGCAAGTTCTCTGGAAAGTTCTTTCAGCACTCTTGGGTGCACCCCATCCGGCCCAGGGGATTTGTATTCATCCAGTGCAGCCAGATGCCTCTCCACTACCTCTCTGTCAATGTCAATTAGCCGCTCAGGTGTCCTGCCACATTTTCTACTATCTCTAGATGTGCCTGAGTTCTTCAGGGAGAAAACAGAGGCAAAAAAGTCATTAAGCCTGTCTGCTTTTTCTCTGTCCTGCATCAGAGGCCCTTTTCGCACTTACGGTTTAACCCGCCGTTTATGAGCATTCGCCCCGATCACAGTGGCTTCAGCATTGCACCTGTTCATTTCACACTGTCCACTGCAATTTCGTTTTGGTGTCTGTGCTTCATTTCAAAATCTCGGTGCAATTTTGGGCTTTGGGGGCCTTGCAATTCACGTCACACTTTTTTAAAAAAAATTCAGCATGCGTAGTAACGTCGGAATGTTGGAATCCTTCCCCCCTTTTTGCTGATTGGGCTGTCCCCTGCCCACCGGAGAGGCAATTGGTGGCAGAGTTCTGGGGGAAAACATGTACCACTCTCATTTTTTAAAATCAAGCCAGGAAAGGGTTAAAATGCTGCTGATTCATCTCCTCCCAGGAAGCAGAGGCTTGTTTCCAAAGGGCTGTGCAAAATGCTTGAGTTTTTTCCCCCTCTTTGGCAAAGTCTGAAACATGCCTGGGAGGGAGGGGAAAGCAGCCATTTAATCCTTTCCTGGCTTTTAAAGCCAGGAAGAAAGTGCAGGAACATTACAACTTTGCAACCCATTCTTGTCTTTAAAAAAAAAAGAATGTGTGTGCATACCCTAAGGGAGGAAGGAGAAAGCAGCTATTTAACACTTTCCTTGATTTTAAAGCTAGCATGGAATTAGCAGCAAGCTTAGGAATCATTCCTGGCTTTTGAAAAAAAATAAAACAGCATACATACCGGGAGGAAGGAAACCAACGAAGAAGCAGCCTTATGACCCTCAGCTCGCTTTACTAAAAAAAATGGTGGACAAGGAGTTCAGAGAGCTGAGGAGGGTGGGAGTGGTTAATTCTGCACAAACCAATCAGCTTCCAGGGAACAGGAGAGGGGGGGAGAGAAGCAAAAAGGAGGCAAAAGTGTTCACATTAGCAAAATGCGGGCCAGCTGCCAGTCGGCAGCGAACTTAAAAAAACATCGGGGTATGTCCGCAGGGGGAAAAATCGGGGATACAGCGGACAAAAAGCGGGACTGCATCCCATGACTGCTTTTAAGTGTGAAAACCTTGCAAACATGGGATGTGGAACAGGTACAAACGCGCTCTAAAAACCGAGTGCGAAATGTACCAGAGTTTTTCCATCTACTCCCAACAGTGGTCCAATTGCCTCTTTTACCTTGCGTTTGCTTCTCACATATCTGTAGAAGTTTTTCTTGTTGTAGCGAGCCCTCCTGGCCAGACCCAGCTCATACTGAGCTTTGGCCTCTCTGATGGCTGATCTGCAGTACCTAGTAACCCTCATATACTCCTCTTTAGAGGTCTGTCCTTCTCTCCATTTCCTGAACATTTCCTTTTTCTCCCTTAGCTTATTCTGGAGCTCTCTGTGCATCCACATCACTGGGATAGTGAAGGCTTGAGCTTGCAAAAGCTCATGTTTGAGAATGGCCCACCCTTCACTCGCTCCTTTTCCTTCCAGCACACTCCCCCATGGAATGACTCTCATCAAGCCTCTGAGTTCATCTGAGTTGGCCCTACGAAAATCTAACCTACGAGTCTGGCTACGAACTTCCTTGGCTCCCCACAGCAACTGGAATTCAAGAAGGACATGGTCACTTCCCACTAAGGTCCCCACCACCTTCATCTCATCTACCAATTCTTCCCTGTTGGTTAATATCAAGTCTAGTATCGTTCTTTTTACAACCTTTAGTGGCCCAGACCCAGGCATACCTTAAAGACACAATGTCCCTCATCACCTTGACTGAACCTCTGGCAATTCCCGATACAGCTTATCTCATGACACTTGACGTGAGATCACTATATACTTCTATACCTCATGAAGGGGCTAGGGAAGTAGTTGAATATGCACTATATAAAAGGAGTTCCCAATGTCCCTCCACTCCGTTCCTGTTAAGTCTCTTAGACATCATCCTGGAACGTAATTATTTTAAATTTGACAGCCGGTTCTTCTACCAGATTAAAGGAGTGGCAATGGGGTGTGCGGCCGCCCTCAGTATTGCCAACCTATTTATGTCACGACTGGAAGAGGACTATGTTCTAAATGAACAGTCTAATCCATACTTTAATTTAATTGTCTTTTACTGGCACTTTATTGATGATGTGATCATGATCCTGGGGTCTAAGGACCAGGTGGAGACCCTCTGCAAATGGGTGATATCATCAGCAAGGGATCGAGCCAAAACTACATCCCGCAAAGAACTACTCCAACCAAAAATTCGGCCAGTGGATAAGGAGATAAAATGGGCCTTGGATTATACCATACTGGCCCCGTCTATAACCGAAATTATATGACAACACTGGCATTTAGTTAATGGAATTGAGGGATGCGAGGTCAGCCCGGCAGTAGGCTATAGACGCACCAGAAGCCTTAAAGACATAAGAGACTTCTGGTTTGGGGAGACTTCCGGTTTGGGGTAATGGCGAGACCATCATGATCTGGAGCTCTGGATCATCCGAGGTGCTGTTTTTTGGCTGGTGGGGTGCATAGATTGCCCCCAGCCCCCTGATTTCAGCTAGAAATCAGGCTGGAACGCTTGAAGCCCCGAGAGTGAAGGGTCTTGGCGGATGGGAGGCTCTGAATAAAGGGCTTTCCTCCCAAGCCTTGAGATCCTCCTCAGAGAAGGGTGGCTAAAATCTCTGCAGCAGCTTCTGGAGTCATTAAATTGACATAGGCTCGTTGTTCCCCAAGCCTCAGGAACGGAATTTGACAGAATTGGATGTTTGAAGCAGTGAGTACAACCCAAGAAGTTTGTGTTAAGTAAAGATTACTATCTCCCCCAACGGACTGTTTTACTGAGCAAAGACCGATTTTTTTAAAAAATGAAAAACTGAGATATTAAGCGGAAAAGGCATACCAAAGAACTGAGATGTTTAATTTGAGGCTTGAGAGTGAGAAAAAGCTAAAAAGAGGAAAGAAAGAATATTGTTTTGCATACCTGTGGTTGGGGAGATAGCGACGCGGAGGGCGGATCGTGGGAATCAGAAGAAGCACCGCGAGGCAGGAAGTGGAGGATAATAGACGGAGAGGAGACAGAGACAGAGCGGCGAGGGAGAGGTCAGGAAGAGTCGGAAGAGCAGGAAGGAAAACAACACTGGAAGAGGGGGTGAAGTGCCCACCATTGAAAGTAAGGGAAGATCATTGTGGTGACATCATTACCATAGAGAAAGATCGCCCGACATTTTAGACCATAGAAAAACATCGCCCGACATTTTAAGGGTAAGGGAAGCCTTAACTGCCATTTTAACGGAGGGCAGACTCTTAAAACTTTGATATATAAGAATAGAGACTTGAATTAAAAAGAACACAGAGTTAAGAAAGAGAGCAGATTCGTGGGGGCCCAAAGCAAGCCCGATGGCTTCCAAAAAAGAAAAGGACTGGCAAGCTGCTATGGAGAATTTGGATAAAAAAATAACAGAGGGAAATAAAGAGATTCGGGAAATAGTACAACAACTACAGCAAAATTTAATGATGGAAATTAAAGAAGTGATTAAGTCGGAAATAACGGAGGTTAAAAAAGAGATGGAGGCAATAAAAACAGATCTACAGAATACCCAACAAAAAGTGCAAGAAACACAACAGACGATGCAGGATGGGGAGAAAAAAACAGAGGCTATACAGACAGAGACTATGGGTATGGGTGAAAGAATTGTGATGATGGAATGTAAAGCCATGGACAGACAAATTCGTATGAGGGCTGTGCCGGAGAAAATGGGCGGATCTGCTCTGAAACAAGTAGCTGAAATATTGGCAAAATTTTTAGGACAAACAGAGGAGGAAATGATGACACATCTGGATATTGTGTACAGAGTCAACTCAAAGTATGCAGAACAAAAGAATTTACCAAGAGATATTATTGTCCAATTGACCACAAGGAGAATGAAGTAGGAAATTATTAGAAGGCATTTTGAAACTCCACTGGAAATAGCTGGGACACGGGTTCGAATTATGAAAGAAGTACCAAGAAAAGTGCTCCAGGATCGGAAAAAATATAGAGATTTGATACAAAAGCTGAAGGCAGCTGAAATTAGATATAGATGGGAGTTGCTGGAAGGAGTGACTTTTGAATTCCAATCAGGGAGACAAGTGATTAAGTCAAAATATGCAATGGATGTCTTTCTGATGGAGAATGGAAAAGACTTTCCTAGCTCAACTAGATTATAATTATGGAGCACAAATTAATTTCATGGAATGTTAATGGACTCAATTCACTCTCCAAACGAAAAGAAGTGTTACATTGGTTATCTAAACAAAGAAGTAATATGATTTGCCTACAACAGACTCATATTAGAGATCAAGATGTTAAATACCTATTTAATAAGAAGTTAGGAAAACAATTTGTTTCGGCAACAAAACAAAAGAAGAGGGGAATTGTTATATATATTAAGGAAGAATTGCAACCCAAATTAATAGTGTGTGATAAAAATGGAAGATACCTGGCTGTGGAATTTTTATGCAATGCTAAAAAAATGTTGATACTTGGAGTATATGCACCGAATGGCTCTAAGGATTTATTTTTTAAAGATTTAAGAGAACAAATGGAACAATGGACTTATGATCAAGTAATTATAGCTGGAGATTTGAATGGAGTGGTGGATTTACAGTTGGATAAAAGTTTATCATCAAGTAAAGTAAGGGCGGGGAAATTACCAGTCATTTTTTGAAATTCAGGAACAAGAAAATTTAGAAGATATTTGGAGAAAATATAATCCTAAATCGAAGCAATATACTTTTTTCTCAACGAGCCACCAATCCTTTTCTAGAATAGATATGATCTGGGCTTCTAAAGAACTGGCAGTATTTACTAAAGAGATTGATATTTTACCGAAAATTAGCTCAGATCATAATCCTGTGATGTGGAGATTTGGAATGAGAAATAAGAAACGGAGATGGAGAATTAATGAGGATCTTTTGGGAGACCCAGAATGTGTGGAAGTGCTTAAAAAAGAAACGAAGTTTTTTATTCAGTGTAATGTTGATAAAGGTGTGTCAACACATAAGGTCTGGGATACATATAAAGCAGTAATTAGAGGTGTGTTGATGGACTTAAATGGTAGAGACAAAAAGAAAAAAAAATGAAGTTAAAAGAGATTCAGGAAAAAATTATTCAAGTAGAACAGCAATTGAAAAAGAGACCAGGTAAAAAGAAATTGTTATATAAAATAAAGTTATTGCAAGAACAAATCAGGGTTATGGAAAATAAGGAAGTGGAGTGGGAATTGACGAAAATGAAGCAAAAATCATTTGAAGGAGCTAACAAACCAGGGAGATATTTGGCGTGGCAATTGAAGAAAAAGAGAGAGAAAAGAACAATTAGTAAAATTACGGAAGAGGGGAAGGAATTATATGATCAAGGACTGATTGAGAGAGCATTCTATAAATATTATGCAAGATTATACCATAAAAAAACAGTGGAATATGAAAAGATAAGAGACTATTTTGACATGATGGATTTACCTAAGGTGCCGGAGAAGCTGAAAAGGAAGCTTGGTGCTGAAATAACAACATTGGAAGTGGTGCAAGCAATACAAGCTACTACAGTGGGTAAAGCTCCGGGACCGGATGGAATTACAGCAAAATTTTATAAAGTGATGGTAGATGATTTAAAATAACTGATGCAAAAAGTGATGAATGAGATATTGGAGGGGACAGAGATGCCAGATACATGGAATGAGGCTAATATTACATTGATACCGAAGGAGACATTAGACTTAAGTAATGTTAAGAAGTATAGACCAATATATCTAACTAATAATGACTATAAAATATTTGCTAAGATATTAGCAGAAAGACTTAAGGTGTGGTTAGTGGAATTTATAGAAGAAGACCAAGCTGGTTTTTTACCGGAAAGGCAAATAAAAAATAACCTACGAGTGTTCCTGAATGCCATTGAGTACTATGATAAAAATCCAGGGAAGCAGGTTGGTTTCTTCTTTGTGGATGCGGAGAAAGCGTTTGACAATTTGAACTGGGAGTTTATGTTTGCAACAATGGAGAAGATGCAGTTGGGAGAGAAATTTATACAAGAAATAAAGGCAATATATAAAAACCAATCTGCAAATATAACTGTTAACTCGGATGTAACAAAAAAGCTGGAAATAAGAAAAGGAACAAGACAAGGGTGTCCGCTTTCCCCACTTCTGTTTGTAATGGTGCTGGAGATTTTACTTAGGCAAATAAGAGAAGATAATTCAATAAGAGGACTGAGGACAAAAGGATTTGAATATAAAATGAGAGCCTTTGCCGATGATATAATGGTGATAGTGGAGGATCCAATAGAGTGCATGCCTAAACTGATGAAGAAAATGAAAGACTTTGGAGATTTAGCAGGATTTGTTATAAACAAGGTGAAGTCCAAAATATTGTGCAAAAATATGACTAAACAACAACAAAAGGAGTTGATGGACAAGGTAGAATGTGACGTAGTGAACAAAGTTAAATACTTAGGAGTGGAAGTGACAGCGAAAAATATTGATCTATATAAGAATAACTATGACAAGTTATGGCAACAAATAGATATGATTAAATGGAATAAAATGAATTTGTCATGGTTAGGTCGTATTGCAGTAATCAAGATGAATGTTCTTCCAAGAATGATGTTTCTACTACAGACAATACCTATTGTTAAAGATAGTAAACAATTTGAAAAGTGGCATAGAACGATACTAAATTTTGTTTGGGCTGGGAAGAAACCCAGAGTCAAAATGAAGGTACTATATGATGCAAAAGAAAGAGGAGGTCTACAACTACCAAATTTTAAATTATATCATGAAGCGGTATGTTTGGATTGGATAAAGGAATGGGTGACATTGAAACATTTGAAGTTGTTAGCATTGGAAGGATATAATAAATTATTTGGATGGCATGCATATCTATGGTATGACAAAATAAAAGCAGATTCTATGTTTTTACATCGTTATGTAAGAAGAAGCTTGTTTGCTGTTTGGATCAAATACAAGAAATATATGGAAGAGACTATACCAATGTGGATTATCCCTGCGGAAGTAGTAAATCCAAGAACAGAATATGCAGGGGAAGAGTGGTTGACATATAAAGAAATTCTTGAGATAAAACAGAACAATTATTTGCTTAAAGACAATGATGAATTGCCATTCCAATATGGATGGTTTCAATATATGCAGATAAAAGACTTGTATGAGAAGGACAAAAGAAAAAATGGTTTTAGGCTACAAAATTCCGAGATTGAGAACTGTTTGCTTCAGGGGGGAAAGAAAATGATTTCTAAAATATATAAGATATTATTGAAATGGTTTACAGAGGAGGAGGTTGTTAAAGTTCAGATGGTTAAATGGGCAATAAATTGTAATAGGGAAATCTCAATGGAAGCTTGGGAAAAGGTATGGAAAAATACAGTTAAAATTTCAGCATGTACCACAGTGCGTGAAAATGTTTATAAGATGATGTATAGATGGTATTTAACACCAAAGAAGCTGGCCAATGGTAATAGTCAGATGTCTGATAAATGTTGGAAATGTAAACAACATGAAGGTTCATTTTATCATATGTGGTGGTCCTGTGAAAAGGCAAAACAATTCTGGGGGGATATAGTAAAGGTTATGTCGGATATTTTACAAAGGAATATAATTAAAACCCCGGAATTGTTGTTATTATGTATGAATCTAGAAGACTTTGATAAAATGGACAGAGTTATGGTATTTTATATGATTACGGCGGCCAGAATGTGTTATGCACAGTTGTGGAAGACTCAGGAGATACCATCTATGGAAGACTGGATTTTGAAAGTTTTGAACATGGCAGAAATGGACAAATTAACGAGGAAACTGAAAGAGCAAGAAGTATTGGAATATACATTAAGTTGGGAAAAATTCAAGAAATATGTGGAGAAAAAGTGGGACATGAAGGGGAAATGGTGGTCTTTGGATAGTTGTTAAGGGGGAGATAGAAACTTACTTAAGGTTAAAAGGGGGTATATTTTACTATATTTTATTGGATTAGTATAGAGTTATAGTATTATAGTATTATAAAGTTAAGAGTAAGATAGCATATCTATATGGGAAGTAGGAAGGTTGAATAATAAGGTTCTATAGGTAATGATATTTTAGTGATGTAATAGAAGTAGTAGAAGTCTTTTAGTTAGTATATATACCTATTATACACATATATTTTTATACTCTTAATTTAGATAAGATTTTATAAGATAGTTAATACAACTATATAGATTAGATTAGTATATATTATATAGTTATATATTATATATACTATTATAGACTTTAAGAATTTATAGTATATGTTCTTTAGGTTAAGTTGGGTATGGAAAACTGTTGGGAGTCACTAGAAAAGGGAGGGGGGAAATGCAATGGGATGGAAAATGATAATGATTATTATGTTTATGTTTGTAAACCCATCCAATAAAAATTCTTTTTAAAAAAAAAACAGAAGCCTTAAAGACATACTAGTTCGATTGGAATTCAGTAGCAGGACACAAAACAGAGAACTACCTAAGGGACACTTCCCCTGTGGGACGTGCAATGTTTGCCACCTCATGGTAAAATTGGCAGATATAAACATAAATAGGGGAAGGGCGTTGCACCAGTTGCAGTGTAGCTGCCCCTTAATTTACGTGGGCAGCACAACCCGCCAACTTAGAATTAGATTACAAGAACACATCTCCCGCATAAACAATAGAGTGACCGAAGCACCATTAGTTGAACATTATTGGATGAATAATCATAAGATAAGAGATCTCAGAGTTTCAGTATTAGATATTATGGAACCCGCATCGTGTTCAGACCTTACTAGGAAATTATTGCAACAGGAGACCAAGTGGATTTTTGATTTGAACACTTTTGCCCCTAATGGTCTGAACTATGACATTAACTATTCTTGCTTCTAGGGATAGTAATTCATTGAAGTCATTTGTATCTTTGTAAATATGTATAGTAGAATTTGAGACGCAAGTTGTATTTGCAGTGTTGTACTATGTCTCCCTTTAAGTGGTTGTAAGATATCTCTCCAATTAATTAACCTCGTTAGAAGAGGGTTCTTTAGGAGGTTACAGCACAAATTGTATTACGGTAGGATTCCGTCAATTGCCAACTGGGTGATGTGAGAAACTGCGTTTTGAGATCAGTGAGTAACAACATTATATTTTGTGTTATAATAAATAACATAACTACTCATACAATGAAAACTTATATAAAATATTTTATTGTAGTCTATGAAAAATTGCCTGTGAAGAAGTGAATTTCACGAAACGGGAATTGGAAATTTGCGTGCTAAAACCCGTCGGCTGCATATCTAATGGAGTATTCAGCTTTTGTTACCACTTAAGATGGTCTTCAATCTGTGAATTAAAAGAAAAAGATCACGGACTTGACTCAACGCCCTGGTTTCAGCAGTTGGATTTCTTACCATATATACTTGATCTGTATTAATATATTTATTGTATTTATTATATTTATTGTATTTATCATATTGGCACTTAATATTTATGCACTTTGCACATTTAAAAAACCAAAAATTTGAAAAAATTCAATGATTGTTCAGTAATTGTTGTTGTTATTCGCCTGGGTATATTTCTAGTGGTTCCCAACCTGTCCGGGTGTTCTCCCCTTGTTGTTGTATAGGACAAGAAGTGGAGCAGGTGGAAATGCCCGCCTCCTTCAACTTACTGGAATAAAGCACTGAGCAGGCAGCAATGTCCACCCCATCTTCACCCTACTGGTATTAGGAGCAGAGCAGGTGGCAATGCCTGTCCCCCTTCACCCAGCTGGGATCAGGAGCAGAGCAGGTGGCAATGCCCACTCTCTGCCTTATCCAGCTGTTATTAGGAGCAGAGCAGGTGGTGATGCTGGCCCCCCACCTTAACCAAGCTGGTATTAGGAGAGGAGCAGGCGGCAATGCCCACCCCCACCTTAACCCTACTGGTATTAGGAGCAGAGCAGGTGGCAATGCCCATCCCCCTTCACCCAGCTGGGATCAGGAGCGGAACAGGTGGCAATGCCCACTCTCTGCCTTAACCAGCTGTTATTAGGAGCAGAGCAGGTGGTGGTGCTGGCCCCCCACCTTAACCCAGCTGGTATTAGGAGAGGAGCAGGTGGCAATGCCCACCTCCTGCCTTAACACAGTCAGTAATAGGAGCAGAGCAGGTGGCAATGCCCACCCTCACCATAACCTGGCTGGTATTAGGAGCGGAGCAGGTGGCAATGCCTGCCCCCATTAAGCCAGCTGGGGTCAGGAGCGGAGAAAGTGGCAATGCTCATCCCCTATGTTAACCCAGCTGGTATTAGGAGTGGAGCAAGTGGCAATGCCCACCCCTGCTGTAACCCAGCTGGTATTAGGAGTGGAGCAGGTAGCAATGCCCACCCCCTTCATCCAGCTGGGATCAGGAGTGGAGCAGGTGCCAGTGCCCGCCCAGAGCAGGAGGCAATTCCCTTCTTCCATTCACCCAGCCAGGACAAGAAGTGGAGCAGGTGGAAATGCCTGCCTCCTTCAACCTACTGGAATAAAGCACTGAGCAGGCAGCAATGTCCACCCCATCTTCACTCTGTTGGAATCAGGAGTCAAGCAAGCAGCAATCTCTGCTCCCCTTCAACCTGCCGGAATCAGGGGCAGAGAAGGTGGCAATGCCCACATCCCCTTCACCCAGTTGTGATCAGGAGCGGAGCATGTAGCAAAGCCCACCATCTGCCTTCACCTGTCAGGATCAGTTTAGGAGCAGAAAGTAGTGTTCGCTCCTCCCTTCACCCAGCAAGGACCAGATGGCAATGTCCACCCCCTTTCATCTAGCTGGGATCAGGCTTGGAGCGGGCAGCAATGCCTGCCCCCCTTCACCTAGCTGTAATCAGACACAGAGCAGAAGGCAATGCCCATTTTCCCTTCACCCAGCTGGGATCAGGAGTGGAACAGGTGGCAATGCTTGCCCCCCTTTACCCAACCTGTATCAGACATGCAGCAGGTAGCAAAGCCCACCACCCCTTCATGTTGCTGAGATCATGTGTGGAGCAGGTGGCAATGCCCACCCCACTCCTTCACCGGCCAGGATCAGTGACAGAGGAGGAGGGAATGCCTGCCTGTCCGCTCTCCCCTTTCTAGAGCCCGTTGTATTTTTCCCCACAATGGGCTTTGTTTCTAGTAGGAAACTATTTGTCAATCTATGAGCAATTGGAGAACACATGGTGGGAATGAGGGAGATATATATAAATATCCCAGGCAGTCTTCATGATGGGGCAATATCCCTTCATTCACCCAGTGCTGGATATATCACCATATAGCAGAGTTAACAGAAGAATCCAGTGAGAAGTAAAATCATCTAAGAAGGTAATGTTCAACTTCATTTAATAATAATAAAATAAACTGTGAGAGAAACATATTCACGGCTTATACACAGGAAAGAGAGGCACTTACAGTAACAGACATTTTTACTGTCACAGAAAGGAATGTTCACTCACACCAGGGAGGGGCCAGTTCAACAGAAACAGACAAGACACTACACAATGTTTCAAGCCCCCTTTCCCTCTGCTAGCACTCTTCACTCTTTCCCGTCAAATTAGGCTACAGTGATTTATTCCAACAGCGGGAAACAGATTCCACCCCCACCCCACCCCCTTTTTTCAGGGAATTCATCAGTGAAGTTTATCAATCTCGTCATTAAAAAGGAAGCCTATAGGACTCCCTGTTTCATTTAAAACATATGAGCGTAGCCATTTTTCCTGGCTCAGTTTTCGAACCTCAAAGAACAGTATGACAGGCTGAACGTTTAATGGGTACAGACATTCCCATCATGAGATGAGTAAAGCTTTGCTCTTGGTGGATTAGAAGGATCCTGATCTGGCCCAACAATGCGGTTCTCGTGCAACTGGGATCATTGAAGGCAGATTATTTAGGCTTCGACTGCTGGAAGATCCTGACTGAGCACTGATTTGTGCTCTGCAAATGTAAAGTGTGTTGTTCTCCTTCTTGCTTCTAGTTACCTTTCTTCTTTTAGGGTAGAATGGATATATATCACTGGAAAACTGGCTCTCTTTTTTGATGTAGGCATTGAAACTAGAATCTGGATGTTGAAAGAACTCTTGTGAAACAAACATGTGCAATTTCTATATTTTGTTCTATTGAATGTATTATTGACCATAGAACAAAGCTGTTCCACGTGCTAAAAAAAGTTGCCCCATAGAGAATTTAAATTTTTTTAAAAAACACACACACAAACAGATTGAAGTCAACCTGCTTCACATGTTATCCCTTCTTCTGGCCACCATCAAGAATCTAAGTGGTTATTGGATGTATCTGCTAATAACCACAGCCTGGCTGCGCAAGGAAAACAATGCAGCCATCCACATGATTTGTCCAAGAAGGATGATAATAAATGGTAATGTCCGATCAAAGACATTAAAATTATCTTGCTACCACAGGCTTAAGTATAACTCAAACTGACAGCTCCTTTGCTTCAGAAGTCTGGCATCCCAGATGGTTGACAAATAAGCTTACAATTGCATATCTTCGTGATGCTGTCAGTTCAAGTTCCCTAAAGATGAAGAGCCAGTAGGTTAAGTATATGTGCATTGCTTACCTCTCCATCTCCATTTCTCTAGCTAGGATTTCAGGGACAGAGAGGAAGAATTTCTGTTCTACCAAACTGCCCCTTTTCTCTCTGCTGCATGATAAATGCCCTCCACTCCTGTTTTACACTAGTGAAATTCATATCTTTGATTGAAGCCAGGGGTTTTTTTTCAGGGGGAACACAGGGGAACGGAGTTCCGGAACCTCTTGAAAATGGTCACATGGCTGGAGGCCCCGCCCCCTGATCTCCAGACAGAGGGGAGTTGAGATTGTCCTACATGCCACAGAGTGGCGCGGAGGGCAATCTCAACTCCCCTCTGTCTGGAGATCAGGGGGCGGGGCCACCAGCCATGTGACCATTTTCACTGAGGGCAACCCACTGAGTTCCACCACCTCTTTTCCCAGAAAAAAAGCCCTGATTGAAGCTAATGCCAGCAGGGAAAAAACTAGAGCAACACAGCAAGGATTCGGGTCCCTGGAGAGTAATATTGCAGTGTCTGGTTTTTAGAAAGTTCCCAAAGCTGCAAAATCCATGTGTTTTCAGCTCATCAAATTTCAAGTCATGAACCAGCTTGCTGCGTCAAGAGGATATACATCTCTTGTTATCAATTATAAATGACTTGGCCATCCATACACAAGACGATGCAGAGAACAGTAACACACCTTCCTGCAGATATGCATATCCTCCCATTCTGTGCCTATTCACAGAATTTATAATATCAGCATTTGAAATTATACTATCCAATCTTTTTCATATGGCTGAGGAGAAAAGGTGAATGTAGTTTTCTTCCTGAAAGGAGAAGAACCTGTCACAAACATCTTGGCCATCCCTCTTTCTTCCCACTCAAGGCTGGCAGAGAGATCCAAGACGGTCTGGCTTGTGACTAGATTCGGGCACGAACCAAAAAAACCCCGAACCACACGATTCATGATTTGTCGGTGTTCCACGAACCACAAACCATGAACTTACACAAACTTTTTCCTAGTTCACAAATCGGTTCGTGGTTCATGGTTTGTGGCATTTCAAACACCCCACGCCAGCTGCAGAAGCTTGAAGTTTGAAACTGACAGCCCCCTTCTCCCGTCACCCGGAAGTGGCAGCAGAAGGCTGTTAGTTTCAAAACATGCCACGCTGGCTTCATCCCATCGGATGAAGTCAGTGCAGGGTGTTTGAATGTTGCAGCCTTCTCCTGCTGGCCGCGAGTGGCAGGAGAACAGGGCTGTCACTTGCTTGGCCATCCCTCTTTCTTCCCACTCAAGGCTGGCAGAAAGATCCAAGAAGATCTGGATTGTGACTAGATATGGGCATGAACTGAAAAAAACCCGAACCACGATTCATGGTTTGTTGGCGTTCCACAAACCACAAACCATGAACTTCCACAAACTTTTTCCTAGTTCACAAATCGGTTCGTGGTTCATGGTTTGTGGCATTTCAAACACCCTGTGCCAGCTGCTGAAGCCAGTGCAGGGTGTTTGAAACTGACAGCCCCGTTCTCCTGTCACCCAGAAGCGGCAGGAGAATGGGCCTGTCTCTTTCATACACCCTGCACTGCGTTCATCCAATCAGATGAAGCCAGCGCGGAGTGTTTGAAAGTAGCAGACTTCTGCTGCCCAAGAGTGGCAGGAGAATGGGGCTGTCACTTTCATACACCCTGCTCCAGCTTCAGACAATCGGCTGAACCCAGAGCAGGGCGTATGAAAGAGACAGGCCCATTCTCCTGCCGCTCACAGGCTGCAGGAGAATGGGGCTGTCACTTTCACATGTGCCACAGTGGCTTCAGCCGATCAGCTGATCCCGGCACGGGGTGTGTGAAAGTGACAGCCCAGTTCTCCTGCCGCTGGCGAGCGGGGTCTGTCACTTTTGCATGCCCCATGCTGGGTTCAGCCAATTGGCTGAACCTGGTGTGGGGCATGTGAAAATGAGAGCCCCATTCTCCTGCTGCTCGCAGGTGGCTGGAGAAGGGGGCTGTCAGTTTCACATACCCTGTACTGAATTCAGTCAATTGGCTGAACCCAGCACGGGGTGTGCGAAAGTGACAGCCCCTTCTTCTGCTGCCCGCCGGCTGCAGGAGAACTGGGCTGTCAGTTTCACATGCTTCGTGTGGGCAGCAGCGCCAGCCTGTCTGGCTTCAGAAACCACTTATGAAGCCTATGAACCGGGCCCAAAAAGTTGTGGAGTTCATGGAAAATGCAGCCCCACAAACCGTGTTTTCACAAACCACGAATCGCCCTGGTTTGTACGGTTTTTTGCTTCGTATTGCAATTGGTGCCCACCTCTACGTGACCTTCAAGAAAGCCTCTTCTGACAAGCAAAAAACCCCTTTCCCGTCTAATCCCCTTTGCCTGTGATGGCAGACCCTACTAGATGCAGCTGCCACCAACAAGAGCCCCCTTTTCTATCTTTTCCCCCTCCCTGCTGTGGTTCACTAGGAGGATTGGTGTGTGTGAGAGAGAGAGGCAGGGAGGGAGGGCTGACTCCTGACTGAATGGCGAGTGGTCAGCTTTCATGGGTGAGATTCTAAAGGCAATCAAATTACCCTCCGAATCATTAAGATCACAGATCTTCATTAACTAAGAATAAATCCTAAAATCAAAAGAGATAATTAGTAACCAGTCAGAAGACAGATAGCTAGAGGCAGAACACTAGGCAGAAGAAAGTAAAAGACTTAAGGCTACCAAATCTCTACTTAGAGTAGATGACCTCTACTTCTCTTTCTTTGGGATGCGTAGATCGCAAAGCGTTCTGGCACAGTCTGGCAGGGCTTGCCTCAGATATCAATGTTACATGACCCACAAAGATCCCCCAGTCAAGCTAACAGTTGTTATCGATTCTCCTACAATCAGGGTGCATTTTGGTTAACCCCATCAAAGTTCACAATGGGGCAGGCCCAAAGTTTCCCCCCAAGTCTGCTTTTGTCCAATAACCTCCAAAGTTTGGATAAGGAACTTAGGGATCTAGGACAGGATATTAAATATTATCCATCTTGACTCCCCTGACAGCAAAGTGGCACAAGGTTTCAACTTTCTTCAGTTAGCCTGTTGATAACTATAAAACTGCCCCCCCCCTTCCTAGGTTGTGACATTAGGACTTTTATCTCTATCTCTATGCAGGGTTGCCAAGTTCCCTGCTATGGCAGGGGGATCCCTCGCCCTTAATCCACACCAGCTGCCACCCCCTCCCCCACTCTTCACCAAGCCAGTGGGGTGGGAAAGGCATCCTCAATGGGAGGGCATATGTACGAAGTGCACGCACCCATGTTTCCTTTGTCAGGGTCTGTTTGTATGTTGCCTGACAGGAAGGAACCTGACTAACACCATGTTTAATTCTTTAGTTGTTTAGTCTTCTTTTCCCTCTAGGCCCCACCTGCGAGGAGCCGGTTCCATGGGAGAAGACACTGTCTTATCTTTTCTTCAAGCCGAGTCGACCTTGACTAGTGTTCCCACAGAGAACTCTCCGGCTATGTGAACTCTGGGGGGAGGCGGGGCTCTGAGAGTGTGAAATGTAACAACTTCTATTCTGTATCTCATTCCTAACAATGCCTTGTTCAGCCAGGATCTCAAATCCTGGAATATGGACGTCTGGGCCTGAATGTTGTCTTTCAAAATAAAACCTTTTGAAATCAAAAGACCTTGTCTTCTTGCAGAAGGGAGTAAGACAGACTCTCATGTCTGGAATGCCATAGTCTGACATCCTTGAGATTCTGTCATTCCCAGCACAACCTGAGAGTGAGGGGTCTTTCCGGGACATGGCATTTGGGTCCAGTTTTTAAAGAATCAGGTCCTGGCATGACCCGTCGCTTCCAGGCTGCACTGGAAATAATGATGAGTGCATGTGCGCCCCCCCCCCCCACACACACACTGCCTACTCCCAGTTTTGACACAGAGGACCTGACATCGGTGTTTCTTCTGAGGCCACATTCATTCTCTCGGTACAGAATTCATGTCAGAAACAGATTTTAAAAAATCAAGAGCACATTCATAAAATTCAGTAACACCCTTAACTGTTTGCTCTGATTTCCACTGATTTCCCAGGGTCTCAAGCAGACAAAACTCTTTCCCAACAGCTGCCACCTTAAGTTGTTTTTTAACCAGAGGTGCCAGGGCTTGAACATGAAACTTTCTGTATACAAACTGTTCCTGCTACCGCTGAGCCTTAGGCCCTATACTAATCTAATCCTCTCATTTAGAGTCCTGTTATCAATGGAAAGCAGAAATGGAACAAGCAGCGCTCACATGGTCTTATTTTTGCTTATGGTTGTAAAAGGACCACTAAGCCAGCAGGAGGAGAATGTTGGCTGTCAAGAGACAGACAGGAGAAAATCCTGGTACGGTACACAAAGTGAGAGCAAAGGAAGTTCAGCCTGTAATGCCCCCCTTTGGCTGTGGGTTCCCAGATTAGATTACTCGCTCATGCACTTGTCCTTGGGTCCATTCAGCAGGGACAAACTGGCTCAAAACGTCAACCATTTATTTACAAGAAGACAACTCCAACAACCAACAACTTCAGCTAACATACAAAACTGGAAACTGAAACAAGAGTTCTACCGAATAGGGCAAAACTAATTAGCACAGATATTAGAGGAGGAACAGACTGTTCCATATATACAATAAATATACCACACAGCCCAAGGACACCGTTTAAGATTTCAGCTGAAGATGAGCAATGATTTGGAGAGGCAGGTGGGAATTCTCAGCAAGTTTTAAAAAGCTGATGCTGGCTATATTTAAGATTAAGTTGCAGGAGATAAAGCACTTTAGTTTATGGGCATTGTGATTAATTTTTTATATTTCAAAATCACAGTGTTTGGTGTAGTGGTTAGGAGCGGTGGGACTCTAATCTGGAGAACCGGGTTTGATTCCCCACTTCTCCACTTGAAGCCAGATGGGTGACCTTGGGTCAGTCACAGCTCTCTCAGAGCTCTCTCAGCCCCACCCAGCTCACAGGGTGATTGTTGTGGGGATAATAATAACACAATAACATACTTTGTAATAATAATAATATATTTTGTAAACCGCTCTGAGTGGGTGTTAAGTTGTCCTGAAAGGCGGTAATATAAATTGAACGTTGTTGCTGTTATTCAAAAGTCCTTCAAGCAAAGGGATTGGTGCCTTTGGGCTGTATACTGGAGATGCATATAACCACAATTTGTTTATATCAATAGACAGTCAGTGAATAGAATTGGAATTGGGATTAAGCAGTGAAGTGGCTAAATTTGCAGATGACACGAAATTGTTCAGGGTGGTGAAAGCCAGAGAGGATTGTGAGGCACTCCAAAGGGATCTGTCGAGGCTAGAAGAGTGGGCATCCATGTGGCAAATGAGGTTCAATGTAGCCAAGTGCAAAGTAATGCACATTGGAACCAAAAATCCAAAATATAAATACAAGTTGATGGGGTCTGAACTGGCGGAGACTGACCAAGAGAGAGATCTTGGAGTCATGATAGATAACTCACTAAAAACGTCAGCACAGTGTGCGACTGCCATAAAAAAAGCTAATGCTATGCTAGGGGTTATTAGGAAAGGGATTGAAAACAAATCAGCCGGTATCATAATGCCTCTGTATAAATCGATGGTGAGGCCTCATTTGGAGTACTGTGTACAGTTCTGGTCGCCACACCTTAAAAAAGATATCATAGCACTGGAAAAAGTACAGAGAAGGGCAACTAAAATGATTAAAGGGTTGGAACACTTTCCCTATGAGGAAAGATTGAGGCGCTTGGGGCTCTTTAGCCTGGAGAAAAGACGACTGAGGGGAGACATGATAGAGGTTTACAAGATAATGCACGGGTTAGAGAAGGTAGAGAAAGATGTGTTTTTCTCCCTTTCTCACAATACAAGAACTCGTGGGCACTCTATGAAATTATTGAGCAGTCGGGTTAGAACAGATAGAAGAAAATACTACTTTACACAAAGGGTGATAAACACATGGAATTCGTTGCCACAGGAGGTGGTGGCAGCTACAAGCATTGCCAGCTTCAAGAGGGGACTGGACAAATATATGGAGCACAGGTCCATCAGTGGCTATTAGCCACAGGAGATAGATGGTATTCTCTTTGTGGGGAGGTGGTGCTCTGTTGTCTTGGTGCTGGAAGGAAGGCAGTGGGAGGGCTTCTGGTGTCCTGGCCTCACTGACAGTCCTTTAGATGGCACTGGATTTCTAGCCACTGTGTGTGACAGAATGTTGGACTGGATGGGCCACTGGCCTGATCCAACATGGCTTTGCTTATGTTCTTAAGCAGTGATGTAAATCAGAAATATTTGTGAAGAATAATCCCATGAAGTATGAAACATAGGGGGAGGAAATAATCTCTTAAAATGTTTGTTTTTTACCTAAGAGCCAGTCTAGATGTTACTATACTTGTGCCCAAGGTGCTTCTTTGGCTTCTCAAACCACTTCTTCATAGGGAGTTCTCACTTCCCTGGAGGAAGGTGCACCAACACTACATGATACCACTGTAACACAGTGAATTTATGTGATCTTCTTCCATGTAGTAGTGACCGCTTGTGGTGATGGTGGGAACTAACTCTGTTATCTTGCGGCATTACAAGGTGTCTATACCATGTTACCCCAGGACGATGGAAACAGCTCATGAGGAACTACCTGGTGTATTAATGAATTAGCATTTAGACTCGGTCTCATTCTGGCCTTTTTCGGTTTAATTTATTGCTGACTTGAGTCATTTTGAAGATTTGCAATAGGAGTTAGGTAAGTGGAGGCCCACAACACATCATTGCGACCCAGCCTCGAATCACTACAGATGAGCAGGTACGGTTTTGTTTTGTTTTTGAAGGCCTATGTCATCATTGTCGTATGTTATAGCAGACCCCATTTTTGTTGCTACAGTGCTTTGCATCTGGTAAGTCGTTTACATACAATTGGAACAAAAATAACATTGGAAATGTTAATTCATTGGAAAAAATCAGCAAAAAGACAGAGAAACGGATCTCAAAGACTTGCAAGTTTCTTTCATCACAAACAAGTTTTTTTTCTTCCCCATCTTTTGGACTCCTCTTCTGTCAACTCTGCCATACAACAATAATGTGTTCAGGTTGGGAGCTGGCCACCCCCAGCCTGTATTGCTGAGGAATTAAACACCCCCCAAAACATGCTGTTCTCAAAACTTTTGGGTTGGCAGCAAGCCCTGGGCCAGAAATCTCCTTATTTCTACATAGGCGAGAGGGGAAGTCGTATCTGGCAGACGGAAGGGGGACAGGGTGTCCTTTTTTGTTTCCCTCCTTAGGGAATGCCCTTCCACTCAACTGAATGGGCTTAAAAGGGTGTAACTTCTCTTAGGACTGCAGTGAAAGACTCCTACACCTTTTGTAAAAAAGCAGTAGGAAGGGGGAAATCTCTCTGTACCAGGCTGGGCCCCTGGGACAACTGGAATGCAACAAGAGAACTTCCTTCTAAGGATCAGCAAGTGTTGCTATTTCATTTCTTTTAAAAATGTTTATTTATATTTTAAAACAAAAATTGTTTTAATGTTGACTTCGTAAATTCATTTGTATTGTGCTCTCATATTTTACATTTTTATATGCAATTTAGACAGTATTTTATATGTGTGATGTAACACAAAATGTGATTTATTAATTCACAAAGACTGAAAAGTGCATATATTTCAGAAAAAAAATTGTGCACAGGGGAAGAAAGATTCACAAGTTTGAACTGCAAACTTAAACCATGAGTTCAGGGCTGAAATAGCAAGGATGAGAAATTCAAAATAATTCTAATTTCTCTCTCTGCCCAAAATGATTGAGAAAGGTGGAATGTTCCATCATTCTAGCACTCACCCTGGAAGGTGGGACACTCCATCATACCATCACCCAACATTCCATCACCCACTTTGAGAGACAGGTTGGAAAGCAATGAGAGATCACGTTATTTAAACCTCTCCAAGGATCATCTCGGCATTCTACAGATTCCTTATTCTCCTTGTGACTTTAGATGTGTATGAAAATCTCAGTCCTACCCACCCCCACCCCAGCCCAGATTGTAAAGACTCAACCTTCATTCTGAGCACCACCAGGAATAATGTGGGCTCACACTTTCATGCATGCATACGCCTTTTCTCTTTGTTTTTGTAATGGGTTCAATGCATTTGCAACTGCCTAACAGGGAAAATAATACCATCTGGGCTCCTTTTGGGCTTATGAAAATGGCACAAGGAAGGGAGGAAGAAGGACCTCCACCCAGACCATGGTCCCAACCAGAATCAGGCCCCTATGATGCATTTATAAGGAGTGACCACAGGAGACTGGAAATTGGCATATGGCTGCTAGTCCTCATGATAAACATGTGACAAACATCACATTTGGTTTGGCCATAATATGACAGGCTGCACATTGCAGTATGTTGCCTTAGGGCTCACATACATGAAAATACACCAAGAGAAGATGCATTCACCATCACCCCAGCAACTTAACCTCCACAAGTTCTGAACAAATCCTAAAGAATGGCAATGCTAGTTGCTTACACTAAACAACCTTTTAAAAACCACCCACAAGAGGCAAAAGCAAAGACAGTAACTAGGAAAAAAAAGCAAACTATCCTGGGCTGTTTCCAGACGGCTTACCTGCCTCCGGAACGTTGCGCCACATTGCGGGGAAAACGCGAAATATCGCGTTTTCTTGTGCGAGTTTTGCGTGAGAAAACGCGATATTTCGCGTTTTCCCCGCAAGATGGCGCAACGTTCCGGAGGCAGGTAAGCCGTCTGGAAACGGCCCTGGATAAATTAGCATTGACACATATGCAGACTTCTGGAATTACTTTGGTTAAATCATTTGTTTCTTTACAGAAGGAGTACAATCAAAGCTGGTAGTTGGTGGTGCTTATTAGGAATTAAATGGTGGTAGAAAGTGCAGCCAAGTCATAGCTGACTTACGGCGACCACTGCTGGGGTTTTCAAGGCAAAGAGACTAACAGGTAGTTTGCCACTGCCTGTCTCTGTTGTAGTGACCCTAGACCTCCTTGGTGGTCTCCCATCCAATTACTAACCAAGGCCAACCCCATTCAGCTGCCAAAATCTGACAAGATCGAACTAGCCTGGGGTAGCAAGGTCAGGGCAGCAAATAAATAAGGCACAGAGCGATGAGCTGCAGTACTGCAGTCCAGGCTCTGCTCATGGTCTGAGTTCGATCCTGGTGGAAGCTGGGTTCAAGGAAGCCAGCTCAAGGTTGTCTCAGCCTTCCATCCTTCCGAGGTCAATAAAATGAGTACCCAGTTTCCTGGGGGTAAAGTGTAGATGACTGGGGAAGGCAAGGGCAAACCACCCCGTAACAAAAAATCTGCCAAGAAAACATCGTGATGCAACGTCCCCCCATGGGCCAGTAATGACTCAATACTTGCACTGGGAACTACCTTTATCTTTAAAGTAGAAACAGCAAAAATATAAATCGAAAGGACTCCGAGAGGATGAGCTGAAAAAACACCCCACATCCATTTTAAAGAAAACATTGTGCGAAGAAGCTGCCAGCGTTTCAGGAGCCGGCCACTTTTTAAAGGTAGGATGGAAAAGTCATGCAACCTCAGATGAAACAGAATTCTCACTATTGTCTCAGACAAAAAATGCAAGCATAAAGCTTATAAAGAAAAATCCTAAGGGAGGGATAAGAAAAACACAACCAATCCTTAACTAGCCTATATCAAAAGAAAAGCAATATTGGCCGTTTCCACACGGCTTACCTCTGCCTGTAACAACCCAGTAGATCACACAAAAAACGTGGAAGATTGCTTTTTCTCGTGCGAGATTTGCGCGACGTTGCACAAATCTCGCGCGAGAAAACGCGATCTTCCGCAATTTTTGCGCGATCTACCGGGTCATTACGGGCAGAGGTAAGCCATCTGGAAATGGCCATTGTTGGGCATGTGGTTTCAAATGTAAGTCTCTAGTCACAACTAAATTTTTGGCCTAGTTGCTATGCTGCAACTAGTTAGGATGGTAACTGGCACCAAGCGCTGCAGTACAGTAGTGGAAAACCCTTTTTAATCATGTTACAAAGGCAGCAGTTCTAACAGCACCTGTTTCCTTTCCCCGCAGGTTGGTAGAGCTACTGAAGGGGTTCCCCATCTTGTTGAATCTTTGAGCACTTTTAGAATTTTGAGAACTGGGAGTGGTTACCACTGCAAAATGGTGCTGGAGGGTTGCAATTTGCAAACCAGCATGCTCTTATGATGGAGCAGCTGCTTCTAAACGGGGACTCCCAGCAGACACAACATTGAATGACTGTTATGCTATTTTGAAGCACTTCTTGCTCCAATGAAGTGAGGGGAAGCCAGGATTGGCTCTTTACATTGGTAAGAGATGTGTTATCTAAGAAGCCAAAGGGGTTCCAGGAAACCAATCAGCAGACATCACACTGGAAATCACGGAGTTACAGAGTGGCATTTCTACAGTCCTAAATAAAACCCACACCAACCCCATCATTTGAGTTAAAAATAAATATCAATATTTCATATATCTTGCTAATAAAATTTTGAATTACAGTGAGCTATGTACATTTCCAGGTTCCTGGAAACTCCTCCCCCTCCCAATTTTATGAACTTTATTCCTTCTCACCCTTCCTCCTAGATGCTCGGGCTGATATACATGGATAACCCTACCCTCCCTTTTAGGGTCAAACCACACAAGACAAAATACACTTGAATTACACTTGAATTGCACTCAAACCTGTGGACCAGGTTTATCAGTATAATGTTTGTGGAAGTTTGAAATAAGTCTAGGAGCATTCATATGGGATTGTTCCACCCATTCTCTATAAGATTCATCAAAGTCTTTCCACCTGACAAGATAAAAAACTTGATTGTATTTTATTTTGGAGTCTAAGATCTCTTCCACTTCATAGTGAATGTGTCCATCTACTAGCATTGGATAAGGGGCTCCCTTTTCTGGATGCCATTGGTCAGGTGGGGGAGTTTTTTTCAGAAGGCTAAAGTGGAAAATAGGGTGGATTTGTCTTAAGTTTTTGGGGAGCTCTATTTCAACAGTCACTTCATTGATTAATTTTTTAATAGGAAATGGACCTAAGTATCTCCACCCTAACTTTTTGCTTGGTTGCTCTCCTTTTATATTTTTTGTGGAGATGTAGACAAAATCTCCTGGTTGCAGTGTCCATTGCTCAGAACGTTTTCTGTTAGCAAACTTTTTGTAGTCCTCTTTTGCTTTGTTCACAGTTTTTTATATGATTCCCCATTGGGAGGTTAAGGTAGTCCACCATTCCCCTACATCTCCTGCCTGTTGGGAGTCAGGTGTTGTAGCAAAAGATAAGGCATTTCCTTCATATCCATGTACTATTTTAAATGGAGTAGCTCCTGTAGAGCCGTGTAGCGAGTTGTTGTATGCATATTGGGCAAAATCAAGAAAATCAATCCAATCATCTTGTTGATAATTGATGGTGCATCTTAAAAATTGTTCTAGCACTTTATTTGTGCATTCGGTTTGCCTGTCGGTTTGAGGATGATGGGCGGAGCTAAGACCTTGTTCAGTACCAGGAACTTTTAGAAGCTCACGTCAGAAGTTGGCAATGAACTGTACCCCTCGATCTGAAATTATTTTGGTAGGAAACGAATGCAGTTTGACCACGTGTTTTATGAACAGGCTGGCCAGTTTCTTGGCAGTAGAAATAGTAGTGCAGGGAATAAAATGAGCCTGCTTGGAAAATAAATCCACTACTACTAAAATTACTGTATATCCTTTTGAGGTGGGAAGATCTGTGATAAAATCCATTGAAATTACAGCCCATGGACTAGGAGGGGTTTCTAAAGATTGTAACAGTCCAGGGGTTTTTCCCCTCCTAGATTTTCCCATTATGCACATTGGACATGAATTTACATATTGAGAAACATCTTTTCTCATAGATGGCCACCAAAACTGTCTTTGTACTAAGTGTAGGCTTTTAAGATACCCAAAATGTCCAGCAGTTTTAGCTTCATGGCACTGTTGTAAAATTCCTTTTCTCCGGCTGGTTGGGATGTATAATTTGCCCATTCTGTACTAGTGGCCATCTTCCTCCTGTTTCAAATTGGCTTTGGGCACATTCCCCCCTCCTTTTCCGTTTCGGCTTTTATCCTCTCTCCCCATTCTGAGGGTTCAGGTTTCTTGCTGGTTTGTGTTTTCGCAGATGGCTGCGTGTTGTCACTGCTCCTCCTAGTTAAGCTGGGGAGAAGACTGTATCAATTATTTCCTCCTTCTGGCTGTCGTATTGGGGCATGTGTGGAAGTGCATCCGCTAGGAAATTTGATCGGCCAGGGAGGTACTTCAACATGAAGAACTTACAAAAGAATTCCACCCACCTTAATTGTTTGGCGTTCAGCTTGCGGGGTGTGCGTAATGCTTCTAAGTTTTTATGATCAGTCCATACTTCAAAAGGCAATTTAGCCCCTTCAAACCAGTGCCGCCAGGTGTTAAGTGCAAATTTTACCGCAAAAGCCTCTTTCTCCCATACACTCCAATTGCATTCAGAGTCAGAGAATTTTTTAGAAATGTATGTGCAGGGGTACAGTTTTCCCTCTTCACTGAGTTGTAGGAGCACCCCCCACCCCCGGGTGGTGTCGCTTGCATCGGCCTGGACCACAAATTTCCAGTTCTCGTCAGGGTGCTGTAAAACTGGTTCAGAAATAAACAGCTTTTTTAGCTTTTCAAAAGCCTTCTGGCATTCTGTAGACCAATTCAACTTAGCGCAGGATTTTTTCCCTTGCAGTCCCCTCCCCTTTGTTTTTAGTAAATCTGTTAAGGGGAGAGCGATTTGAGCAACGTTCTTTATGAAGGGTCGGTAAAAGTTAGCGAATCCTAGGAATGACTGCAGCTGCCTTCTTGTTTTGGGGGGTTCCTACCCCACTACTGCTTGGATTTTTGCTGTGTCCATTTTTAGTCCTTGATGAGAGACTCAGTACCCCAAAAAATCCAGTTCTTCTTTATGGAACTCACATTTAGACAATTTTACTGGCAGCTTGTGCTTCTAAGCGGTCAGCACCTTTCTGACCAATTCCATATGGGATTCTTTATCAGCAGAATAAATCAACATCATCTAGATAAACAACCACACCTTTGTACACGTATTCATGTCGCACTACATTAATCAAATTCATAAACACACCTGGGGCCCCCTGCAGGCCAAAAGGCATTACGAGGTATTCGAACTGCTCCGGGGGGTATTAAAGGAAGTAAGCATCTTTTAAGTCCAGCTTCGAGAAGATTTTTCCTTGCGCCACCACACTGAGCAAGTCTCTGATTAAAGGGAGGGGTTCGCATTTGACATAAACACAGCATTTATTCCACGATAATCAGTACAAAGTCTCAAGCCCCTGTCCTTCTTTTTGCAGAATAGCACAGGCGCAGCATGAGGGGAGCTGACAGGATGGATGAATCCTCGCGCCAGGTTTTCATCAATGAGTTCGCTTAGTTCCTTTCTTTCTGCTGGGTTCATAGAGTACAATTTTCCTTTAGGTAA
The DNA here is from genome assembly GCF_028583425.1 of Eublepharis macularius. NCBI lineage: Eukaryota > Metazoa > Chordata > Lepidosauria > Squamata > Eublepharidae > Eublepharis > Eublepharis macularius. Next base: position 5,219,751 of record NC_072793.1, read on the forward strand.
CTTCTCCCCTGGGATTAATTCAATAGCACAGTCTGTGTCTCTATGAGAGGGAAGCTCATCAGCTTCTTTTCCATCAAACACTTGTTTTAAATCCTGGTATTCAAGGAGAATGGATTTTTCCTCCTTGGTGGTTAATAATACAGTTCCTAAGGGGGAGGGTGCTTCTTGTCCCCACACTTTAGTCTATACATGCCTTGCACAACGATCTCCTTTGAAAATTACTTCTTCAGAGGATTGTTTGATGTACGCACCATGGTCCCAAAGCCAACGGCTTCCCAGTACTAGGAGATATTTGGCTACATCACTGACCACATGCGTTCTATTCTCCTAGCGATTTTCTATGCCCGTCTGGGTCGGTTCAGTTGTGAAAGGGGCTGGAGTCATAGTGGACCCATCCATTTGTTCAAATACTATAGGGTCTTTGAGTTCCACCACATCTAGCCCCAACCCTGTGACCAGGGCTGGTGATATCAAGTCCCGAGTGCATCCTGAATCTATTAACGCTTGCACTCGCACATGTGTTGCCTTTTTTGGGTTAAGTAAAGTTACTGGCATAAACAGTAAGGCCCCCTTTTCTCTCACTTCTGGCGGCTTGGACTTTTTTGGGACCTACCGTCAGGACCTTTTCACGGCAGGTCTGTCTTGTTTCCTGACAGGGTCTCCTCTGGCTCATTCTGTGAGGGTTCCTGGTTTTCTCTGGGATTCTCCTTGGCGTCCAACCCAGTCTCAGGCCTCCCACATTTCGTAGGCAATCTTCGTCCAGGCGGTTTAGGAGGGGCCGTGGGTTTTGGTGCGCCTTGGCCCCTTCTCTCTTGTGCTGACCATACAGGGCATTGGGCTGCAAAATGTCCAGTGCCTTCACATTTGAAACATAGTCCTTGTCTCCATAGTAGTTGTGTATGTCCTCTTCCTTTGGTGGTTGGTCTCCTCAGCCCCGAATGTTGCTGCATTCGCATAAGTTTCACAACTTGGTTTCTATTTTCGACCTCACATGCTAATTGGATCCATCCCATCAGGGACTGGGGGTCGTCTTGCATCTGTGCTCTATCTAGCAGGTCAGCATTTAGTCCATTTCGGAAGAGTCCAATTTTAACTCCTTCATGATAGTCATGAATTTTTGTGGCTAATTGCCTAAATTCAGCAGCATATTCTCATACGGGTCTAGACCCCTGCCTTATGGTTCTCAGCTTTGTTCGAGCCCTTTCCTCTTCCAGCGGGTCCTCAAATTGGGCTTTCAGAGTATCCACAAAAGCATTTAAGTCGTATAATTTGGGTGTTCCCATTGCATATAAGGTCACATACTATGTGGCTGCTGGGCCCCCTAATCGAGATCCTAAATGGCTCACTCAACTGTGTTCCATTGGAAACAAATGCCCCCAATCCTGAAAAATTTCCATGGCTTATACTATGAGCCAGTTTGGTGTAGTGGTTAAGAGTGCGGGACTCTAATCTGGAGAGCCAGGTTTGATTCCCCATTCCTCCGCTTGAAGCTAGCTGGGTGACTTTGGGCTAGTTACAGTTCTCTGGAGCTCTCTCAGCCCCACCCACCTCACAGGGTGTTTTGTTGTGGGGATAATGATAACATACTTTGTAAACCGCTCTGAGTGGGCATTAAGTTGTCCTGAAGGGCGGTATATAAATCGAATGTTATTGTTGTTTTTGTTGTTGTTGTTGTTGTTGTTGTTGTTGTTGTTGTTGTTATGATGATGATGATGATGATGATGATGATGATGATGAAAAACCCCAAGTCCTCGGGTTTTCCATCAAATCTGGCTTCCAATTTAAACCATCACTGCGGCAGTCCTGTGCCAGGTGCTCCGACTCCCTGATGCCCTACTGGCTGTTGGATTGGGGCCGCTCGGGGGGGGGGGTTGGAAAGGTCCCTGTGCATTTGATGTGCCCCATTTGTGCCATACACTATAGGGGCAGCTTGAGGCACCCCCCTGTAGGGTGCTTGAAAGGCTTGTGCTTGACTCCCAACACTCTTCAAGGGGGGTATACTATGGAGCCTCCTGGGAGCGGATGTCCCATTTGTAATCCTGTCCCCGTTGGGACTACCATTGGGGCTTCTTATGGCTGAGCACTTTGGGGCACTCTCATCCCTGTTGTGGCAATCCCTGCCCCTACACTTGTTATAGCAAGCAGAGTGCTCATTGGTTGCATCCACCCTGGCTGGGGCCCCACTCTTCCCTGGGGTGGCAAAATGGGGGCTGTGACTATTGTGGGGGGAGCTCCAACTTGTAAGCTTCCTGACACTCCCCCCCATTGTGACAAGTTGTGCCTCTGCGCCAATTGCAGCCATGTGAATGATCAAAGGCCGTGCTCCCCCAGTTGGATCAACCCCTGCTTCTCGGGGTGGCACATTCAACCCAGTCAATATTGGGGGGGGGTCTGCACAGGCATTCCTCTCCCCACTCCCATTACTGTAGAAAAGTGGGTAGTCTGGGGAATTACTTGAGCTCTCATGAACTGTGTGGGAGTCATTAAAAGCGTCCTTCCCCTTCCCAAAGACGCTAGCCCTACATTGTTTATTAGTCCCTGGCCAATCTGTGGGGCTCTCCCTCGCTCCTCTGGCAGCGGCTGCTGCAGGGAAGTGGTTGGCTCTGACTCTCGGCACTCCTTGCGTGGTTCTCCAGCTGAGTCCACTGGCATGATCCTCATTGCTCACAGTCTTTGGACGTCTCGTCCCCAGTCTTGCTGTATTCTAGTTACCTGGTCCTGTTCTTCCAGGGATAAATAATTCTCCGACTCATACGCTGCTTGTAGAACTTGTGTGCTGCCCAGCAGAGGGTACCATGTAAAGAAACTTGGTGTGGGTCTCTCCTCTGACCCTATTGGCTGTGGAGTCTGGCCCCCATTTGGGATTACTGGCCCAGCCGTAGCTCCTAGTTCACTTATATCTGAGTTGTCAGTTTCATCCTCGAGGGTAAGGTCCACAAAGTCTTGCCCGTTGCCAGGAAGTAATCCAGGGTCCCCCTGTATTTGTACATTCACTAGCACCAATTGTGCTGTTGTCTCCTATGCTGCGGGTAGCTGTGCCATCTGGCCCCAATCCTGGTTGCTTGACCTGGCTGCAGCTCCCATTTCACACGTGCTTAACGGATCCTCTTCAGGTTCCAGCGCAAGCCCATGATACTCAGTGGCATTGCTGGGGGGTAATCCAGGGTCCCCCACTTTCTCCCATGCTCCATGGAGTTGATATTTGAGGATCTCAGCAACCCAGCACTCCATCGATGTGGTCCCGGGTGCGCTCCTCTCCCCTGACCCCATGGGAGCAATTGCTCTTACCAACGATGGGTCACTGGGCCTTCCATTACTCTCGGATCAGTGAAATACCCTTCCATCTCCAGGGAGCGCTGAAAATATGCCATTCTCCCATGGTGTTGGATTCTTTCCTCTGCATTTATGGATCTGCAAGGAGCCCACTCATGGGTGGGTGGTAAGTTCCACTGTTGGTAGGTAGACCCAGCCTTGGGGATCACTCCCAGTTCAGGATACTACAGGAGGTTCCCTGCAGCTCCAAGTCCCCTCATCTCAGATATATTTGAGTCTATTAGGTAGTCAAGTCTTGATTGACTGGACTACCTAAGTCTTGGGGACTGTCAGAATCCTCCACGTGTAGAACCAAGAGCATACCAGATTGGCTGATACATTCTGATTTATGAAAAGAGGTCCCCATTAAAGATCTTCCAAGGGGACTTCACAATTGTGCAAATTGCTCCACCTGCAGTTTGATTATACCTAAGGCTCAAGTGGGAAATCTGGGTCTGCCTATATTGAATTTTACTAACTGTAATACCAAAAATGTGGTGTACTTAATTCATTGTCCTTGTAACAAACTTTATATTGGCAATACAACTAGACCTATTAAAGTACAGATACAAGAACATCTCTCAAGAATCCATTGTGGAGTTTTAGATGCCCCCTTAGTTGAGCACTTTCTGCAAGCTGAACATGGAGAGACTTAGGCTATACGATTGTTTTCATTAGCAGACAGAAGGAACCAGACTTTGTACGGAGGGAGTTAAATCAAAAGGAAACCTGGTGGATTTTTAAACTACATACAGTTAGCCCAGTGGGGCTGAATATAAATATGGATTTTTCATCATACTTGTGATGGTGTTTTTGCTTTATGATACTAGCACTTTAAGATGTTTGAATTACTTACCCTTTATAATGGAGATTGCAATGCGTAATATGCACACCTAGAATGGAGGACGGCTGCTGCTGTTGATTGGAATATATGAATTTGTGACTATATCTGTAGCTGTGAGTACTAATGAGAATGATTGTCCATTCATTTATTTGATGGTTTTTTATTGTATATTTACTGTTGAATATTTGATGATTTTTTTTAGAATCAAGAAGAAGAAATGATGAAGAAAATGATTTGAAATGGGTCAGTTTGCCGGCTTCCCGTTGCAGTTATTACCAAGAATTATTGTTACCATCAAACATTATCTTCTTTTGAAAATGTATATTGAAATTTTCTATTGCAACTTTTTGCACCATCATTAATGGATCTTTTTGAATGTATGTAGTACTGTAACTTTGGGCTATTTATCTAAAATCATTCAATTTATAATAGGCACTGGCACTTTGTTTAGATATAGGAATACTGTACATGTTTACTTTGCACTTGACACTTTAACTGAGGTTTTGTTAAAGTGATACTGTTTTCCTGTAAGATACTTTGCCTTTACATGTAATTAAGCCTATATACATGTACTGTTGGATATAAATTGTTCTCATACAAGTGTTGCCAAAATATATTAACTGATTGACTTTGTATAAATACTCTCCCATTAGTTTATGATGGGTTTTTTTTTGTTTACCCCTGCTTGTTGGCTGTGATACTCTCTTTTTCTGTGCCCATTAAGTGCTGGGCAAATGTCGGTCCCCAGACTTAGACGGGCAGCCGAGCTGCAGCCTGTGGGGTGGTGGAGGGGTTTGGAGGCATAGTGGCTACCATGTGCTCTCCCTGACAGCACTTGATCTGAGACTGCACCCGGAAATTCAAATCCCAGGGGCCAGATGGGTGGGCTGGCCGTGGGGGTGGGGTGGGGGAGGTACTGGATCTGGGAGGCACAGGTTTCTCTCAGGTCCAGCGTGGCAGTTCCTAAGCGCCGCTGGCTTCTCCCACTCCTCAGTCAGCATGTTGTTTGCAACCCACCACCCTCCCTTGTTTCAGGGGTTTTATTTGGGTTTGTTGCTTTCAAGGTTTTTGGGGTATGTCTGTAATATGTTTTCCTTGTCAAAAAATTTTTCTGGAGCTTTGGCATTGGGGACAGATCATTTTGGGGAGGGAAGGGGCCTGCATGCCCAGTCTCCTCAGTAATGAGATTTCCCTAAGGAGTCTTAGGAGTGAGTTACGGTGGTGCATGCCCAGCGGGGCCTGCTAGGGCATACTCACTCCCAGTTGGCAGGGGATCCACACAGCCCACATGGTTTCCATCTCTCTACCACTCCTTGGTTTCCCCATCTCAGCAACAGGCTTAAGGGTCATGGTGGTCCATTGACTTTCAGGCAGGCCAGCCAATGCTTAGGGTCTGACTCCCCTGCATTGCCAGTGCTCCTTAAGCTGTTATTCAATAAAGTTGTGGGCTTTTTACTCCATTCAGTTGTGTCTGTGGTTTTGTCACTGTGCCTCCTTCCCCTCTGCTGCCCATAGGAGCTGGGCTGCAATGCGTAATATCATCTCTCAGATTCATAGTTGTGGAGCACTTCTTGGTCTACCATTGTACAAGAATAGTAGAAGGGTGAAACCATATCTGGTATGGCTTATCGTCACCCATGGCCTTGAATACATGAGCTGATGGTCACGTTTGTCCTATAGCCTAGTATCTGCAACAATTTCCCAAAACTTTTAAGGTTCAATTTTAAGTAAAAAATTTTACCTAAAAAAATTATTCATTACTTGAATGCTTCACAGATCTCCTTACCCCTTTGTTCTATCACAACCTCTTATTTTGTTGTCAAAGATTTTGAAATAGAATTTACAAAGGATAACAATCTAATAGGGATGTGCGTTTCGGCATTCAGAATGCCGAAAGAATGCCGAAACAAAAGTGTTTCGGCTTCTTTCGGGGAATGCCGAAACGTTTCGGGGAATGCCGAAACGTTTCGGGTAGCCGAAAGAAAAAAGCCGAAACGTTTCGGGATTCTTTCGGCTTTCTTTCGGCTTTTCAATGGGAAAATGCCTCCGTCTTCCCGGACGTCTGGGGGAGGCATTTTCCCACCGAATAAGCCCACAATTGGTGGGGAACTTCCTCTAACCCTTCTCTAACAACCACCCAAGTTTCAGACAGATTGGACTTTGGGGGGCCATGTTATGGCCCCCCAAAGCAGGTCCCCCCATCCTCCCATAAGAAAGCGAAGGAGCAGCATATTGTTAGCATGCTGCTACTCATCTTCTTCATTATTTCCTATGGGGAAAAAATGAAGAGGCAGGCTTCCTTTGCCAGGGGTGGCATTTTGCATGCAAAATGCCCCCTCACCCTCAGGGGCCCTTCTCCCACCCCTCCTCCCACCCCCCACCAAGGCTCAGCCTGCTCCCACTTGGGGGGGCCATTTCATGGCCTCCCCAAGTAGATGCTCTAATCTCTACCACTGACAGCTGGGGGAGGCTTCTGTTGCCAGGGGTGGCATTTTGCATGCAAAATGCCCCCATGCCCTCAGGGGCCCTTCTCCCACCCTTCCCCCCACCCCCCCACCCAGGCTCAGACTGCTCCCACTTGGGGGGGCCATTTCATGGCCTCCCCAAGTAGGTCCACTCAGCCCCTAAAGTCCACCCCTTACAGCCCCACACAAACCCAATTCCCCCCCAGCTGCCACACACAGACCCAAATCCCCACATTAGCCCCTCACAGACCCAAATCCACCCCCACCTGCCCCACACCCATAACCCCAGGAACAGGCTGGCAAAGACCAGCCCTCTCCCTTTGTTCCCTATGCTGGGAACTTCTAAACTCTCTTTCCCTGGGCAATTCTGCACAGCCCAGGGGTGCCACAATGGTGGGCACACTTCTGAGTGCCAGCTGGTCCCTGTGAAAGAGCACCTGAACCACAGACACCCTCCCTCAAATTCCCCCACCACCTACAGAGATGGCTGGCCAGCCAGCCCCATTGTTCCCTATGATGGGAACCAACTGCACAACAAAGAATAAAACAAGAACAACACAAAATAAAGTTTTAATTTTTTTTTCTCCCTTCCAAAGTACAAGTAGGCAAAGCATTATGACACATTACACCAGCAGTCCCCCACACAGAAAAATAACACAACTCACTTAACATCAGAGAATCACAAAGCATGATTCCTGTCAAAAACACTTTATTTCTTGAACAGCTTTAGGTTACACAGCAGGGGGGAACACCAAAGGGCATGGCAGCACTATCTTACACAAAAATAACACAACTCACTTAACATCAGAGAATCACAAAGCATGATTCCTGTCAAAAACACTTCATTTCTTGAACAGCTTTAGGTTACACAGCAGGGGGGAACACCAAAGGGCATGGCAGCACTATCTTACACAAAAATAACACAACTCACTTAACATCAGAGAATCACAAAAGCACAATTCCTGGCAAAAACACTTTATTTCTTGAACAGCTTTAGGTTACACAGTAGGAGGGCACAACAGGGCATGATAGCAATGTACTACAAAAAATAATACAACCCACTTCACCGTTTTTGACAGCAGTTGTGTTTGTGTGATTCTCTGATGTGAAGTGAGTTGTGTTATTTTTGTGTAGTACACTGCTTTCCTGCTCTGTGGTGCCTTCCTACTGTGTAACCTAAAGCAGTTACAGAAATAAAGTGCTTTTGACAGCAATTTTTTGAGGTGATTCTTTAATGTGAAGTGAGTTGTGTTATTTTTGTGTAAGATAGTGCTGCCATGCCCTTTGGTGTTCCCCCCTGCTGTGTAACCTAAAGCTGTTCAAGAAATAAAGTGTTTTTGACAGGAATCGTGTTTTGTGATTCTCTGATGTTAAGTGAGTTTTGTTTTAATTTTTCTGTGTGGGGGACTGCTGGTGTAATGTGTCATAATGCTTTGCCTACTTGTACTTTGGAAGGGAGAAAATAATTTTTTAAAAACTTTATTTTGTGTTGTTCTTGTTTTATTCTTTGTTGTGCAGTTGGTTCCCATCATAGGGAACAATGGGGCTGGCTGGCCAGCCATCTCTGTAGGTGGTGGGGGAATTTGAGGGAGGGTGTCTGTGGTTCAGGTGCTCTTTCACAGGGACCAGCTGGCACTCAGAAGTGTGCCCACCATTGTGGCACCCCTGGGCTGTGCAGAATTGCCCAGGGAAAGAGAGTTTAGAAGTTCCCAGCATAGGGAACAAAGGGAGAGGGCTGGTCTTTGCCAGCCTGTTCCTGGGGTTATGGGTGTGGGGCAGGTGGGGGTGGATTTGGGTCTGTGAGGGGCTAATGTGGGGATTTGGGTCTGTGTGTGGCAGCTGGGGGGGGAATTGGGTTTGTGTGGGGCTGTAAGGGGTGGACTTTAGGGGATGAGAGGACCTACTTGGGGAGGCCATGAAATGCCCCCCCCCAAGTGGGAGCAGTCTGAGCCTGGGTGGGGGGTGGGGGGAAGGGTGGGAGAAGGGCCCCTGAGGGCTTGGGGGCATTTTGCATGCAAAATGCCACCCCTGGCAACACAAGCCTCCCCCAGCTGTCAGTGGTAGAGATTAGAGCACCTACTTGGGGAGGCCATGAAATGCCCCCCCCAAGTGGGAGCAGGCTGAGCCTTGGTGGGGGGTGGGAGGAGGGGTGGGAGAAGGGCCCCTGAGGGTGAGGGGGCATTTTGCATGCAAAATGCCACCCCTGGCAAAGGAAGCCTGCCTCTTCATTTTTTCCCCATAGGAAATAATGAAGAAAGATGAGCAGCAGCATGCTAACAATATGCTGCTCCTTCGCTTTCTTATGGGAGGATGGGGGGACCTGCTTTGGGGGGCCATAACATGGCCCCCCAAAGTTCAATCTGTCTGAAACTTGGGTGGTTGTTAGAGAAGGGTTAGAGGAAGGTCCCCACCAATTTTGGGCTTATTCAGTGGGAAAATGCCTCCTCCAGGCGTCCTGGAAGACGGAGGCATTTTCTCATAGAAAAAAGCCGAAATAATGCCGAAATAATGCCGAAAGAATCCCGAAAGCCGAAAGCCGAAAGAGATTCTTGTTTCGGCTTTCGGCTTTAACGATAGAGAATCTTCTTTCGGCTTTCTACTTTCAGCTATAGCCGAAAATTTTTGGCTTGCACACCCCTACAATCTAATTTGATCTTGCATATAAAAACAGGAAAGAATGAGATAAGTTCAGTAATTACACGGTTTGCAAAGAGCTTTAGCTCTCAAAACAAAAATTTCAAATGAGTTAACTCAGTACAGAAATATCACAATTAATAACTGATAAAGATTTACACACATCGAAGTATCTCTTGTTTGACAGATCCTGTTCAGTTAATCTCATTCCAACAAATGGTTGCTGTCGCTGATGAACATCTCTTGCAAATATTGTTTATTTTCCCATGACTTGTACATACCCTCAGTTTCTCCATTAACATTACAAATAATTGGAGTGTGCTTCTTGAGTATACTAGTTGTGTACCAAATTAAAACAGTAAGGGCATGTATTGGGGGAGGGGCTGTGGCTGAGCGGTAGAGCATCTAGAACCCGGCTTCAACTCCTGGCACCTCCATTTAAAAGGATCGGGCTTACTTAAGACCCCAGAGAGCCGATGCCAGTCAGAGTAGGCGACATGAACTTTGATAGACCGTGGTCTGACTCAGTATAGCACAGCTTCTTGTGTTCATATACATACACTCGCTATAACTGGCCCACAACCAAGTAACCGCTTTCTTTGAAAACCATCAAGCTACACGTCGACCTATATTCTGACGACAATGTACAATGTTCCTTTTGGGATTTTTAACAGTTTTTAACTCAAAAAGTGAATCCTAATCAGAGTTACTCGAGTCTAAGACCATTGATTTCACTGGGCTTAGACTGGGGTAACTCTGCTTAGGATTTCACTTAAAGTTGTAGTGTTGGGAACTTTGCATTCCCAAGATTGTTCATTTTGTCACTTTCCCCCCTCCAGTTGTGACAGCTGAAAGCTAGCAATCTGACTAATACATAAGGTTGGACTAGATGACCCTAGAGGTACTTTCTAACCCTATGATTCTATGATTTTTTTGTACAGACCTGGTAAAATTGGCATTAATTGAAGCAATTCCAGAAAGATTCTTCTGAAAATAACAGACCCTTCACTTCTGCACCGAGATAGGAGTTTGGTAGCAGGGGCAAAGGATTTTCTAGCAAGGCCCTCTGCTCCCACCACGTGATATACCAGGAAGGGGAGAGAGAAAGAGAGAAAGAACAACCCAGGCCAAGGAGCTCACGTTATTGGCTCCTGAAGGGATGACTAACAGTTTGAAGGAAACTAGCTGAGGCAGCCCCTCCTTACCTTCTCTGGGGCTACTTGAGGGAAAGGGAAGAGCCAGGCTTCCCTTAATACTATTAACTCCTGAGGAGACAAACAATGACCCAAGAAAATTTCTACTGCTTACCATTATGACTTTTTCATATTTATTTATTTATTTATTTATTTATTTATTTATTTATTTATTTATTTATTTATTTATTTGTGTCATTTTTAATCCACCTTTCTCACTGAGACTCAAGGCAAACTACATAGTGTGAGATTAGTACCATCAGTAGTAAGGACAAGGGCAGGCATTTCCATACAGTGTCAAGAACATTTCCATAAACAATGTCATAGGATAAATAAATACAAGTTTACAAAGACATAGCAATGATCCAATATGGGGTTGAAGAATTGCTGAAACAGAACATAATCAATTCTAGGACTACAGTAAGGAGTCCAGATACATCTGATGAAGAGAGCTGTGGCTCTCGAAAGCTGATGCTACAATAAAGTTGGTTAGTCTTAAAGGTGCTACTGGACTCTTTACTATTTTGCTACTATAGACTAACACTAACTTCCTTGGCTCAATGATCAACCAACAGGGGGACTGCAACGAAGAAATTAGAAGAAGACTGAGACTTGGAAGAGCAGCTGTGAGGGAGCTAGAGAAGATCCTTAAAGATAAAGATGTCTCTCTGGGAACCAAGATCAAGATAATCCAAACTATGGTATTCCCCATTGCTATGTATGGATGTGAAAGTTGGATGGTAAAGAAAGCTGACGGGAAGAAAATTGATTCATTTGAAATGTGGTGCTGGAGGAGAGTTTTGCGGATACCATGGACAGCCAAAAAGACAAAGAAGTGGGTACTAGATCAAATCAAGCCTGAATTCTCCTTAGAAGCTAAAATGACAAGACTAAAGCTATCGTACTTTGGTCACATCATGAGAAGACAAGATTCTCTGGAAAAGTCAATAATGCTGGGTAAAGTGAAAGGCAGCAGGAAAAGAGGAAGACCTAAAACGAGATGGCTTGACTCAATAAAAGAAGCCACGTGAGGACTGTTTGCAGGATCTGAGCAAGTCTGTTAAAGATAGAACATTTCGGAGGTCTTTCATTCATAGGGTCGCTATAGGTCGGAGATGACTTGATGGCACATGACACACACAGACTAACACAGCTAACTCCTTTGCATCTAATTCTAGGACTGACATTAAACAACATGAAGCACAAGTACTATATAGGAGTACATATTTAAAGCAACAGATGATAAGTAAGGCAACATCGCATTAGCCTGGTTTTCAATAGGTCTGCCATGTTCCCAGGGCCAAGCTACAAGTGACGAATGACACTTGAACGGCAAGTGGATTGAGTGGAGCACAAGTGGAGGGCAAGTGAGCAGGGAGAAATACACTTGCCGTTCAAGTGTCATTCGTCACTTGTAGCTTGGGCCTCAGTCTCAAAATATTCTTACTGTCCAAATATTAGATTGTTTAACTTAACACAGTCAGCATTATCAACAATTATTACAGCTGTTGTGTGTGATTAATGTGGCTAACGCAGGGGTTTTAACCTGTTGTTTACGATTTTCCCCCTTTCTATTCTCTTAGTGTAAACAGCTTGCTGACGGGGAATTCATTTCATGCAGGACTCATGAATTCATTTCTCCGGGACCCTTCTACTCTACTGAAGGAGGAAAATGGGGTTTGCTTTTTTGCTTTGAGGAAAAGATACTTGGGGGAAAGGTAGCTAGACACCAAGAAACACGCAGAGAGAGGAGCCATTGCTGTCATAGACACGACTCTGGGAATCACTGCCTTGGATCAGTTAACCACAACTTCAGAATCCCACCTTCACGTGTCCAGCATTCCAGGACAATTTGGACAATTTTTACATGTGAACCACAATTCAACTAACATAAAAGATTATGACAGGGAAATGTGGCGGATGAGAGAAGCTTTCATCACCAGGGGTTACCCCCCTAGAGTGATAGATCGAGCTAGAATAAGGGCAAAGGGGGTACCTAGGAATCTCCTCTTAGCTCCCCGCAATAGAGAGAAATGTGATAATATTAAGTGGTCCCTGGAATACACACCTCTAGCACCCCAGATTTCCAAAATTATTAAACGAAATTGGCACGTTGTAAGTAGCATACCAGGTTGTGAGAACCCTCCAACTGTTGGTTACAGGAAAACTCGCCGCGTAAAGGATGTATTGGTGCACTCTGATTTTCTGGGCTCTTGTTCCCCTAGAAATATACCATCTGGACACTTCCCCTGTGGCCATTGCAGTGTATGGCCCTTGTCTGTTAATGTAAGCACTTTGAAACCCCCTGAAACTGGCAAAGAATTATACACAAGAGACTTCTCCACTTGTGCTACCCACTTTGTAGTCTGTCATCGTTTGCACTTGTGGATTGATGGATGCGGGCAGCCCAAGTCATCCAATCAAGCTCAGAATTCAGGAGCATTTATCCAAAATCAGACATAGAGTGAGTGAGGCACCATTAGCTCAGCACTTTAGCCAGTTCCACCAAAATGAACGAGAATTGACGTTTTCAGTTTTGAAAGTACTGGATTCCAAACGAACGAATACTGTTGCAATTAGAAACAGAGTGGATCTTTAGACTAAAAAGCTTGCCCCGAAAGGTTTGAACCAGGAAATGGATTTTTCTCCATTTTTGAACTAGGTTTGCATTTCTTTAAGAATATATACGCACTCTGGTAGAGGTTGCTATTGAGTATCGTAATTGACTAGCATTTCATATATAAGTCCCAAATGATGTAGCTGCAACACGCAACCAAGGAAATTGACTTCAATGCATTGAAATTGACGACTGAAGAGCTACATTGTGAGTAATCTGATATTATATTTATGTGCAATATGTCCTTGTGTGTGCTAAAATGGATTATAATTTTTGTAGTAACATTGATAATTATAATTATATGTGTATTGATAAGTCAGAAAGATTTTGTAAGATGGTGATTATACCTTTATGAATGCACTTTATATTTATATCTTGATTGTAAGCATATTTATCCACCATATTTATTGTATTTATTGAAATTATTTATTGTAAACAAATACATATATTATTCAGGCAAGTTGAAAGAGGCTGGTGAAGAAGCAAGGAACAGCGAAACGGGGTACAACCAATGCTGGCGCACCCGTTGCCAACCCCCTGCCGGGAGCTTACTTTTGGGAGTGGCTCGGTTTTCAAGAATACCATGAACCACTCTTAATCATCTGAATGGCCACAACAGTTCTTTGCCTGTAAAAAGAAAGGAAATTATATAATAGAAGAATTTTGGTGGACTAATAATCATGATGATATACTAAATGGACACTGGTTGTTGTGGGTTTTCCGGGCTGTATTGCCGTGGTCTTGGCATTGTAGTTCCTGACATTTCGCCAGCAGCTGTGGCTGGCATCTTCAGAGGTGTAGCACCAAAAGACAGAGATCTCTCAGTGTCACAGTGTGGAAAAGATGTTGGCAGGACATTTATATCTACTCAGGAGGGGTGGGGTTGAGCTGAGTCATCCTGTAAGAGTTTCTCAGGGTGTGGAATGCTAATGGAGGGCGGCTTCACTGTATCCTGATGAGGTTCTTTTGCATATGGATTGTTACTTGATGTGCTAATCTTCTCTGCAGGACTATTGTCGGGTATAGAGTGTTTTGTTAGCCTGGTGTTTTTCAGAACTGGAAACCATGAGTGTAGAGTGTTTTGTTAGCCTGGTGACATAGTCATTCTCAGATAGCCATTCTCTTTGGGCTATTTGAAAAAGAAGAAAATGACAAGCAGCAACTATATAGCAGTGACTTCAAAAGCTACCATAATGACACTGCAAAACATCAGCCTTTAGCCATCTGTCAAATGCAAGCCCCGTGTCACCCCACTTTCACATCTGGAATGGGGGGGCGGGCATGGCAAACATCAATATACTCTGTGACTAAGCGTTAGAGATGGCTGCCTTTTCAGAGGGTTAGAAGAGACATGGAGTAAGTGAGTGGAGCTAGTGAGTGGTTAGAAGTAGTCTGTTTACACCAAGAATTCTTTCCCATTCAAGAACTCTGATGGCAGCAGAAGCAATTGTGCCAGGTTTATTATTTGGATGATGGGCATGCCAAATATTGCTCAAGAAATGCTACATCACATATGGATTAATTGTATTATTATACTACTTACATGCCAGAAAAAGCCACATAATCCATCCAGCCCCCCCTTAGCCCTGCTGTTCAAATGTAATTATTGGAATTCTTAGCTGGCCCAAAGACAAAAGAAAAAAATATTTTCAAAACATTACTACTGAGAAAAAATATTCATGAATCCTCATGGTACAAACTTGAATTTGAATAATGATCTTCTATTTCAGTTTAGATCTAAATTGCTCTATGCAGTGTTGCCAATATGCATACTTACGAATGCTTGTTTTCTCCATAGTTTCAGTGCAAAAAAGAAAGCCGCAGTCAACCAGAGATTATGAGGTCATGTTTGATTTTTTTTGCCTACACCAGTCTTTCCTGCAGTAACCTGTACCTGCATATTCAGAACAGTATGTGCAGAACACTTTCCAGAAAGGCTGCCAGTTTTTTCCAGTCGTTTTTCATCTTTCACTCACAGACATACTCATTATTTACTTCGTGATGAAAATCAAATAGGCACCTATAGTACAGGTGTCCTACTATACGACCAAAAATCAGGTCATCTAAATTGGGAAATGACATAGAGGGAAAGTAGTAACCTCCTCCATGCAACATGCCCCAATCCAGTCCCTTCCCCACGGCAGATTTTATCCTTTTAAAAAAGAAAAATGGAAAATTCAATTACACCATCTCACTTAGATTGGTCCCGAGTTGAACCTCCAAAGTTGCTTTGAAATATTACACTCACAAATCACATCCCTTTCCCTGTTCCATACATTTCTATGAAAGCTTTTCCCCCTTTCATATTGGAGAAGGCATATATGTGTGTAGGCTCTGTTCTCATGATTGGGAGCACTGCTCCTGCTCATGTGGAGAGTGCCTACATGTGTCTACCTCTACCATGCATAATTGCCAAACTCACAAGCTGATTGTGCATAGGCCAAAGACATGATCATGCCTTCTCCCCACTAGTTCATTCAACATGCATGTAGAGAGCTAGATGCAAGCAAGCAAGCAAACCAAGCTACGTCCAGGGAGGTGTAATCACATAAATAGCCCCAAGGCTTTTTTTCTGGAAAAAGAGGTGGTGGAACACAGTGGGTTGCCAGCACAGGGGACAACTCTTGGTGGGAGGTGGTGCCCCAAGTACCACATGTGAGCATACAAAGTGCACACATGCTCCCAGGGCCAATGACGTCACTTTGGGTCAGCTGGAACAAGGGGGAAGTTTTTAAAAGTTTAAATGGTCACATTGCTAGTGGCCCCGCCCCCTGATCTCCAGACAGAGGGGAGTTTAGATTGCCCTCCGTGCCGCTGCAGCAGCGTGGAGGACAATCTAAACTCCACTCTGTCTGGAGATCAGGGGGCAGGGCCACCAGCCATGTGTCCATTTTCAAGAGGTTGTGGAACTCGGTTCCACCAAGTTCCAGCTGAAAAAAAGGCCTGAATAGCCCTATATCCAACAAACCTCCTTAATTAATATTTTCCCCATTTCCTTTCCCCTTAATAAAGGGGCCATACCAGCAGCCTCTTGCCTGGAATTTTGTCCTACTAGACTACCGTGGTGCAGAGTGGTAAGCAGCAGTACTGCAGCCCAAGCTCTGCTCATGACCTGAGTTTGATCCTGGCGGAAGCCGGGTTCAAATAGCCGGCTCAAGATGGTTGTTGTGGGTTTTCCGGGCTGTATTGCCGTGGTCTTGGCATTGTAGTTCCTGACGTTTCACCAGCAGCTGTGGCTGGCATCTTCAGAGGTGTAGAACCAAAAGACAGAGATCTCTCAGTGTCACAGTCGGCTCAAGGTTGACTCAGCCTTCCATCCTTCCAAGGTTGGTAAAATGAGTACCCAGATTCCTGGGGGTAAAGTGTAGATGACTGGGGAAGGCAATGGCAAACCACCCCGTAACAAGTCTGCCAAGAAAATATCATAATGCGACGTCCCCCCATGGGTCAGTAATGACTCAGTGCTTGCACAGGGGACTACCTTTACCTTTAGATAACTCATCTCTCCTGGGTGACCCTGAGTTTTTCACCATAAACTCTTTGTTCAGAGCTCAAGCCTCTTATAATTAAGCACTTTAGGGTTACAGCCTTAATGTACCACAGAATAAGATGGCAAGAAGCTTATCAAAACATTAAGAAATTGGTTGAAAACAGGAGCTTCATTTGAAACCTTTTTCAAGGTCACAGTAACAGAGCACTTACATCTTCTCACTCACTTTCCCCACCCCTAGAATACCTTCCACTGATGTTCACAAACCGTGGTGATTCAATGTGATGTTAAAAAGATTAGATGAAATAGTCTGTACATAATAAAATGGCAAGCACATCTCTTACTATGCAAAATCCAGACTGCTAAGAATGGCTGCCCTAGCTAGGGTTGATTTTGCAAGGTAAATTTTGTGAAAAAGACAACCAAAATAGAATCTGCAGTTAGATTTTAATAATGCATGTAAATAATATGACAAGTAAAAATCAAAGACCATTCAGAAGTCTAAGGATGTTAACCCTACACATTCTTACTAGGGAGAAAATTCCACTAGATTCACTTCCAAGTAAACCTGGTTAGGATCCTGCTGCGCAGCTGCAATCCAAAACATGCTGAGCATGTTTGGAGCTTGGATACTGAACCGGCATAATCTAAAGACTTGGCTGAAAATGTCATATCTGGGGGGAATCAAAGAATATCTTCCAACAGACCTTAAGTATAAGGAAATGGCTCTGTACAAGCACACAACAGGGCTTGGAGGAGCCCTCCCACACACACACACTCCCATATAAAGACTGAGCATTTTGATTCTGGGATCTCTGCTCGCATCGGTTCCTATGTTCCTCCATGGGTTTTACTCCTCTATCCATCATGCACATTTGGATATTTGCCAGCCTGGTCTACCAAACATAGCCATGAAACTGGGTCTCTGTAGCCCTTGACCCAACACTACATTATGCTAGTTCGCACATTTCTTAGAAACCTTTTAACATGATTCCATTGTGCCTGCATCTGCATACTCGGGTACTTTCGTTAATAAAAACCTCTTTTCATCTTTTTTAACAATCTTCAGATCAGCCTAGTTGAGTCTTTATACAGCTGTTAGATAGGTGCAGGCCTTTAGATTCAGCTTTCTATTCATGAAAAGGCTGCCAGCAAAGGAGGAAAGTCAACATCAAGGGATTTCCATTTGCAGAGCAACAGATGCAGAAAGTCAATTATTGCCACAGCAAAGGACTGATATATTAAGCTGCTGCACTATCTTCATACATTTTAAATTCTTAATATCTATTTTTTTCCATATATACTCTGGCACACTTAAGAAATATATATAAATTCACAGTTGGATGTGAGCATGATTTTTTTTAAAATTAGAATGTACTAATCCCACCCAAAAAAAGAAAAATAAGTAGCCCTCTAAAATGAGCACATCTTATCATTGGTATATGACTAGACATGGGCACGAACCAAAAAAATTAATGAACCAGGGGTTCGTGGTTTGGTGCCGCCGCCGAATCCAAACTAACGAACTGTAATGAACATTTTCCGCTGACAAACTGGTTCAAGGTTCATGGTTTGTGGGCGTCAGAACGGCCCCCATTGGACTTAGAGAGCCCATATTCCCAGGGAGGGTTTAGCAGGCTCTCCTCCAGCCATCATCCAAGTTTGGTCAAGATTGCAATAGGGATCTTGGAGTTATACCCTCTCCAATCTGAGCCCCCCCAGGAAACTCCCATTCGATACAATTAGAGCCACCAGTTGACGTTGGCCCAGTGTACAAGGGGTTGGCCATCAGAACTGCCTATAAGGGTTTGCAGGGATGAGATTGGAGTCCCCATGGCTACAGAACACCCCCCCTTCCCACTCCCCCCCCCGGTGTCTTCTCCCATGTAACCAATTGTAACCAATTTGCAGCTCCATGGTTGGAAGGAAGACCTGCCAATCAAGGTAAGCTGGGCTTTGATTCGGGTTTCCAGGGTGACAGAAAGAGTGCAGACAGAGTTCAGGCATTCCCCCAGCTCCGTTTCCAAGGGAATTGATTGATGGTGCCTGACTGGCTTCATGAACTGCAGGCAAACACAATGAACCGGGCTTCCAACGAACACTGGTTCGTTGGCCATGGACCCTCACGAACTGCTGGTTCGTGAACAGATGATCAGGCAGTTCGTGGGTTTTTTTGGTTCAAAATGCGGTTCATGCCCTTGTCTATATATGACTCTTGAAAAATTGGCTAGAATGCATAAGTGTGCTTCAAATGTATTTTGGAAACGTGCTAAACAAGAAGGGACATTTTTCATATGTGGTGGACATGTAAGAAAGCAGAGTTTCTGGTTGCAGATACAATCATTGATTCAGAAGATTTTAAAGATTAGAATCTAGTTGAAACCAGAGATTTTTTTTTGTTGGGAATAATGGACAGCCAGTTGGAAAGAAGCTTTGGAACTTTGTTTTTATATTTAATTATAGCGGCAAGAGTACTCTATGCACAATATGGCCCTCCTGGCCAGCAGCTTCTGTGTCAGACTATGGAATCCCAGTTATCCAAAGTTCATCTCCCCCCTTCTGCAAGAAGCACAAGGTTTCTTAGTTTCAAAAGGTTTATTGGAAGATTATGCTCAGGATACAGGTGTCCACAATCCAAGGGTTTGAGACCCTTGGCTGAACGAAAGCTTTGTTGAGAATGACACATGAAATGAAAGTAACAACTTTTCAAACACCCATTCCCAGCCTTCCCCCTTAGTCCTTTCTGTGAAGGCATGGGAAGACGAGGACGTCAAGGTCGTCGGCCGGAACGGGCTGATAAGAACTCTTCGCTCCCATGGATATATGCGGCCTGGTCACCACCTGGGCCTAGAGGGAGAAAGCTAAACAACTATGGATTATAGCAAGTTAACATGGCGTAACTCTGGCTAGAGAACTGACAATTAAACTGACACTCTGACAATTATACCCCGGAGATAAAGTATATGTTTCAGAACCGAGCTATCTAGTAAAAAACTGGGGTTAAAGGGGGGAGGCTGGAACAGGCAGCAGGCAACCCCACCCAGGGCCAGGACACCGCCGCAGTCAGCGCCCACCTGGGAGGGGCCAGTGGGGCACACCATCCAAGCCCACAGACAGCCACCAATCACCAAGGGACTGGTGATGCTCTGGGAGGGAAGCCAGGCCCAGAGAGGCTAAGAGGAGGGTGGGAATGGTGGAGACAGGCAGTCTGCTTAACCTCCCAGCAAAGCCAACGGGGGCAGCACAAGGAGGTGTGGCCACAGGTGGCACAGGTGGTGGGACTCACCCTGGGTGTGGGCTTGTGAGAATTAGGGCGGGGTTGGCACTAGGAAATAAAAGAAGGGCTCCTGACCCCAGCCGGGGAGGAGACAGAGGAAGGGAGGCAGCACCCTACCTATGGGGAACTCCCTAGTCCAGAGGTGGCTGGCCAAAGACAAGGGGGACCCCATTCTATTCAGAGGCTTTTGGGGAGCCCTCACCGACCCTGGCACCGGGTCCATCACATCAGCCAACGAGGTGGCTGAGGCTAGGAGAGGGAGCGTGGACCTGCCAGTTCCATCCAGCATGGCTTCAACCCCGCCACGCCCCCTGCAGGACCTGCCAGGAACTGACAGTACCTTTCCTGCTGCCTGCTCAGGTAGGGTTTCTGGGAATGGTGTGGTAGGGATCTACCCCTTCAAGTTCCAGGGCTGCTGCCAGGCTCTGGGGCCAAGCTATTATTTATTATTGGTACATTTCCTGCTGCCTGCTCAGGTAGGGTTTCTGGGAGTGGTGCAGTAGGGATCTTGATGGCTGGAGGAGAGCCTGCTGGCCCCCATGAACAACGAACATATTAGTGACAGGATCATGTTCGTTAGTGTTCATTGTCTGTTGTTTGTGGATGGCAACGAACAACAAACACCGTGTTTGGGTTTTTTTCTGTTCGTGCCCATGTCTACTTGGGAGACCCAGGTTGAAAGCCCACTCAAGAAAGAAAAACACAAGGTGACTTTGGACTAGTCACACACACTCTCAGCCTGACCTACCTCAAAAGGCTGTTCTGAAGACAAAGAACAACATACACTGCCCTGGAAAAGAGCAAGAGTCCTGTTGCACCTATAAGACTAACAAAATTAGTGATGCCAACTTTGCTCTTATATGAATCTGAGCAACTTCTTCTGTGGTCCCGACTCCCAACAACATCAGCAATACCATCTTGGGTTCATTCTCCTGCTCATTCTCCAATGTGATTTATGCCATCACGTGTCAGCAATGACCCTCCACTCTCTACACTGGACAAACTGGTCAGTTCCTTCAACAAAGAATTAATGGACTTAACATAAGTATGACATCAGAAACCACAGCATTCAAAAAACAGTGGGGGGACAGTTTAATCTTCCAGGACTTTCAGTTGTTGACCTAAAAGTAGCAGTTCTCCTGCAGAGGAATTTCAAAGGGAGATTAGAAAGAGAGACTGCTGAATTGCAACTGATAACGAAGCTCAGGACAATGCATCCACCTGGACTGAATAGAGACAAAGGCTTCCTGTCTCATTACCAATGCTAATTTCTCCACACCCACCACCCCTCTGCATACCCCACCATATTCAATCACGCCTGCCTTTGGTTGTTGTGGGTTTTCCGGGCTGTATTGCCGTGGTCTTGGCATTGTAGTTCCTGACGTTTCGCCAGCAGCTGTGGCTGGCATCTTCAGAGGTGTAGCACCAAAAGAGAGATCTCTCAGTGTCACAGTGTGGAAAAGATGTAGGTCATTTGTATCTACTCAGGAGGGGTGGGGTTGAGCTGAGTCATCCTTTAAGAGTTTCCCAGGGTGTGGAATGCTAATGGCGGGAGGCTTCACTGTATCCTGAGGAGGTTCTTTTGCATATGGATTGGTACTTGATGTGCTAATCTTCTCTGCAGGGCTATTGTCGGGGATAGAATGTTTTGTTAGCCTGGTATTTTTCAGAACTGGAAACCATGCTCTGTTCATTCTTAAGGTTTCTTCTTTCCTGTTGAAGTTTTGCTTATGCTTGTGAATTTCAATGGCTTCCCTGTGCAGTCTGACAAAGTAGTTGGAAGTGTTGTCCAGTATTTTGGTGTCCTGGAATAAGATACTGTGCCCTGTTTGAGTTAGGCTATGTTCAGCCACTGCTGATTTTTCAGGTTGTCCAAGTCTGCAGTGTCTTTCATGTTCTTTTATTCTTGTCTGGATGCTACGCTTTGTGGTCCCGATGTAAACTTGTCCACAGCTGCAGGGTATACGGTATACTCCTGCAGAGGTGAGGGGGTCTCTACTGTCTTTTGCTGATCGTAGCATCTGTTGTATTTTTTGGGTGGGTCTGAATACTGCTTGAAGGTTATGCTTTTTCATAAGCTTTCCCATCTGATCAGTAATTCCTTTGATATATGGCAAAAACACTTTTCCTGTAGGAGACTGTTTTTCCTTGGTTGTTTGATTCATCCTGGGTTTGATTGCTCTTCGGATTTCATTTCTGGAGTAGCCATTTGCCTGAAGTGCGTGGTTTAGATGATTAATTTCCTCATTGAGAAAGTGCGGCTCACATGTCCGTCTTGCACGATCCACTAATGTTTTCATTATGCCTCTTTTCTGTCGGGGGTGGTGATTGGAGTTTTTGTGTAAGTACCGATCAGTGTGAGTTGGTTTCCTGTAGACCTTGTGACCTAACTGAAAGTTTGCTTTGCGGATGACCAGGGTATCCAGGAATGGGAGTTTTCCCTCGATTTCTTTCTCCATTGTGAATTGTATGTTCAGGTGGATGTTGTTGAGATGATTCAAAAACCCCATCAATTCTTCCTCCCCATGGCTCCAAATGATAAATGTATCAACCACAAACCGGAACCATACACTAGGTTTGTGGGGTGCTGATTCTAGAGCTGTTTTTTCAAAATGTTCCATGTAGAAGTTTGCTATAACTGGGCTGAGTGGGCTCCCCATGGCCACCCCATCCATCTGTTCATAGAATTTGCTACGATCAGCAAAGGACAGTAGAGACCCCCTCACCTCTGCAGGAGTATACCGTATACCCTGCAGCTGTGGACAAGTTTACATCGGAACCACAAAGCGTAGCATCCAGACAAGAATAAAAGAACATGAAAGACACTGCAGACTTGGACAACCTGAAAAATCAGCAGTGGCTGAACATAGCCTAACTCAAACAGGGCACAGTATCTTATTCCAGGACACCAAAATACTGGACAACACTTCCAACTACTTTGTCAGACTGCACAGGGAAGCCATTGAAATTCACAAGCATAAGCAAAACTTTAACAGGAAAGAAGAAACCTTAAGAATGAACAGAGCATGGTTTCCAGTTCTGAAAAACACCAGGCTAACAAAACATTCTATCCCCGACAATAGCCCTGCAGAGAAGATTAGCACATCAAGTACCAATCCATATGCAAAAGAACCTCCTCAGGATACAGTGAAGCCTCCCGCCATTAGCATTCCACACCCTGGGAAACTCTTAAAGGATGACTCAGCTCAACCCCACCCCTCCTGAGTAGATACAAATGACCTACATCTTTTCCACACTGTGACACTGAGAGATCTCTCTTTTGGTGCTACACCTCTGAAGATGCCAGCCACAGCTGCTGGCGAAACGTCAGGAACTACAATGCCAAGACCACGGCAATACAGCCCAGAAAACCCACAACAACCATCGTTCTCCGGCCGTGAAAGCCTTCGACAATACAACGCCTGCCTTTGTCACTCACCACCTATTATCATTTGGCTTTTGTAATCTGTCATGTATGCCTGCCTGCAGTACATGCCATGCCATGGGTGTGCAACCTATTAATCCTCTGACCCTGTGGAGAGTTCTGAATACCTTTCAGTGCCTGTTATTTGGAAGTTCAGTGTGTTATCTCCCATTTGAAGTTAAACACTTTCCCTTCTGTAGCCATTGGCCTTGAGGCCAGATGCAGCTAGTCTGAATTGTATCTTACCTGAGAACAGGGGATGATTTCATTCCCTACTTGCTATTGTTGCCAATCTAGTCTAAACTTTGATACTTTTTGTCTCTGGCGTTTGTGCCAGAATCTCAACGGGCTACTAACCTGGGGCGGGACTTTAACCTATAACTAACCATGCTTTCCGTCAACACGTCACTTCTGCCAATTCCACTGTTTGAGCACCTTGAACCTGATAGATCTCTAATGAAAGTTACTTCAACCAAACCACCTGTGTGATTGCTATGGAGAACTTGGGGATTTACTTGCCAAGGACTGACATACTCACTCCACTCTCCAAGATATAAGGACACATGGACTCACGTTCTAGCTGTATCTGAAGAATTGAGCTGTGGCTCAAGAAAACTCATACCTTACCACTAATTTTATTAGTCTTGTAGGTGTTCCTGGACTCTTACTCTTTTCCACTGCCACCAGCAGACTAACACAGCTACTCATCTTGATCTATACACTGTCCTGTGAGCCTTGGAGGAAGGGTGATACTAAAATGTATACTGACAGACACGACCATTGATGAAGGCTCAGATGATGCTCCTGCTGAATTATCAGTGATGTGATTCCAGAGAAGGTCTACTAACTCCACAAAATTAATAGGGAGAGAACTGTGGGGAAAGGGGGAAAAGTGTTACCCAACACCCAAAAAACCCTACATTTTAGTTTCCAACATGCCAGACTATTAGCAGCTGCAAAAAAGCACCCACCCTCTAGAGAGAACACACTTATTTTGTGATTCTCTTAGGATGTAGGTCTTTTAAATGTCATGTTCTTTGTCCCTTCAATGTCATTCTAATACTTGCGCATTTGAGACTAAGCAGGTCCTTGTCCTGTCTCCTTCTCCTCAAGTTCTTTAGGCCTAGTGAGGCAGAGAGGAGAGGACATAAGGACAAATGTACGTTGTACCCCTAACACCATAATTACTGTAGTTTGCTTTATTAGTTTCTATTCTTTGTTAGGTTTCAACGGGGCTTTTTTTCAGCTGGAACGCGGTGGAACGGAGTTCTGGAACCTCTTGAAAATGGACACATGGCTGGTGGCCCCACCTCCTTATCTTCAGACAGAGGGGAGTTTAGATTGTCCTCCACACTGCTGCAGCAGCACGGAGGGCAATCTAAACTCCCCTCTGTCTGGAGATAAGGGGGTGGGGCCACCAGCCATGTGACCATTTTCTCCGAGGGCAAACCACTGAGTTCTACCACCTCTTTTCCCAGAAAAAAAGCCCTGGTTTTCAGTATCATGGAGCCACACACGAATTCCTCAGAAGTCCTACTTCCCTTACCATAAGCCATACCAGCTACATACTCATCATATCTTCGAAATGCTGCTTTGTCTCCACAGACTGAGAAGCAAAAGTTAAAAGCATCACAACTTAAACTTGCAGAGGCACATAAAAGGCGAGCTCATAAAAAAAAAAAAGGCTGTCAAAGTCAAGATGTATGGAAACGGGCAAAGGCCACAAATCAATCTAGACTGCACTATCTAAAAAAAGGAGAGAGAGAAATTTGGAGCAATATGAAAAATACGACACATCGTTAATCTTGCATGTGCCTTCTGAGCGAGTTGTGTAGGTTTCTGAATCCCATTAGTGGGATGATGGAGTGGGGAGGGGGGGCTCTTCATTCCAATCACATTCATCTAAGTGGTGGAGACTGGAGTGGGAGGAGAAAAGTCCCTTCTCTCCCTCTGAAAAGATACAGTCCTTTCAGATTGGAAAAATCCCAAGAACTAACTACTAAGCCTTGTGCTCAGCATGCTGGGTGTATTTCTACCACTGCTGAAGCAGCATCAGAATTCTGGGAGCGCATGACTTATGCACACAACTAATATGTCAAGCAAAATCTAGGCATAAAAACTCTGACAGTTCACTTTTAGAGACTTCTAAACTTCTTGGCCACTGCACAGCATTAAAAATTAACCTGTTTGGCGGATTTCTCTACCTTGCCATGCTAGCATTATTGTGGAGTAAAGAGTTAATGAGAATCGATTCTGTGATTCTCTCCCTCAATCCATTTTAACTCCATTGATTGCGACTTGACTTCTTGGGTGTGTTTACACCAAAACAAGACTCTTCTCTGTGATAGCATCCTTGGATAGAATGTTACAGAGGTAAAGACACATGGAAATTTAGCCATCAAAGCAAGAGACAGATTTCCCAAAGAAAGCTCAGGTGGTTGTAAGGAGAGGCCCAAGTTTTCCCCTGGACCTTTCCACAGATCCATGTGTAAAAATGTAAGTAATGAATCACCTTTGTGTGTTTGTATGTGTGTGTGTGTGTGTGTTAATTCTGTAGCATCCATAAGGCAAATGCATGTATATAGAGCCTTATGTTAGAGATCTATGTGGCTTCTTTTTAAAAATTGATTCCCTGAACAGTCTACAGAAAAAGCCTACCATCATACATATTTCTGACCTTTGCTTCATCAACTCGACCACCCTCCAGCCATCTTAATCTCCTGCTGTGTTAAACAACACTAAACGTTTTCTCATTTTGCCCTCTTATACCATCTCTTCTCCTTCAAATCTTTTTTTCAAATCCAGCTTTTCCAGTAAATCTTTAGGTTTAACTCCCTAGTCCTCATCCTCAGCCATAATGAACTCTAACTATATACATATAACAATACATAAAATGCTCACCCCTTGCTACTGAGGCATCTTCACTATCTCTATGCCCCAATTTTCACTGACAATAGTGGTAATTGTTTATATATGCTGACTGTAAGCTCCCCGGGGCAGAGATATGCCTTTTATGTCACTCTGCAAGATACCATATGTATGCTAAGGTTGCCAGCCAGAGACAACCAGTGGCAGTTGTGGGAGGGGCCTGGGACATGGAGGGGTGCCACTGGAGCAATGGTGTTATATTACTTCTGTGTAAAACCAGAGAGTCTCTGGCAGTTCCTAGAGAAGCATGACATCACTTCTGCACTTCCCCCAGATGCAATGTAACACTGTCAATCTGACACTGATTATTTTCCTTCATTTTTCTTCCACCATCCTACAGTGGTGGTGGGCAGCAGAGGGTGCTGCCAAAAAGACTCCCACCATAGTGGAAGACTTGGCAACCTGAATGCATGCTGATAGTGCTAAATAAGCAAGTTCTGTAATTTACAGTGGGTTTAGAAAACAGCGTTCATCAGCTAAAGTTCAATTTGAAACAAATACAAGTCTTGCCATGTTAGGCTGCTGCACCTTTTGTCAGTTCCTGGCAGGTAGCTCCCTTAGTCCCTCTCCAGTGAACACACATTGGTTCCAATAGAAAAGGCTTTATTCAGGGTTTTACAGTTCAGGTCTGCACTCCATCACAGGGCATTGGTAGAAGTGAAGAATCAAAACATAGAGGCTATGATATACTTAAAAACTCCTGCGCTCCAGCAATGGTTGGGTTTTTGGCGCGCAAGATTACATGGGTTCTGTGAGAACCCTTTATAGTTATGGCTACATGATCAGTACACAAATATACATTCCCAGAGTCTGGACACAGCAGCTAGAGCTGGCAGTTGGAAGTAGAGATGGGCACGAACCGCATTACGAACTTCAGAAAACCCACGAAATTGGCGATCGCACAATTGTGAACCAGCAGTTCGTGATTGTCCATGGCCAACGAACCAGCGTTCAGGAGAGGCCTGGTTCGGTGCATTCGGCTGCGGTTCAGGAAGCCAGACACTCAGGTGCCAGCAATCAATTCCCCTGGCAACGGAGCCGGGGGAATGCCTGAACTCTGTCTGCACTCTTTCTGTCACCCTGGAAACCCGAATGGAAGCCCAGCTTACCTTGATTGGCAGGTCTTCCTTCCAACCATGGAGCTGCAAAGCAGTTACAAGTTTGGAGAAGACACCCGGGGAGGGAGGGGGAAGGTGGTGTTCTGTAGCCACAGGCACTCCAATCTCATCCCTGCAAACCCTGATAGGCAGCTCTGATGGCCAAACACAGACCTCCTGTGTTGCTCAATGGGACCTGTGCTTATAAATAGCCGTGGGCTCCCAGGCTGGGTTTCACTTTCAGCGAGCAGTGGAGTGGGACAGAGCTCTTGCTTGCCACTTGCTAGTTTTTGGGGAGAGAGACTGAGAGTATAATTCATCTTGGATTTTTGTGGGAGTTTCCTGGGGGCCTTGGATTGGAGAGGGTATAACTCCAAGATCCCTTTTGCAATCTTGTCCAAACTTTGGTGATGGCTGTAGGAGAGCTTGCAAAACACTCCCCAGGAATATGGGCTCTCTAAGTGCCACGGGGGCCGTTCTGCACCCAACGAACTGCAAACCGCGAACCGGTTCAGCAATGGAAAATGTTCATTGTGGTTCGTGATCTCAGAATCATCGTCGGCACCGAACCGCAAACCGCTGGTTCATTAATTTTTTTTGGTTCATGCCCATGTCTAGTTGGAAGCTCTAAGGTCGCTTCTAACTAGAAGATGCTTATTAGAGAGAGAAGGGGAGAGGCCCTTTTCTGGGCCTGGACAGCAATAATCCCAAGAGGAGAGAACAGGGTTAATATGGCTAGAGGGGAGAGTACAACAGGTTAGCATTAAGGCCTTATAACTTCAGTGTACTGTGGCATCAGTGATACAACAAACAAATAAACATGGCATGGCCATACACAGACATAACACCTTTACAAATCTGTTGTGGAATAACCTTTTGAAATCCAACACCACACATTCATTCATTTTTAAGGTACCACAAGACTACTTTTGTTGTTCAGGAGAAAATCAGAAAACTGTTAAGATTTGGAACAAAAATGATACAACACAGAGAAAAAAAATATTCAAATTTGCATTTATCTTGAAAAGGACTCTAGCCTATGAGTTAAGATAAATTAACACTTACCTTAACTCAAAAGCTAGAGAGGAAATACCATTTGTGATATTTAACTGGCTTACTAAGGAAAATGTATATTCTAGAAGAATTACAGTTTTTTACATACCATGATGTTTCAACATTAATGGGCATCTAATTAGAAAAGACATTAAGCCATAACTCTCAGAATCATTATTTGGTGTGATCAACACACGTATACGCATTCTGAATACATCAGTAATGAAATTATGTACTTAAAAGCTGGCTGGCTGGTCCCTTACTGCCAAAAGGAACTGGGCAGTGGGGGTGGTTTCTAATAGGCCAATGATCCTTAAGGTTGTGTTGTAGCTAATGAGCCACTCTGGTTTGTTTGTTTGATTTTTTGGTACACCACATTTTATTATATACTATAAGGCCACCTCAAGCTTCAGAACTCAACACCTTCTATTCTCACTGAGAGAGAGAGAGAGAGAGAGAGAGAGAGAGAGAGAGTATAAGCATAGCTGTTGGGGTCGGCTTTGCAGAGGAGGCTTTAGCTGCTTTGAGCTCATTCTGCTTTCCATTTCATTGAGGGGTTTTTGTGTGCGTGTGTGCTGCTTTGAGTTCATTCTGTTTTATTTTCATTGGGGGAGTGGGTGAGGATGTGTGTGTGTGTTTGTGTGCGTGTGTTGCTTTCCTTCTTTTGTTGACTGAAGTTGACATTGTTATGGTTCCCACAGCTTTTGAAAGCAGATTGGTTCTGTGTTAGTTAAATATATCAATTATGGTTATTTGTATTAGTTAAAATATCACTTATCGTTATTCCAGTTTTATGCTAGGAATGGATAGCTGTGTCCAAGTCACAGAAGGCTTTCATCAATATATTCACCAGCATATAGGTGTTCTTATGTCTTAATAGCTGTAACTCAAAGGGTTCTCTCCACCCTCAGCTGATTAACATCACTGAAATTGCAGTGGACATATGGATGTTAAGGAAATTTTTATGAAAATTGTTTGTCTGGGACATTGGAATATTTATGAGCATTTCACAATGTCACAACAGCTTAGCCATTGGTAAGGTAGAGTTGGCAGGCAACAAAACCCCCCACAATTTTAACTAAGTATAACTCTAATGCAGCTAAAGTTGAGTAATTTTGAATTGCTCCAGTAAAGCAAAACCTTCCCAGAAAATTTGAAAATTCAATATCCTTTAGATTAGGAATTTCAGACTGTGTGGAATTTGGAGAAAGAATTTTGGGATTTCTTTTTCTATGCTGGCAGAGGGAATCTGTTAAAATTTAGATTTGTGAGATGGGTTTTGGATTTTTAGAGGCTTCCTCCTTCATGCATATTTTAAAATATGATTCCAAAGAAATGAAATGTTTGGGAAATGGAATGGAAGATTTCACTTTTTGTAGAGGATACAGAAAGGAAAAAAAAACCCTTTCTCATAATAGTGTAATTTCCCAAGCTTACTAATATTTATCTAGTCATAATGCATTGTGCTGGGTTCCGGAAAGCGGCACCACTTCCGGGAGTGACGTCATCATGCATTTCTGGGAGCGCATGTGCGCACTTTGTGCGCGCACATGTGATAATAGAGATTTCCACCACCTCTTTTCCCAGAAAAAAAGCATGGAGCACAACTATTCTAAATATGCAGGGTGAAGGGAAAGAGGCAGTTGTTCAGAGGCAGAACCTATGCTTTGCATGGATCCATACATTAGGTCCCATGATCATTCATTCCCTGACATCTCCAGCTAAAAGGTTTCAAGCAGCAGAACTAATGGTATGTTGTTACTTCCAGGCAAGACTGACATCATCCAGAGACCCTGGAGAAGAGCTGACAGAGAGCAGAAAAAACTGAACTCGTGTGACCAATATTTTGGACAGAGGAAGGGTTGCCAATCTCCAGCTGGGTCCTGGAGATCCCTGTGGAATTACAACTGATCCCTTGTCAACAAAGATCAGTTCCTCTAGAGAAAATACTTGCACTGGAAGCTGGACTCTATGCAATTATACCCTACAAAAGTTCCTCTCCTCCCCAAAACCCGCCCTCCCCAAGCTCAACCCCCCAAATCTTCAGGAATTTCCTAACCTGGAGTTGGCAACCATAACTAGGGGTAATGTCCAAAAAAGGAAGGATTGCCTGGCAGCTGCAACATCTTACCAAGTTTGTGCTTATTCTGTGCCACCATGGTGCTTAAAAACATTCAACTGTTGTCTTATTACCAGACATAAGAATCATGAGGAAGAAACTGAATTTTAATTCAGCATCCATCATGGTGTGTTCTGGAAAAGGCCTTCTTCAGTCCCTCTCTCTCTTTTTCTCTCTCCCTCTCTCTGTCTTACACTTCAGGGGTGACAGTTTCAGGTGCATAGCCATGTGGGTCTACAGTGGAACAGCAAGATTTGAGTGCAGCGGCACCTTAAGGACAACACGATTTTCAGACTGTACGCTTTTGAGAGTCAAAGCTCCCTTCATCAGATACCAAGGATGAAAATCCCTTCTATATGCAGCCATTTCTGGAGGATCCAAGACAATGTGCTACATCAACAGAGTTACTCCGTAGACACTTCCTTAGGATCAGTCGCCTGGCTCTAGGACAACCTCAGAAGTCGCAGCTCTCCAGAAAGTTCACCACAGAGCACAAGACCTCCTGCAGGCCAGTTGCACAGATCTATGCGCATGAACTGTTTCCAGGAGTGCTTTGCTATGGGAACCCTTCTTTGAGTTACCCTTTGATAAAGGGACTTTGGGTAAACACACACACACAGGCCACGTTCCAGTAATTTTGCCTTGTGCTGCTGAGCATCATACTGACTGATACATTTCCAATAAATGTTTTGCAAGTTTTCCCTGACACATGCCACACATGATGAATAGAGGGAGCCAAGATACTTTCATCAATGTTTGATGGTACATGATGGACATTGCTGTTC
The DNA here is from genome assembly GCF_028583425.1 of Eublepharis macularius. Taxonomy (NCBI): domain Eukaryota; kingdom Metazoa; phylum Chordata; class Lepidosauria; order Squamata; family Eublepharidae; genus Eublepharis; species Eublepharis macularius. Next base: position 5,250,989 of record NC_072793.1, read on the forward strand.
CGCAATCACTGAAGAAAAATATTAACAATAAAAATGTCTTTAGAGTAGGTGGTGACACGTCTGAAGGATGCTACTGTATTTCTACTACTCATCAGTCGCAGAATAAAGCCAGCTATCAATGTTTAATAAATGTTTTAGCAACCTATTATAAATTATGAATGGGTGACTATAGACACCACATAAAATATGCATAATGTTTTCTGGTGATTGCTAATCTTATGTTGTTACTGTTTGAGAAACCGTTAATAGCAAAGAGACAAGAGAGAGAGAGAAGATTCTGGGCATATTCAGGAAGCTACTTCTAATTAAAGGAGGACAGTTTACAAATAAAGTAAATGCAATTATATTGGTTGCTGATATATTACAATTGCTTAATAGGCCATTCATTACTGAACTGCCTGCTGATATGGATAACCACGTACTATAAACACTGCATTTTAACAGAGATGAAGAGAGATGCTCTCGCTTTTATGTTCTGTTCAAGTGTTCTCTTAATTTCAAATTGCTAGTTTGAAAGGGATAAAAATGTCATTGTGCTTCCCGTAAGTGTTTTAATTAAGCAAGTTGCACAATTCTCGAAGAGTCTGGAATGGATCCTGTTGGTTCTGATTGGAAGAAGATGGCACATGATGTGTTCATTTTTTATTTTTGTCTCCTTACAGCAGTGGCAAGTTCAAGGCAGCCTCTAAATAGGATGTTTCTTTAGATTGGTGGAATCTTATGGTGGTTGAGGGCAGAAGAACAAATTACAAAGACTGCGCAGGTTTAAATAATTTCTCATGGAATGGACTCAAAAGGGTTGCCATCAGAGATCAGCTATCTCCAGCTATCTTGTGGGGTTCCACAGGGCACAGTCTTCTCTCCCATGTTATTCAACCTCTATGTAAAAACTTTAGGAGAACTCATTCGCAGCTATGGAGTTGGATGTCATTAATATGCAGACGACACCCAACTCTATATCTCACTATCAGGATGCAGTAGAAATCTTAGATTGCTGCCTGGCAGCCAAGGTGAAATGGGTGAAAAATAACAAATTGAAATTGAACCCAGACAAGACAGAAGTGATGCTTGTTGGGAAGTCAGATATTCTGAAAGACATTGCACTCCCCACTTTCGATGGAATTTGTTTGACCCTTGCTGACTCAGTTAAAAGCCTAGGGGTTATACTGGATCCAGCGCTACTACTAGAAAAACAAGTTAAAGCAGCTGCAAAAAATGCTTACTACAATCTTACTCTAGCCGGGAAGATGGCTTCTTATCTTGACACGGCCGACCGGGCCACCTGGATCCATGCTATGGTAACATCAAGGCTTGACTATTGTAATGCACTATACATTGGTCTTTCATCTAAGTTAACTAGGAGGCTCCAATTGGTGCAAAATGCTGCAGCTTGACTGTTAGCAGGTGCAAGCACGAGCATGAACATCACTCCCATCCTGCAGTCACTCCACTGGGTACCTATCAGCTACTGTGCTCAATTCAAGGTACTGATTATTACATACAAAGCTCTTCATGGCCTTGGCCCAACATACCTATGGGACCGCCTCTCTCCCTATGTCCCTCCATGGAAGCTTCACTCATCTGAACAGGGTCTCCTGCAGGTGCCAACCTGCACATGGGCAAAATCAACTGCAGCCTGTACATGGGCCTTCTCTGTGGTGGCCCCTACCCTATGGAACAGCCTGCCTGAGGTCAGGAGAGCTCCCACACTCTTGGTTTTCCACAAACAATGCAAACCTGAATTATTCAAAAATGCTTTTTTACTCAGATAGGAGAGCGGTATTGTAGGGAGGGGGGTCTTGGATGTTTTGCCAATGAGTTGGGAACCATGGGCTCCACCATTATGTTGCTTTACATATTATCTGTTGCTTTGAATATGTACTCGTATATACTGCTTGTGCTTCATGTTGTCTAATGTCAATCCTAAAATGGATTATGTTCTGTTTCAGCAATCCTTCAACCCTGTATTGGATCCTTGCTAATGCTATGTCTCTGTAAACTTGTATTCATCTACCCTACAACATTGTTTATGAAAATGTCCTTGACACTGTATGGAAATGCCAACCCTTGTCCTTGCTACTGATTGTACTGATCTCACACTATGTAATCTGCCTTGAGTCTCAATGAGAAAGGCGGACTGTAAATGACATAAATAAATAAGTAAATAAGTAAGTAAGTAAGTAAGTAAGTAAGTAAGTAAATAAATAAGTTTACTTTCCAGCCTTTCACATGGAACTCAGCATTCCCTAATATCAACATGAAGTGTATTTCCCTCTCTCTTCTCCACTTCCCAGATCACTGGATACCTCGGAAAATGGCAGAAAATACATCATATGGAAAACTTGAGCACAAGATAATTAAATTGAAGTATATATTTCAGAAGAGAAGGAAGAAGACCTCAATATCGAGTTCTACCCTCTTTTGTTCTTAAATAATAATTGTCTATTTTCTTTCATGTCTTAACTTGAGATGGGCACAATCCAAAAAAGAATACCGATTAAGCTGTTCGTGGATCTGGGCCGCTGCCGAACCCAGGCCACCGATTCTAACCGATCAAGTCCCATTTCCGATCCAGAATCAGGAAGGCCAAAGCGGGAGGGCGCCCCGCTGTTTCCAGCAATATAGGAACGGTGGTTGGTGGCACCGGCGGCCAGGCAGCGACGGCCAGTGAGTGCATGGTTTTTGGGGTGCAATTTGTGGCAATAGACATGATATGGGATTGTGTGGTGGATTTTGGGTGGCCCCATGTAAAAATCAAGAGGATCCATGAGGATCCGTGCTTTTGAAGCATGTTTTTGCACCGTGGCAGCACCATGGATCGGTGGGCACGTGATTGTTTCAGTGCTGTCTGTAGAAGACTAGGACATGATCTATAATATGATGGCCTTTTTCTTTTGTTTCAATATAAAAGCCATATGAATTCATGAGGATCCATTTAAAATCATCTGGATCTGACTTTTACCCATTCCCTTTGATCTGTTCCCAGAAACTATTATTCCACTCTGGTGGCTGTCATTCCAGCCCCAGAGCAGTATAGCTGCTCCCAGGGACTGCCACTCCACTCTGGGGGCCTTCATTCCAGGCCCAGATAGGGCTGCCAGCTCCAGGTTGGGAAATTCCTGGAGAATTTGGGGGTGGAGCCTGGAGAAGGACCTCAGCAGGGTATAATGCCATAGAGATCTCCCTCCAAAGCAGCTGTTTTCTCCAGATGAACTCATCTCTGTGGCCTGGAGATCAGTTCGGGGAGATCTCCAGCCCCCACCTGGAGGCTGGCAACCCTAGGCCCAGAGCAGAGCAGTGCTTCTAAGCTTGTGCAGACATAACAGAGAACAGCCCCTCTGCAGAGCACTTTCCATTCTCAGAGGAAGGTTCTCTAACTCCATCCCACATTTGCATTGCAACTTTTTGGTGCTGCGATGTATCTCAATGGAGCCAATGCAAGTCTATTGGAATTTGTGACTCCTATTCTACCTAACGGAACTTTCCTGTGGGCAGCCGCTTTGGGTGTCTATAACTCGGACACCCGAAGTCCAATCTGGGTGGCTGGAGGAGAGCCTGCTGAAGACTCCCTGTGTGTTTGGCATCTCTGAGTGTGAAGGTGGCATCCTAGGGCCCCTGGAAGTGACAGACCATGGACCAACGAACCAGTCCGTGAACAGGGGTGGGTCCATAAAAAGTTTGTGGCCCGTGGTCAATGAAACACGACGGACCATGGACCAATGGTCCATAGTTTTTTCCCTGTCCGTGCCCACCTCTAATCACAAGCTTTAATGAATGCGGCCTCTGACAGCAAGCGCAGAACGTACTTCTAATATGGCAACCCAAAGGAGCAGTCAATCAGATCCAAACATTTTGTCACTAACACAAGCTAAACACATTCGCCAAAAGAACATCCCACAGACAGAAGAAGACATTTGGTTCGGGAAGAAAAAGGCATCAGTCTGCCACCTGAAGGAAAAAACAAACATCTCCTAGAATGTAGCCAACCTTCCCCTGTAAACACCTCCCACAGTTCCAGGCGCTACTGGAGCAGCAGCCTAACAACTTCTTATTTTTCCCTTTCTATATTTCCACCAGCTCCTGTGTTTGTTCTTTAGAAAGAACTGCAGGGTGCTTTTGAAAACAACTGTGAGTTTCTGCAACTGACCTTTCATGAAGAGAGAGAAGAAACTTAAAGCAGGTGGCGATATGTTACACAAGTACATTTAAGAGGTACTCTGACGGTGAGGGTCAAGCTTGTTTTCTGCAGCTGTATGTTTTATTGCCTCACTAGAAGCCTGACGGGCGCATGTGAGTGAGTCTTACTATTACCTGCATCAAGAGACGGAGACGGCCATCAGTTCCTGAGACAGCACTGAAGCCGTAAGACTGCATTCACATTCGGTTTGGCCTTAATACGGATGGAATTTGGCATCAGGACTAACTCCTTCTTGCTTCTTAACGGCCACATCAGAACAGAAGCAATAGTGTATGTCTGTTGAATGTTGACATTTTTTTATCCAGTGGGTTTCAGAGTACTGACCCCAAGATAATCCTTGTCCACATTGATACCTGTAGAAAGGAGCAAGAGTCCAGTAGCACCTATAAGGTGGTTGTTGTGGGTTTTCCGGGCTGTATTGCCGTGGTCTTGGAAGACCACGGCAATACAGCCCGGAAAACCCACAACAACCATCGTTCTCTGGCCGTGAAAGCCTTCGACAATACATAGCACCTATAAGACTAACAAAATTTGTGGTAGGGTATGAGCTTTCGGGAGCCACAGCCCACTTTTTCAGATACAGCTAGAATGTGAGTCCATCTGTCCTTATATCATGCAGAGTTGAGTGATTTCAGATGCTGAATGACAATATCAGGTGTGATTGGATAGGGTGGGGTATGCAGAGGGGTGGTGGGTATGGAGAATGTCAGGATCAGAATGCTCTTTTGTATACCTATGCTTAACCGACTCCATATTTAATCCTTTCAGTGTTCAGTGCTTTCTTTCCCAGGTGCAGAGGTTCCCAGGCAGCTATCTCACAGACCAGCTACCGACGTTCCACCAAGAACCGGCCTTGGGGAAGCTTTCTCTTTTGCAAAGGGAATATTTTGGGAACTGTGGGGGGAGGATGGGCCAGCTATGATATTTAATATGTATCTCTTGCTTTGCCTGGCATTGGTAACAATGCATATGTACCAACCTGGATATTGAATTCAGGCCAGTGGACTATAATAATCTTTTTCTTCATTAAACGCTTTTTGGAAACAATGGACTTTTGTCTAATTGCAGAAGGCAGACTGGAGTAAGGATTTTATCTAGCCACAGTTCTGACATTTTGTTACCAATCACTAATATGAATCCGGTTACCACAGAGACTGCTCCGATCATAACCGGTATGGGATCACATTGGGAAATCAGATCCTTTGTCATTAGTGCCACAGCTAAATACCCCTTGATACTGGGAAGCCGATGGTTGTGTGATCACAACCCCCACATCGACTGGGCAGAAGGAAGTATCACTTTCAGCCATGAATCTTGCAAAACTCATCGTTGGGACCAAAATTGGGGAAGAAATCCCACTATGTCTGATTCAGCTCTACTCACCCAAGAAGAACTTAACCAAATACCTAAACAATATAGGGCATTCACTCAAGCCTTCACAGAAGAAGAGGCCAATACGCTCCCTCCGCATAGGAGGACAGACTGTGCTGTGGAAATTTTACCAGGGCCTTCACTGCCAAAGGGTCGGCTATACCCTATGAGCCCAAATGAAAGGGACGAACTTCGGAAGTTCATCGATCTCAATTTGCAACGGGGATTCATCCGCCCAGCTAATAGTCCCCATGCAGAACCAGTGTTGTTCGTGAAAAAGAAGGATGGGGGCTTGAGACTGTAATGATTTTCGGGGACTAAACGCTGTGTCCGCGAGCAACGCCTACCCCATTCCACTTATCAAAGATCTACTCAACGTCGTGGCCCAAGGTAAGATCTTTACTAAATTGGATTTAAAAGATGCTTACTTCCATGTCCGTATTCGAGAAGGGGATGAATGGAAAACCGCGTTTAATACCCCACTCGGACAATATGAATATTTAGTAATGCCTTTCGGCTTGACTGGCGCCCCGTCGGTTTTCATGTCCATGATCAATGAAGTCCTACATGACTTTCTGTACCAGGGGGTAGTGGTGTATCTTGATGATGTGTTGATTTACTCACAAACGGAGGAGGAACATGTAGAACTTGTACAAAAGGTCCTAACTACACTTATGAATAACAAACTGCCTATTAAACTTTCCAAATGTGAGTTCCACAAAACAAAACTCACTTATCTGGGCTACTGTATATCGTCAGAGGGCTTGAAAATGGGTCCAGAAAAAATACGAGCTGTATTAAGTTGGCAGGTCCCCTCCACCAGAAAGGAATTGCAGTCATTCCTAGGGTTTGCCAATTTCTATAGAGAATTCATTGCTAATTTCGCCCAGACCACGCTCCCCCTAACTGAACTATTAAAAACAAAAGACAAGGGAGAGCAAGCGAAAAAATCTAGTTCCAAGCTGTCATGGACACCCGAATGCGAGGCTGCATTCAATCAATTAAAAGAGCAATTTGTCTCAGAACGCGTCCTACAACACCCCGATGAAAACCGCCCCTTCATAGTACAAGTTGATGCCAGCGATATGGCAATTGGGGGCGTGTTATTGCAGCGAGGAGAGGACGGAAATCTCAGACCCTGCGCCTTCCTTTCTAGAAAGTTTTCTGAGGCGGAGAGGAATTGGAATGTATGGGGAAAGGAAGCCTTCGCTGTAAAAGCAGCGCTCACAAATTGGAGACATTGGCTAGAAGGGGCCCGACATCCGTTCGAAGTCTGGACGGATCACAAAAATTTAGAGGCCCTGCGCAGCCCTCGCAGACTAAACGCCAAGCAATTGCGGTGGGTGGAATTCTTTTCGAAGTTCAATTTTACCTTAAACTTCCTACCAGGCAAAACTAACTTCCTCGCTGACGCTCTATCACGCATGCCCCAACATAAAAGCAAACGGGAGGAGACAATCGACACGGTGTTTTTGCCTACGCAATTAGGGGGTGTGATAACTACGCGCAGCCACGCTAAAACCTCCCCGTCACCCGATCAGGGGTGGAGAGAAAAGCTGAAAGTCGAAGTGGAGAAGGAGGGGGGGGAGGCGCCCAAAGACAAACTGCAACAATCCACCACGGGGGAATGGCTTTGGGGAGACCGTTTTTATGTGCCTAAATGTCTGAGAAAAGATGTTTTACAACGATGTCACGATGCCCCCACTGCGGAACACTACAGTTACTTAAAAACGCTCCACTTAGTGCAACGCCAGTTTTGGTGGCCAGGCATGCGCAAGGACATTTCCCAATACGTAGCCTCTTGCCCCATCTGTCTCAGCGCCAAATCCCGAAAAGGCAAACCGCCGGGACTTTTGCAACCCTTAGAAACGCCCAGTCGACCGTGGGAGATTATTTCTATGGATTTCATTACTGACCTACCCCCCTCTAAGGGACATAATTATATTTTGGTCGTGGTCGATTTGTTTTCCAAGCAAGCACACTTTATACCGTGTACCACCATTCCCTCCGCTAGAAAACTAGCTGATATTTTTATGAAGAACATTGTGAAAATACATTCTTTTCCATCCAAGGTGATTTCGGATCGTGGCGGGCAATTTGTTGCCAACTTCTGGCGGGAGCTTTTGCAACTACTGGGAATTGAACAAGGGCTCAGTTCAAGCCATCACCCAGAAACAGACGGACAATCCGAAAAAACTAACCAAATATTAGAACAATTTCTAAGATGCTACATCAACTTCCAACAAGACAATTGGGTTGATTTGCTCCCGTTAGCAGAGTTCTCTTATAATAACAGTGTACACGCGTCTACAGGAGAATCTCCCTTCAAAGTAGTTTATGGCTTCCACTTCAAGCCGTTCCCGTTCGACGCACTCCCCCTTCCAACTACAGCTTCGCAAGACGTCACCAAGTGGTGGGGGGAAGCAGCTCAACAATGGACTCAAATCAAAAAACACCTCGACAAAGCCAAGCAGGACTACAAAAAATACGCAGACCGCCACCGTGCGGCGGAATGGGATTTACAACCTGGCGATCTTGTCTATCTGTCTACAAAAAACCTAAAATTATCTCAAACCAGCAGGAAACTAGCTTTGAAGTTTTTAGGACCTTTCCCAGTACGTAAAGTAATCAACAAAGTGACTGTTGCTTTAGATTTGCCAAAGAACCTATGCTACGTGCATGATACTTTCCATGTCAGTCTCCTAAAAAGGGCTCCAACAGATGACCAGTGGTACATCAAAGGCTCCCCTATTCCAACGTTAATCGATGACCAGACCCACTACGAAGTGCAACAAATCCTGGACTCCAAAATTAAACGGAACCAGCTGTTTTACTTAATTAGGTGGAAGGACTTTGATTCTGGATTTGATGAGTGGGTCAGTGCTGTACATGTCCATGCCCCTAGACTGGTGAAAGCATTCCACTCTCGCTATCCACATAAACCGGGGGGGGGGGGTTCTTAGGGGGGCAGAATGTCAGGATCAGAATGCTCTTTTGTATACCTATGCTTAACCGACTCCATATTTAATCCTTTCAGTGTTCAGTGCTTTCTTTCCCAGGTGCAGAGGTTCCCAGGCAGCTATCTCACAGACCAGCTTTGTTGTGGCTACCGACGTTCCACCAAGAACCGGCCTTGGGGAAGCTTTCTCTTTTGCAGCTTCAAAGGGAATATTTTGGAAACTGTGGGGGGAGGATGGGCCAGCTATGATATTTAATATGTATCTCTTGCTTTGCCTGGCATTGGTAACAATGCATATGTACCAACCTGGATATTGAATTCAGGCCAGTGGACTATAATAATCTTTTTCTTCATTAAACGCTTTTTGGAAACAATGGACTTTTGTCTAATTGCAGAAGGCAGACTGGAGTAAGGATTTTATCTAGCCACAGTTCTGACAGAGAAATCAGCATTGGTAATGAGACAGAAAGCCTAGGTCTCTATTCAGTCCGGGTGGATGCATTTTCTTGAGCTTCATTATCAGTTGCAATTCAGAAGTCTCTCCTTCTTATCTCCCTTTGAAATTCCTCTGCATGAGAACTGCTAGTTTTAGGTCAGCAACTGAATGTCCTGGAAGGTTAAAATGATCCCCCACCGGTTTTTGAATGTTGTGGTTTCTGATGTCAGACTTATGTCCATTAATTCTTTGTCGAAGGGACTGGCCAGTTTGTCCAATGTGGAGGGTGGAAGGGCATTGCTGACATGTGATGGCGTAAATCACATTGGAGGATGAGCAGGAGTCTGAACCCAAGAGGGTACGGCTGATGTTGTTGGGTCCACTGATGGTGCTGCTTGGATCTATATGAGAGCAAAGTTGGCATCTTGGTTTGTTGGAGGCCTTGGTACCAGAGTCCATGTTAGTGTTAAGTAGTTTATCATTGTGGGTTAGTTATTTCAGGTTAGCAGGCTGTCTGTAAGCAAAGAAAGGTCACCCCTCCCCCTCCACCCCATGCCTATGTGAGGAAAGTGTCACAATCCAGCCTGGGTTGTGGGTCATTAATAATGCATTGAACTGGCTTGAGTTGTGGGCTGTAGGTGACCACCAGTGGTGTTCTGTTGTTATTTTCTTTGGGCTTGTCTTGTAGCAAGCTGTCCCTAGGTGTCATTCTGGCCTTTCCAATCACCTTTCTCACTGTGTCAGGGGGATGGTGTAGTTGTAAAAATGCCTGTTGCGGATCCTTCAAGTGCATATCTCTGTCTGAGGGGCTGGAGCAGATGCAACTATAGCATAGGTCTTGGCTATACACAATGGATGTGAAAATTGGACAGTGAAGAACGCTGACAGGAAGAAAATGGGTTCCTTTTAAATGTGGAGCAGGAGAAGAGTTCTGCAGATACCGTGGACAGCCAAAAAGACTAATAAATGGATACTAGATCAAGTCATGCCTGAATTCTCCCTGGAACCTAAAATGACAAAACTAAGGCTGTCGTACTTTGGTCACATCATGAGAAGAAAAGATTCTATGGAAAAGTCAACAATGCTAGGAAAAGTGGGAGGCAGTAGGAAAAGAGGAAGACCCAAAATGAGATGGCTTGACTCAATAAAAGAAGTTATGTCCTCTAGTTTGCAAGATCTGAGCAAGTCTGTTAATGATAGGATGTTTTGGAGGTCTTTCATTTGTAGGGTCATCATAGGTCTGAGGCGACTTGATGGCACATAACACACATACATACACAATGGATTGCTTGATGTGGTTCGGGTGGTAGCTGGAGGCATGTAGATATGTTTGCTGATCTGTTGGTTTCCAGTATAGTGTGGTACTTATGTGTCCCTTGTGTATCCATACTGTGGTGTCCCGTACACCCATCATCCCTCTGCATACCCCATGTTACCCAATCACACCTGCTATTGTCATTCACTGGCTTTTGTCTTTTACCTGCTATCATCATTTGGCTTCTCCAATCAGTCCACTCTCCAAGATATAAGGACTGATGGACTCGCATTCTAGCTGTATCTGAAGAAGCAAGCTGTGACTCATGAAAGCTCATACCCTACCACAAATGTTGTCAGTCTTACAGGTACTCCTGGACTCTTGCTCATTTCTACTGCTACAGACAGACTAACACAGCTACCCATCTTGATCTGCCTACATTGATTCCCGTGAAGCAATCCCTGCATGTCTGCTGTGACCTTCCAAGTCCTTGCAAATGACTCTTGGGCACAGACTATGGTGCACTCTTCATTTATACAGGGTTTTACCCTTCTTTGGTGTGGACTGATAGCACGCCCTAGTACAGTTCCTGAGACTGCACACTGTAGCAAAAAATTAATCATGACAGACAAGCTGACAATTCAATTTTTGCAAATCAGATTTTGGAAAGAATCAAACTTTCCTTACTCACAGCGGTCATTTTTTCTCGAGTCAGGTATTCCACATGATCACCCACATTGGTGATCTCTTCATAGCCTAAAAGCAAGTGGCCTTTTTTGAATGGACCGTGGAAAGCAATAAATTTGTAAAGAATTTTTTTCCCTAGTTGGGTGGACAGCAGAAAGGAGATGGAGACAAGGACAGCTGCAGCGAAAGAGTGCAGGAACATGCATTGGGAGCATTCAGCACGGCAGCCGGCCAGGTAGCTACCGTTGATACGTGTTCAAAATTTACTGGCTTGTTTGGAATTAAAAATGCCCCAAGGTCATCACGGGCTGGACATGCATCATTTAAAACCAAGTATAAGTGCTGCCTTAATATCTACGCAATCAGTGGCATTCAACAACTGAGCATGCTAGCCCATGCTCAGAACTTCAGAGATCGAACTACAGTTCCAAGGCAGCAGCGTGAGAATGCATTAAGTGCTTGGGAACACTTGATTAACATGCTCTGCTTTTGTACTCCGGAAGACATAATAAGGAGGGATGGAGTGCTAGAGGGACAAGCCATGTTGCTTCCTGTCCCATGCTGCACATGAAGTCACACACACACACTCCAGTGATAGAAGTGTGGTAAGCAAGGGAAGTACTTATTTTTTAAGCTTTTTCCCCTAGTTGGGTAGACAACAGACACAAGAAGGAGACAAAGACAGCTGTGAGGAAACAACGAGGGGACATGTGCACACAAAACACTTGCAGTGTAATTTAGGACAACCTTATGTAATTGAAAACTGAACATCTTTCCAAGTGTTCAACCATGCTGTTCTCGATTCGCAATCAAATTCTGATTCAAGTACAACACTTATCACATTACACTGAACTCTTTGTCGGTCAGGGAAAGTTAAATCACAATGGCAAAGGGCTGTTGGACTTCTGAGGACCTCGCGTTGTGCTCTTAGCAACACAATTTGTAAAACTGCTGCTCTGTTTTGCAGACGTTGGCATCCTCCTCCTGCCAGAGAGTCAGGGCTTTTGAGGCTGCCCCACATAGAGCACTACAGACCTCTAATGTAGAGGTTGTAATAAATGCAAGGACAGCAATAACGAGACCTGCCCAAGAATGAAGATGATCTCCCCCTCACTGAGTGTAGCTATCAGAATCCTTCCTGGACAGTCTCCTAGGAGGAGATCTGGAAGTAGGTGGAGACCCAAGAAGTTCCAGTAGAGTATCAGTTCACGTTCTTCTTTGAAGCAAGGCTGAAATGTAATGACACTAAAATGCCACTCTGAAAGGGAGTGGAAACTGCTGAGGCAGAGCTTTGGATACCTTTCATTTCTGCAGAAGCTGAATAATTTCAAATTTTGATGTCATCTGCTAACTTCTGGGAAACAAAATTAATTACATGGTCCCAGTCTGAGGAACAAAAACATTGCAGGCTGCATGCTGTGTCCTCCCACCCCCCCCCCACCCCCTGTTCTTATTCTCCTAGATCATCTATTCCTAGCTGTTAAATACAAATGTAATTAATATAGGTAACCACATATCACTTGTTTGCCATTGTTACAATTCCTCCAGATCCTCCCATAGGCAAAAAGTATTTTTCCTTGATATGGATACACTATACTCATACGGCCCAGTCCTATGTAGATTGACTCAGATGGAAATTCCACTAAATTCAATAGGCCTTACTCACAAGTACATGCAGAATTCCACCCCTAGTTTTGGAATAACAACAACAACAACATTCAATTTATATACTTCTTTTCAGGACAACTTAACACCCATTCAGAGTGGTTTACAAAGTATACTATTATTATCCTCATGACAATTGCCCTGTGAGGTGGGTGGGGCTGAGAGAGCTCTGAGAAAGCTGTGACTGACCCAAGGTCACCCAGCTGGCTTTAAGTGTAGGAGTGGGGAATCAAACCCAGCTCTCCAGATTAGAGCCCCGCTGCTCCTAACCACTACACCAAACTATCTCTCACCAAACTGGAAGGGGATAATTGTTTACTTGTTCTGCTTTCTTCTATAAAACAGGGACATGATATGCATTCCAGTCTCTCACAGATTAACCTACTTATCACATTTCTATCCTTCATCCAAGGAACTCTCCTAGGGTTGCCAGGTCCCCCATGGTAACCAGTAGGAGTTTTTGATGATGATAGTCGGAGCTTACCCTGGTTCATCTCTGAGAGCGGGACCACAAGTGACGCCTGACACAGGTTGGACACTTGTCAGCTTCCCTCAAGTTTTGATGGGAAATGTAGGCAGCTTGGGGGAATGTTGGACAAGTGACAGTTGAAAAGTCCATTGGACAGCAGTTGGAGAGCCAAGCTGCAAGACCAGGATGCCTACATTTCCCATCAAAACCTGAGGGAAGCTGACTAGTGTCCAACCTGTGTCAGGCGTCACTTGTGGTCCCGCTCTCACACACACGCGCGCGTGGTGCCCTGGTCAATGATGTCACTTCCAATGTGTTTTTGCTGTGTTTGGGGCCAATTTTTAAAGAATCAGCCCTCACACTATGCCATTTCTTCTGGGTCACACCGGAAGCGACGCCACCTTCTTGCTTGCTTCCTCTTGTGGAACCCCGTGCCTCCTTATGCAAATCAGATGGCCATCAGTGGGCAGAGGCACGAATCACCAGGATTTGCCCACCACTAGCAGACATCTGGCGAGCCTATTCCCCTCACCTCCATGTTATTATTATTTTTTTATTTTACTTCCTTTATATCCCGCCTTTCTCCCCAGTTTGGACCAAGAGGCTCTGTCTTATCATCACCATGACCCTGTAAGGTATGTGAGGCTGAGAGAGTGTAACCCAAGATCACCCAGAAAGCTTCCATGGAAGAGCGGAGAATCAAACCTGGGTTGCCTGAATCCTAGCCCAGCACTGCAGCAGCTACACCACACTGGCTCTCCTCACAACAGCCTCATGAAGTGGGTTAAGCTGAGAGTGGGGGTGACTTGCACAAGGTTACCCAGTAAGATGGTTACATAGCGAATTGTACTAATTCTGTTCAGTCTTGGAGCACAAACAGATCTCCACAGGTCTCCATTCATCTGTAAGAGGTAAATAGCACATGTACACAGTCATGATTTATATCAGGCCACCTGGGAATGCAAGCGTCAAATAGGACGCTTTTTCAGGAGAATCTCAACTCCCCGCCCCCGCCCCCGCCCCCTCATGTAGCTACACTGTGCAGCAAATACTCCCCTGAGGCAGAGCTGCATGTACTATGTGGTCCAGAATGCATTGGGAATATGATTAATGTATTGGATAAATAAGATTTCAGCCTACTTGATAATCACCCTCAGATTTTTATGGCATCACCGTGTTCTGTCATCCTTGATCTAAAGAACTCTCTCCTCAGCACAAACCTCAGAAACAAATATAGGTCAAGGAGGAGTGCTAAAATTTAGGCAATAAGCTTCTTAGGGAAGTGACCCTCTCTGGACATTAACTACCTCTTCATACAGCAGGAGCAAAAATGCTGAAGTGACTGTTCAAGTGACCCTTCTGCCTTTGTTGTTTACATTTCATTAGACATAATTTTGGATTTCTGATCCATCACATTTCAACCTAACCCCCCCCCTTTCTTAAATTTTGCCCCTCTCTTGTGTGAATCACCCCTGTGCTTCAGTTCAGACTGGGACATAATCTTGAGGGCCAGGGCAGTGTAGTGGTTAGACAGTTGGACTAGGATGAAATGGAGTAAAGGATAACAATATAAGATGCTTTAGGTCCACACTGAGGAGAAAGGAGGGTTGTAAATGAAGTAAATGAAGTAAACAAACAAACAAATAACTCCGGTTTAATTTAAGTATGATTAGTTTGTGAAACCAGACGTCAATGTGCAGACCATCAAGGTCTGCAGGGAGGGTGGCTGTTATTTATCTGGCCTCTCTGGAAAGCATTAAGTGTTTTGCTACCCAGGGTTCTTCCTTTGAGTGCCTGTATCTGATGGTGGGGACTTGGGACAGAACAGGGATTCTCTGTTGCTCAACTGTCTCCCTGCCTGCACCAACTGAGGCAGGCTCAGATTTGGCATTGAGGACGTTGAGGAATGTTGCCCTTGGGAACTAAAGTGCCCGTGCTGAGACTGCCCAGCCTAGAGTGGCTCAGGATTTCATGGCCACAATGACAGCCACGGGGCTGCCCCAGAACATTCTAGTCCCTATGCATGTGGCAGGACAGATGTTTGATCTGGTTTTCTCTGGGGACAAAATTACGGGCTTGGTAATGGATAATATCCACACGACCCTTGTCACTGACTGACCATTATCTGGTAAGCTTTAGACTCACAGGCACTCAGTACCTCTGCAAGGCTGGGGTGGTGCAGTTTGGATGATCTACCCCAGAAAGTTGATGGACCCAGATGGTTTTCTGACATCGGGCTCTCCACAGCTGAGCACAGCTGTCCAGACGGAGGGAGAGGGGAGAAGCCTGGGTGCCATGCTCTGGGCGGTGGCTGCGGTGGCCTCAGCCATGAGGCCCACCCTCCCTCCTGCTCTCCACCTGGCCCACCAGCCTGCAGCACCACCCCTTCTGTCAGAATTACTGACTGACATGGAAGTGAGGGCAGCAGAGACTCCCACTTTTCCTGCCTGCTTGCTTCTAGCGCTGTCATGCCCACCTGGCCCCTTGCTGTTTTCCGTCTGTTCTGCTGCCAACTGCTATGCCTGCCCCTATGCCCCCACACCCTGCTCACCAGTCCCACCTCTGATACTCTGCCCAATCACCTGTTCTTCTCTGCACTGCTCTGAGGAGCAAAGGAGCACCATCTGTGCAAGTGCAAAAAACGTTCCTCGGGGGGAAATTTGGGGTCCCCAAGTTTGTAGAAAAACTCCCTTCTCTCTACATAGCCCAGTCTGCAGATCTATAAACCCTTACGTGGGGCATTAAGAACGCCGTCCTCTCTCCCACAGTCTGCAAGTGTCCAAACCATTCTATCACCTGTTCTGCTGCATGTGTGAACCAATCCAAAGAGATCAGCCCAGGTAAAGATAGCAAACTCCTCTCCTGCCATAAACAGCTTACTGCTACGCAGTGCCCATGACATCATGGGGTTTTTTTTGTTATTAAAAGGGATAGCCATATTTGTCTGTGGTAACAAAAACAAAACAGGAGTTTTGTGGCACATTAAAGACTACAGCTGCAATCCTACAGTCACTTTGCTGGGTATATGCTCATTGAACAATATGGCGTTTCGGTGTAGGCATGTTTAGGATTGCTCTCTAAAAAGTTTTCTTTGTTCCACCAGATTATCTTGAGTAGATTCCATTCTGACTGTGAGCAGAATCACAAGTGACAAAAGGCACAGGTTAGACACTTGTCAGCTTCCCTCAAGTTTTGATGGGAAATGTAGGCATCCTGGTCTCGCAGCTTGGCTCTCTGACTGCTGTCCAATGGACTTTTCAACTGTCACTTGTCCAACATTCCGCCAAGCTGCCTACATTTCCCATCAAAACTTGAGGGAAGCTGACAAGTGTCCAATCTGTGCCTTTTGTCACTTGTGGTTCTGCCCATAGTTCTACTAGCACTGCCCTCCCAAGATAACAGCAAATTCTTCCTTCTGTTGGAAAGCACACCAAGGTGTCTCCATTTTCCTAAGCAATCAATCAATAACTCATGTTTCCTTCCATATTTCATAGGGCAAACATCAAGGAGCAGAGATTTTATGCTCCTCATAATGGAATTCTTGACCCACACAAATCGTTCTCTCACCAATATTGGTCAATACTAATATAAAAGGTGCCATTGCCTCAAGGATTTGTTTATATCTGCTGCTGACCTCTCTGATATCCTATTACCCTTTTACACTGAACAATCCCTCTAACTCAATTATTTAGGAGATCCATAGAGGCTTTGGTTATAAATGTGCCAGCAGACAACCCCACAATGCAAAAAAGTTCTACAAGTACACTTGCTGTTTGCAAGCATGGGCAATTCTAGACCATTGTTCAGTTGATTGTGAAAAGCAGGTTCTTAAGCTTTGCCTCAGTCAAGAAGCCACACAAAAACCAAAGTTTCCTAAATATAACTGTGGGTAGATCTAAATTAAGATCTTTGAGGGCTTCAAAAGAATCAGAAGGGACCATAAGGGTGGCCTATGGACTAATGTGCTCACATGAATGGGCCTGGCTTCAGGGGCAGTCTTTCCTATGAGGCAGCCGGGGCAATTACCCAGAGCACTGCACTGGGTGGGGTGGGGTGGGTCTGGGAAGATGATAGAAAATGGTGGCAGAAATCAAAATGAAAACTATAGTGAGTAGTTGAAGGAATGTGAATTGTGAAAAATGGGTGCTTTTGCTCAGAATGGGTTGAGTGGGAATAATCCTTGATTTTTCTAGGGCCCTAGAAATACAAAGACACCCCCAACTGCTAAAATCAGGCATCCCTAACCATTTTGCGCCTGTGGCCACACGTGAAACCCTGATTTGGTGTGGTGGGCACAGCAACAAAAAGACTTCAACAAAATGGCTGCTGTAGTAGGCGGAGCCAGCCACAAAATGGCTGCTATAGCTTACCTTTTATCACACAGTGAAGATTCTTGTCCTGTGGAAGAATTTTTCACCAATGCAGTGTTTTTAAAAATCTGCACAGCCAATCAAATCTACAATAGTCAATCAGAAATCATGCTTGGCAAAAGCCCCACCTGGACACACCAACTTTTTAAAAACACTTGGTAGACACCAGAAAAGGTGTTGGCAGGTGCAATGGTACCCACAGGCACCACGATGGGAACCCCTGGTCTAAGTAGAGAATAAAGCACAACTTTTAATTCCTTTATTAAGTTTGTGTCTTGTTTTTCTCATCTACGTTAGTGTATTTGTATGTATCGCTGTCTCACAATGAGTTGTGAGTTGCCATCAGTAAATCACTTCACAGTCCTATATACTATTTCATCAAAATTAGGATTGTCAAGAGATATTTTCTCTTAATTTCTCTTTACTACTTCCTTCCTGAAATCTAACAGTTTTTTCCCTCTTATTAGGAATTTAGAGTCAGCTTCTAATCAATTCCTTTTTGATCAAAGAGAAATTTGAAGAGAGGAAGGGTAGGAAAGGAGGTTCTGCACAATTTTAGAATTTCACTCTGTAGGTGCTCAGAGGCAAGCACCATCTTCCCAAGCCTTCCTATCTTCCTGCTAGAGCAACATCCTGGCTCGTATAATATAAACTTGTATAAAACAGCTGCAAGGGCTAAAGTTCCTATTTAAAGAGAAATGAAAGGGAAATCCTGCCCTTAAAAGAGAAAAAGGAGAGTAAGAGGAATCAATGGCTGTATCTGAAAAAGTGAATTTCAGAAAAAGAAATTCCCTACCTCATAACAACCTTAATTTCTTCTGTAGTGTTTTACATGAGCATTGGTAATACGGAGGGCATAAAATATGCCAGTAAACTGAAACTGCAAATCTGCTCATGCCCCTAATTCTGAAATTAATTTTAGAAAAACTAGATAACTGAAATTAATGAATAGAATAAACTTTCAAAATGAAACACAGCATTTTTATTTATTTGCTTTTTAATATCCTGCCTTTCTTACTTAATAGATTTTAGAATCAATCACATTTGGGGCTACATTGTGTTTTTAGGTGCCCAGTGGACAAAAACCCAAGAACATCAAGGTCGTTGGTTGTTGTGGATTTTCCGGGCTGTATCGCCGTGGTCTTGGCGTTGTAGTTCCTGACGTTTCGCCAGCAGCTGTGGCTGGCATCTTCAGAGGTGTAGCACCAAAAGACAGAAATCTCTCAGTGTCAAACATCAAGGTCACTGTGACAGTCCAAACAGAGGTTACTTTGTTGATTCCCAACACCATGAATAATGGAGGAGGCAGGGATATCCAGGCCTTCATCAACTGAGACTGGGAGAAAGGGATGAGAAGAAAGAGGGTGTGGTGTATATAAGCTGCCTCCTGGTCCAAGAATAAAAATAATCAAGTCGATCCCTATGGAGAAGGCAGGCTGATTTCTTTTACCTCAACGGTCATTGGCATGGTTGCTATTTCACCCTGAGAAATTTACAGTGCAATCCTAAACAGTTATATCCTTCTAATCCAATTGATGTCAATAAATTTAGAAGTATGTAACTCTGTTTAGGACTACACTCCCACAAACATTACGTCTAGCCAGTCCTCAGGAAAACTGAGTTATTAGATTTAATTAAGCCTCCTGCATTTACTTTCAGTGTGGCTTAACTGTGACTAGATTTTGCTGGGTTGTGTTCTTTAACTGCTGAAGAGGCCCTTCTTAGTCTCATCCACACACAAGCAGGGTTTGCCTTCAAATTACCAGTGTCATTACATTTGTGTTAAGTGATAAAGAAAGTAAAAGAGAGGAATTTTAAACTGAAAATAGATTGGAGCCACGGTGAGGAAGAATTGATGGAGTTTTTAAACCACCTCAACAATATCCACCAGAACATACAATTCACCATGGAGAAAGAAATCGGGGGGAAACTCCCATTTCTAGATACCTTGGTCATCCGCAAAGCAAACTTCCAGTTAGGTCACAAGGTCTACAGGAAACCAACTCACACAGATTGGTACTTACACAAAAACTCCAATCACCACCCTCAACAGAAAAGAGGCATAATTAAAACATTAGTAGACCGTGCAAGACGGCTATGTGAACCGCACTTTCTCAACGAGGAAACTAATCATCTAAACCACGCACTTCAAGCAAATGGCTACTCCAGAAATGAAATCAGCATAGCAATTAAACCAAGGATAAATCAAACAACCAAGGAGAAGCAGTCTCCCACAGGAAAAGTGTTTTTGCCATATATCAAAGGAATCACTGATCAGATGGGAAAGCTTATGAAAAGCAAAACCTTCAAGCAGTATTCAGACCCACCAGAAATATACAACAGATGCTACGATCAGCAAAAGACAGTAGAGACCCCCTCACCTCTGCAGTATACTGCATACCCTGCAGCTGTGGACAAGTTTACATCGGGACCACACAGCATAGCATCCAGACAAGAATAAAAGAACATGAAAGACACTGCAGACTTGGCCATCCAGAAAAATCAGCAGTGGCTGAACGTAGCCTAACTCAAACAGGACACAGTATCCTATTCCAGGACACTAAAATACTGGACACTTCCAACTACTTCATCAGATTGCACAGGGAAGCCATTGACATTCATAAGCATAAGCACAATTTCAACAGGAAAGAAGAGACCTTAAGAATGAATAGAGCATGGTTTCCAGTCCTGAAAAACACCAGGCTAACAAAATCAAAAACAGTCCAGTAGCACCTTTAAGACTAATTTTGCTACCACAGACTAACACAGCTAACTCCTCTGCATCTATGACCAGGCTAACAAAATACTCTATACCCGACAATAGCCCTGCAGAGAAGATTAGCATATCAAGCACCAATCCATATGCAAAAGAACCTCCTCAGGATACAGTGAAGCCTCCCTCCATTAGCATTCCACACCCTGGGAAACTCTTACAGGATGACTCAGCCCAGCCCTACCTTCCTGAGTTGATATAAATTACCTGCCAACTTCTTTTCCCCACTGTGACATTGAGAGATCTCTGTCTTTTGGTGCTACACCTCTGAAGATGCCAGTCACAGCTGCTGGTGAAACGTCAGGAATTACAATGCCAAGACCACGGCAATACAGCCCGGAAAACCCACAACAACCATCTTGATACTGGTATATCTCATCAATAAAGTTTCTTTAACTCATACCCTGAGGTGATGCAGCGAAGTGCTCGGGGATCTACCTGACAAGACCTGACAGCATCATTTGTAAAAACAGCAGCTGCATGTTGGTGTCATAACACTTGAAAGTAAATTTGTTAATTGCTTACCAATTAAAGGACTTAGGTGTTTTATTCAAATACGTCTCACGCATAAGACTGGTCCGTACATGCATATTCATTGCTCAGTGACTGATCATCCCATGTGAATACTCTCGTGTGGGTGGTGTCTGAAGAAGGGAACTCTGTCTCTTGAAAGCTCACAGCCTGAAAATCGTATCGGTCTCTAAGGCGCTACTGGACTCAAATCTTATATACATGCAGATATCCCAAGCCACACACAATGCCAATTCACTTAGGGCCAAGCTACACCATACGTCCCACATGCGTCAGGTCACAGATGCATGAGTGGACTCGCAGATAGACGTACATGGGTGGAACTCACCTTAAACGGCACTTGTCGCTGTGAGTGAGCACTGAGCGGGAAGAGAAGGGGCTTCCAGTTTCCATCCCACCCTGCTTTTGCCAGCAGAAAGGGGAGGTCTTTTCACTCCTTTTCTTTGGCCCTTCCTATGGCACATGGAAACTAAGAAAAGGGATGAAAAGCCCCCCTGTCAGGCTATGGATGACAGGATACAGCAGATAGATCTCTGGACCATTGCATCAAGACACAAGTTCTTGGTCAAATGGCTTTTATTCAGAAATCAGATCATTTCCATATACAGGTCCATAGGACTACTTAGAAGCAAGGTAGACATCTAAGCAGGATGAGTAGAAGTTGATAGGAACAGCGACTTGAGAAAAGTACAGCTCTAAAATACTCAAAACATTCCCCTCCTCCCTAAACCACAAGTTTGGAGCGGGAAGAAGTCTGGGAACCTTTGTTGGTTTATACATCAGCTAGACAAGACAGAAAGAGGCATAACAGAAATGGTAACATTTCAGACATTGCAAGGTCATTTCAGTGAGCTTCAAAGAAAGAGATTACACAGCTGTGTTTTCAGGCTGGGAGGGAGAGAAACGAAAGTGATGCATATGGCATTTGCAATATGAAATCAAAACACAGTATTAGCAATTGTTCACCCCTACAACAATGACATGGATGCAGGCATACAGACGTGACACCCCCACCCACCACTTCTGCTGGCAAAAGCAGGGTGGAATGAAACTAGAAGCTCCTTCCACCCTCCAAGCAAATGAGTGCTTTTTAATGTACGTCTGTCTGCGAGTCCAGTCATGCATCCATGACATAGTATGTTTTTGGTGCATCGTGTTGTTATGCCCTTAAATGCCATTTGTAAGGAAGCTGTTGAAACCATGGTAGATTTCTGAATGACTGTCAAAATTTGCAACCAGGATTCTGAAGTGACTTGGATCTTGTTTGCTTTTTATCTCAACAGCCAGCGTAATGTGCAGTTCTTCCAACATTCTGTATTTATGCCCTTCCCATTTGTTCTCTTTGGAAATAAAACATGAAGCAGCTCAAAATATCCCCATGAAACTCCCTTGCTTGCAAGCACCGCAGAATAACCTTTAATGAGTAGCTTAGTGAATTCCACCCCCGCTGATACGGAACAATTGCCCAGTAGAAGCATCAGCACAATAGAGAGCTCCTAATTAATGGACAAGCACCACGAGTACCGTGTAGCCCATTTAAGTGGTAACTCTGTTTACAAGAGAGAATTGGTGTTTTCTTGTTGGCAGGGATTCCCGACTGTAGATCATTTGTGTTTGGCTTCTTCCCTCGCTGTCAATTTAGTGCCTAAACTTTATTTTTTAAAAAATGTTTCAGCCTGGCTTGTTCAATGTTTGCTTTATAAGCATGAGCTGAAGGAAATGGTCTATTTCAGAGTAACTGTGATCAGGGCTTTTTTTTAGCTGGAACTCAGTGGAACAGAGTTCCGGAACATCGTGAAAATGGTCACATGGCTGGTGGTCCCGCCACCAGATCTCCAGACAGAGGGGAGTTTATACATCAGCTAGACAAGAAAGAAAGAGGCATAACAGAAATGGTAACATTTCAGATACCACAAGGTGAGCGGCGCGGAGGGCTATCTAAACTCCCCTCTGTCTGGAGATCAGGGGGCGGGGCCACCAGCCATGTGACCATTTTTTCCGAGGGCCACCCACTGAGTTCCACCACCTCTTTTCCCAGAAAAAAAGCCCTGACTGTGATGTTCCAGATGCATAAACAGGAGCAGACCAACAATAACGCATGTTCCTTAAAAAATGCTAATATACCTTTCTGTGCAAGCTTAACAGAAATTCACTTTCTACAGTTAAAGATCTGGAAAATACCAATTACTGAGGTAGCAGGGAGCTGTTCGATGTATTGTCGAAGGCTTTCACGGCCGGAGAACGATGGTTGTTGTGGGTTTTCCGGGCTCAAATCTTATCTCTCAGACACTGAGAGATCTCTGTCTTTTGGTGCTACACCTCTGAAGATGCCAGCCACAGCTGCTGGCGAAACGTCAGGAACTACAATGCCAAGACCACGGCAATACAGCCCAGAAAACCCACAACAACCGTAGCAGGGAGCGCTTCTAATATTCTCCTCATTCACATTTCTCCCTGGATTTTGGAGCTCTGAATCTCCTGGTGCTACTTTTAAGTGGAACCAGTGCTACTGGAATTCTTATTTATTTCTGAATTGTCTAGAGAACATCATACATACACAGTTTTCAGTTCCATTAAATCCTTTTGAATCTTTCCCACCTATATAACAGACAAGTTTGTATCAAGATAGTTTTTGTCTGGTTTTTCACAAAGGAGGACTTCAGTAAATTACTGTATGAAAAGAATCTTGAAACAAACAGCAAGACTGCTTTTTTGGCAGTGTTTTATCAATGCGCAGGTGCGCATCTGTAATGGAGGGAGGAGTATAAATGAATCGTCGATAGCACATGTTTCAATTGCACAACTAAAGTACTTTTTGCACTAGGTTTTTACAGCATGTCTGCACCTGTTCTCCATCCCATGTTTGCATGGATTCAAACTTCCAGACCAGTCATGGGCCGCGGCTCTGCTGTTTCTCTGCATGTTCCCCGTCCCCCCACCCCCGCCCCCCGCAAACGTACCATGGTGTAATTTTAAAACCGCTGCCGACCGGTGCCCAGCCCGATTTATGCCAGTGTGAACACTTTTGTCCCCTTTTTGCTTCTCTCCCCCTCCCTCGCCATTTCCTCGGGAGCTGATTGGACCATGTGGGTGTAACCACACCCACCCTCCTCAGTTCCCAGGACAAATGTTTCCGCCATTTTTTTTCTTTTGCCGAGGGACAGTAATGTTTGAGCATTATATTAAGCAGCCACCATTGGTCCACTCCTTTTCCTCGTGCTGTTCTGTGAATGTTCAGCGAATGATCACACACCCCTTTCTCAACATCCCACATCACAACTCCCCCCCTTTTTTGGTTTAATGAATGGTAGTAATACTGAAGTTTTGTGTGGCAGTGTGCAAGAAGCATCTGTACAGTGTGTACACATTTTCACCCCTCTCCATTCCCTTTCATGGTCTGTGCAGTTGGGATCACACACCCCCACCAAGGCCATAGAAATGCTCTGTCATTTTTTTTCTATATTACGGAACTGCAGCAACGTTTAAGCATTGTTTGGGGATGACCTGGAACATTGTTGGATAAAAAATTAGCCGGCGTATAACTTTTAACATTTAGCACGTCACACAGGGAAGAAAATGGCATCGGTGAACACATAGAGAGGCTACTTTTCCACACATTTACCACAGTCCCTGAGGTCACATGACTCACAGGGACCAATGAGGGCCTGAGGTTTTCTGGGTGGGAGAATCCTTTCCCAGAGCCCTCCATGCCATTTTCTGCTGCTAACAGTCGAGCACTAAAATGGCCACACAGAAAGCAATGGGAGGAAGAGGGGTTTCATGGCAGGAAAAGGAGACCCTGGATCTCCTCAAATTTTGGGGTGAGGAGAAGGTGCAGGAGGTGCTTTAATTGTGCCACCAAAACATTGATGTCTTTAAAAGAATTGCAGAACAGATGGCAGCAAGAGGCCATGCGAGGACAGCTTTGGAATGGAGGCTAAAGACGAAGGCGTTGAGGCAGGAGTACAAAAGGGTCATGGCACGCAAGGCAAAATCAGGTAACGCTCCAACAACATGCCCCTACTACTTACAACTGCATCAGATCTTCAAAGGGGATGCAAGCATAAGGCCCCAAAGGGTGGCAAGAAGCCTTTGCTTGCAGACTGCTAGCACTGCAAACCCAAGGAACCAGGCTCCATTTGAAGGATCAGAGGAGCTTTTCACCCACCCTATGGTGACTCTCAATCTACGGGCTGTCAACCCTTCATCATCCAATCATCCAGGTAAGCATGGCATCGCCTAGATACTTAGATTCATGGAGAAGAAGTCTTTGGTGCCAGGGCTGGGATTAGTGAGGGGAGAACAGATTATGATTTTCAGCTCCCACTTAACAAATGTCTGCAGAGAGGACAAACTTGTCCCCTTGCTCCAGGCAGCCACTGGCACACCCAGCAGTCAAGGAAAGCTTGGGGCTGCCAAATCAAGGAGAGGTGAGTTGTGCCAGGGCCAGGATACTGATGGGGGGAGGAGGCATGCCATTGAGAGTGCCCACCCACACAGCAACTGCCTCCAGGGAGGCCAAAGTTCCCTCCCGGGCCCCACCTCCAGAACAGTAAAAATTCTTTCTGCTAGCCACTGGAACACGTGGCAGCCTGGGCAAGCATGGAGTTGCCATGGCCGGTTAATGAGATGCCCTGTCCTGGGACCGGGGTTATCGGGGGTGGGGTTGGCTCAGAGGAATGCTCCCTCCCATGCAGAATCCATCTCCAGGGAGACCCCCAAGAGACCAGTCACACCCCTCTTTCGGACATCCTCTTGCACAAGCAGCAGTCCAGCTAAGCACGAGGTAAACAAGCCCAGGTGATGATATCCCTGGATGAGAGGTGAGTGGTCCCAAAGCAGGAATTTTTGGGGGTGGGGCGGGTTGAATTGATTGCTCCTTTCCGTGCTGCAACTGTCTCCAGGGAGGCTGAACTTGTCCCCCAGGAGACCACTGGGACTTTCTTTGGACTGCCACTGGCACAAGCAGTGGTCCAGGAAAGAAGGGGGTTGACAAGCACAGGCAGTGACTTCGCTGGAGGAGTTGTGCAAGGGTCTGTGAATGTGTGGACGAGGGGGTTGAATTGAGTGCATCTTCCCACGTTTACACTGTCTCCTGGGAGGCTGACCTGTTTCCCCCTTGCGACTTCTGCCAGGTCCTTGGGACAGCTACTTAAACAACTAACTGTCTTTTCAAGTGTAGGGTCGACAAGTCCAGGAAAGGAGATCCCTGGAGGGAAGGGGAGTGATGCCATGGCTGGCATTGTCGTGGGGTGAGGGTGATTGAATTTATTGCCCCTTTCCAGGCAGCAACCATCTCCAGGGGTGCTGAACATTTCCCCCACGTGATCTCTGACATATCCTTCAGGCAGCCACTTGCACAACCAGCTGTCCTGTTGAGTGTGTTTATTCCATCTCAAGTCATGGCTAGAGATTGCTGTCCTCCACCTGGGGAAATTGGTTTCCATCACCCAGGGCAGACTGGAACTGGAGAGCACTTTCCAAACATGTCCTTCATAATAAGACATCATTTTAAGTGTTCCTGACTCAATAGGTTCTCCAGTGACCAAAGTAACAGTTGATGTTGATTCCTTCCAGGTTTATTTATGTCATTTATGTCATTTATAGTCCACCTTTCTCATTGAGAATCAAGGCAGATTACACAGTATGAGATTAGTACAATCAGTATCAAGTACATTTCCATACAGTATCAAAGACATTTCATAGCCCCTCTATGCATGCTTTGGAGTAGACAGGAACAACCAGGGCTTTTTTTTCTGGGAAAAGAGGTGGTGGAACTCAGTGGGTTGCCCTCAGAGAAAATGGTCACATGCCTGGTGGCCCCACCCCCTGATCTCCAGAAAGAGGGGCTTGGCGGCATGGAGGGCAATCTAAACTCCCCTCTGTCTGGAGATCAGGGGGCGGGGCCACAAGCCATGTGACCATTTTCAAGAGGTTCCGGAACTCCGTTCCACCGTGTTCCAGCTGAAAAAAAAGCCCTGGGAACAACCATTAACCACTAGTTCAAAGTAAGCAGTGGGGGGCCCTGTGAAGGGGGGCCCTCTTTGATTACCCACCCAAGAATCTTCCCTGCTGATCAACCCCTCTCACCCTGCCTTGCAAAAGATGTGAGGGATAATTAATCACTGGCCCAAAGTCAGCATTGAGGAACACTGTGACGAGAAGCCCTCCTCAATGACCCAACAATAAATCTTCAATGCTGACTCTCCTTTCTTGCTCAGCTGGAAACATAAGTGAAATCTGTAGCTCACTTTTCAAAGAAACGTCAGAATGCTGGAGCGTAACAGTCCACACACCCCATTCATTCTTTTCTGCTAGCACTGGTTGTATTCTGTTGGCCACCACCTCTGCCATGTTTTAATCTTTGATTCACAGCCTTGGTGAAAAAGAACTCACAGTAATCACACTAACATGCCAACAGATAAATAACGTTCAATATTATATGTATAATCTTTCCGTTCACACAATAAAGCAACGAAACAGAAACAACAGTAGGGAATCCTCCCCACTTAAACCACAGTTTTGAACTGTGCCTCAAAGACTGCAGTGAAACATCCCTCCCTGACTGGGGAAAAATAACATCGACGCTTCTCTTGAAGAATGAACAAACCAACCTTCAGAAAAAAAAACTAGAACAGCAAAAAAGTTCAGTGAGCATCAGGAACAGCCTCAATGATGCTGGGCTTGCCTAAGCATGTGGTGTGCCAGAACATCCCGGACCACCTTTCCCTCCTCCAGATGGTGTCTATCCCCAAGTGGTACAGGTGGTTGGTCCTCAGGCATCTGCACCAGCTGCAAGGGAAGATCGTCCTCTATATAGGCATGTCCCTTCTGCTCACATAAGTTGTGGAGCACCACGCAAGTGGCAGCGATGCTGGTGACATTCTCCTCCACAACCATTAGGTGAGATCTCAGACCACTCCAATGCCCCTTCAGCCTCCCAAAAGCACGTTCCACCAGGTTCCTAGCTCTGGTGATACACCAGTCGAAGTATCTTTCTGCAGGTGTGGCCAGCATGTTAAAAGGCTTCATGAGCCACCTTCGCATGGGATATGCATCCGATATGATGAGGGGTGGCACAGTTACCCTTCCAGAGTCAGGCATGGGTTCCCCAGCAAAAACACCCCTGCATCCCTGGCTTCACAAAGTGCCGATTGGCAAAAACAAATCCATCGTGATTGCAGCCACTCCATCCCACCTCCACATCAATGAATCGTCCGGTGTGGTCGACTGTTCCCTAGATTAAGATGGAGTTGAACTTCTTCCAGTTGCTGTACTCTCAGAGTCAGGTCTTGTCAGGTAAATCTCCAAGCACTTCACTGCATCACTCTTGTGTATAAGTTAAAGATACTTTATTGATGAGATATACCAGTATCAAGCTGTTCGGACAGAAGCATTGGCAGAAGTGACGCAAGGTGGGCAAGCAATGTGAATTATAGAGGGACGTTCCCGCCCCTGGTAAAAGAAGACTGTTAAGGTTTTGTCGCGAAGTGTCCAGGAGAAGGGAGAGGAAGGGAAGGAAGGAGGAATGAGCTCATCCTAGTTCTCAGGGAGGATGAGATGGCCCCGGCTGGAATTCCAAGGCCTCGTTCCCAAGCTGCCCGGGAAAGAGAAAGCAAAATATCTGCAAGATAGGCAGTTAACAGCCAAGCAGCAACAGTGTCCCCTTTGCATATTCTCAGAGGTCCGGAAATACACAAGACAATCATGGCAGATATACTGGGAGTATCCGACACTTGGCCTCTCCCCTTAAACTGGCAGATGGCAATGTGAGTGCCATCCACTGCACCAATGCAGTGTGGAAAGCTGAGGTTCTGGAACCCAGACATGATCTGAAAGGAATGTTAAGACAAGAGAGTCAAACAGATTCAGGAAACCTCCCTAAACACCCCAAAAGACAAGGCTTTGGGATGCCAACATAGAAACGTTGCTTCATCTATCATGGCACCCCAAACAGGGCAATTGGAACTGTTGACGCAGATATTATGGTCACGTGTGGTGAGTGAGGTTTGGACAATCATTATTCTTTGCAGCATAATGGAGATTTTGAACCAGGGTTTTTAATGGAGGTGCTTACCTTTGCCACATCTGTTCCCAGGCAAACAACTTTGCTGAGGAGCTCCACCTCTATGGCGAAGCAGACCTCCAACACTATCCCTGCCACTGGGGACAGCCTGACGCCAAACTGATTCGTGCATCCTCTGTAACTATAGCAGTTGTCCAGGTACCAAATGGCAAAGGCCACTCGCTTCTCCACACAAATTGCACAGCGAAGTCTGGTATTCTGCCTGGCCAAGCGAGAACCAATAAACGCCACAAGCTCATGGAAGGTCTCCCTGGACATCTGAAAGTTCTCAGTCCATAACTGGTCATCCCATATGGCTGTGATGAAGTTGTCCCACCAGTCATTGCTTCTGGGATAGACCCAGTAGCAACGGGGGACACAGATACCTGCCAGAGCCATCCAACGTGCTTGCGCTTTGCTAGATCGCTTCCATCCCCAGGGTTCTGGATGCATGGACCGCAGTGCCAAAGAAGACCGAAGAATCCACCTTCTTTTGACCACCCGACACCAGAAGTTCTTGCAGGCTTCAATCAATCGCCTCATTTTTATGAGTATGGTCTGCACCAACACCATAATCAGAGCTCTGAGCACAGACAATGATGAATAAGGGGTCACAATCAGCCACAGAAAACTGCACAATTCCAAGGGCTAAACACACACTAATGTCACAGTGTTACAAGTGCTATCTTAAAAAAAAAAAAAGACACATGCATTAGAAAGTCTGTAAACACTGCAAATGACCAGGGCCAACAATAGCAAAAACAAAGGGTTAAGAAACTCTCCAGATATAGCGGCGAGATTTCCCCCAACCCAGAAAAGTGCGAATGTCACAATGTTACTGCACATGCACAAAATTAAAAAAAAAAAAGGTGACATGCACGAGAGAGCCTGTAAACACTGCAACCGACCCGGGGCATCGAAGTGAGTGTGAAAGAAAAAGGCAGGACACCAATTTGAAGCTTCAGCATAGGTGTGAAAAGCACAAGTGCCAAGCCGAAGCCGCCTGCCATCGCGACGACTGCTCGGAAATGGTGCGGTAAACGGCTAGTGCGAAAAGTACCCAGGTTTAGCAATTCTGTTTACCTGACCCCTCCACACACACACGCATGCACACTATTTCCCCAAGGAGTTCATTTTATCTTCACACCAATTCTCTGTACTAGCTTAGGCTGATAGGGCCACGCTACATGCTACAATTTTTTAATGTATACTGCCCTGGTTCTCCAACCTGGTTTTCACAAAGATTCGGGAGTGAGGAAACTTGTTTCCCATATATGTGGGGCCCCAATTCAGATCATGGCCACTGATCAAAAAATGGCTCCAGAGACACAGTTTGCCCCACTGGGAGGCTGCATGTGTGAGTTTTCTATAGGAAAAAAATGGTATATCACTGGCTGCGAGGAGCATGTGAAGAAGCAAGTGAAAATCATTCCAAATGCACACCTCTAGAGAAAAATGTTCTCCCAGAACATTTTGTAAACAGGCATGCTGTAAAAGTACTTCTTTTTCAGAGCTATCTACAAAACAATAATGTTTACAAATATTAGGATTGAGTACCCATTCATTTGCTTTATTATTCTAGAGGGTTTTTTGTACTCCACTCCATTCTTCTTTAATTCTGGTTTAGCTAGGAGAATTCTAAAATCGGACAGAGTTGGAACATGTACTCTTTTCTGCAGATTTCCATTCATCGCTCCCCCCTCCCCCACCACACATACATAAAGATTACCGATGCACACATGCATTGACCAAATACCATAGAATGGGCATCTTGTTGTGGTCATACATCGGTTGTACACAGATTTTTAATGGCATTTTAGTGAAGCACAATGAACACTGCAACAAAAGTGCGCCTTCACAGTGATCTGTACAAAATTCAGAAGTAACGAAATAATGGAGAATCCCTGACAAATTGGATCTACATTGGAAACAAGAGTTGGATGCAACCAAATTTTTCATTCCACCTCACCAGCTCTCTTCCTTAACACAGCCCCCATCCAAGTTGGTTTTTATTCACAGAGGTACCATGATTTCCAACGGATCATTTTTGGTGGTCAAAAGGAACCCCTATTTCCTTTTTCACCAGGAAAAAAAGCTGGTGGAATCCAACCATTCATCAAATAATTAGACCTTCAAATCCTTAGGAGAGATTTGGGGGATGGGGGAATTCAGAAGCAATCCTAGTTAATATATTGATGCAGTAAGCAAAGAGTTAGCCTATGAAGATTTAGCCTGCCAAGATTCTGGGTTTTTTTAAAAAAAAAAATCAGTGTCATATGTAAGTGCCTTGTGAGTGACACCTACAATATTCTAGGCATATGAATATATAACTTACTTGTGAAGCACTGAAATAGAGCCCTCAAGGAAAGTCTTGGCCAATAAAGGATATCAGATCAGCGCCAAGATGCTTTCGTCAGCTATCCCAAAGAGATTAAACAGGGCATCAATTTACCAAGCCCTTAATTTGTGAATGACAGTGCCTGGTCAAATAAGAGAGATTAAACACAGTTTACTAATAATTAGTTTCACTCTGAAGTATTACAGACACCCTGGCCTTTCCACACAGAAAGGAAAACAAATGTATTAATCATCCATCCAGACTGAAGGACTTACCACAAATCATGACTGGCCTTCTTGCCTGAAGATTAATATTACAGGAGGCCGCTGCTTGCTTCCCACCTTTCAAATAAATAAAGGCCTTTAATTGTCCAACTAGCCAAGAGAAAAGCCCTACAGAGGATGAATACAAAAATAAGCCACCTGCTTGAACAGATGTTCAAAGACGGCTGTGAAGTCTTTGCCTTTTTCCCTGCCTTCATTTCCACACAGCATATAATCAAGTAACAGAAGGCAATGCACCAACCGACACATTGAGGATCATGGCATTTCAGAAAGGGGGTAGCCTTCATACCCTACTTTGGAGGTCCTTTCCAGAGGTACGTGCCTGGCCTTTTCAGATAACATTTAAATATATTGACTACACAAAGGGAAGTGGGTACAAAGAAACAGGCTCTTGGCTTAGGTACATTAAAGTGTGGGAATGAATTTTATGTACATATGCAGGGTTGGCCCCAACCACTAGACAAACTTAGGTCATCAGATTCTGAGAGGCACCAAAACAGGGTTGTCAGGTTCCCCCCGGCAACCAGTGGGCGGGATAACTGAGGGGGGGGGCAGAGGACAGGATTTACCAGCCGCAAGCTGCACTCACTGGCAGGGCTTTTTTTCCAGCTGGAACGCAGTGGAACGGAGTTCCGGAACCTCTTGAAAATGGTCACATGGCTGGCCATGCGGCGCGGAGGGCAATCTCAACTCCCCTCTGTCTGGAGATCAGGGGGCGGGGCCACCAGCCATGTGACCATTTTCTCCGAGGGCAACCCACTGAGTTCCATCACCTCTTTTCCCAGAAAAAAAGCCCTGCTCACTGGTATAGTAATGGTATTGCTGACAAAATCGTGACATCATCACATTGGTGGCCTGCCAGAACTGCTCTGGTATTTGGGAAAAAAACTCTATAGGTTTTGCTCAAATAGCAGGGCTTCACCTGGGTACTGCGATGACACTTCCAGGTGTATAGGAAAGGATGTGGCCAAAATCGAGAGGGTGCAGAGGAGAGCGACGAGGATGATCAGAGGTCTGGAGACTGAGCCCTACGAGGAAAGGCTGAGGGCCTTGGGAATGTTTAGTTTGGAGAAGAGGAGGTTGGGGGGGGGGCATGATTGCTCTCTTTAAATATTTGAAAGGCTGTCATTTGGAGGAGGGCAAGGAGCTGTTCCAGTTGGCAGCAGAGGGTAGGACGCGAAGCAATGGGCTTAAATTACATGCACAAAGGTACCAGCTGGATATCAGGAAAAACTTTTTCACCGTCAGAGTAGTTCAAAAGTGGAATCAGCTGCCTCGGGAGGTGGTGAGCTCCCCTTCACTGGCAGTTTTCAAGAAGAGGCTGGATGAATCTTTGTCAGAAATGCTTTAGGCTGATCCTGCACTGGGCAGGGGGTTGGACTAGATGTTCTGGATGGCCCCTTCCAACTCTATGATTCTATGATTCTATGATATGATTACATCACCAGTGAGCACGGCTTGCTGTTGGTAAGTCCCCATTTCCCACTATTTCTTCCCTTGCCAGCCAGATGGACAGTGGCCAGGGGCATGGGCTGGGGGCAAGGGACCCCCACCCCTAGCAGCAGGTTGGCAACCCTATGCCAAAAAGGTAAGAGGCACCTCCCCTACTGGCTAGAAGGGAAGCTTGGCATTAACTGACTTCTATATTTGATGTTCTGTAGCTGCCGTGATGGAACAGGGAGGGCTTCTGAAGAATGTATCTATTTTTATTTGTATATCATTCATTTTGAATGCCCAGTAAATGCAATATCCATTCCAGGCTACTCACTAGTCTTACTATTGAATGGAGAGGGCAGCACCAAAGTCATAGTTTGTGCCTAGAGCATCAAAAAAGTTTGTGCCGGACCTGCAGAAAAACCCTTGTCGGCTCTTCCTGACCAACTGGGAACCCTGAACAAGAGAGTTATCGTCTGAAAAATGATAATGGTGAAAAACAGAAAGCTAAGTTGGATAGAAATGTGGTTTGATCCAGTAGGCTGCCCAATTTGATTGATTTCTGTTACTGCAATTGCCTTTTCCAGCTTTCTTCCCACAGGTTGGATCCAGCAATGCATGAGAGGCAACAAAAATGTGCTCAGCGCAGTTCTGTTTGTTCAAGCAATATCACAAGAGCTGCAGCAACATTCAGCATCAGCACCTCAATATGATTTTTCCTGAAGCAGCCACGTGCTGCATGCGGAGCAATGGAATGTACCACAGACTGTTTGCATGATTTTGTTTCTCTTTGGAATTGTACCAGAAATACCAGCCTGTGCTATGTCTTGTGCACATGGAAAAGGCAATGGGGATATAACCTCTTTCACTAAGGGCCAAGCTACAAGTGACGAGTGACACTTGAATGGCAAGTGGATTTTGTGGAGGGCAAGTGAACAGGGAGAAATACACTTGCCATTCAAGTGTCACTCGTCACTTGTAGCTTCGCCCTTAGTTCAGGCAGGTAGTGAGGAATAATTTTAGTACTTCCACAAGAACTGTTGTGCATGAGGAATTCTTCCATGAGCAACCCTTGTATTGTTACAGCACCATTGTTACAGCACCATGGGAGGGCTTCTGGTGTCCTGGCCTCACTGACAGTCCTTTAGATGGCACTGGATTTCTAGCCACTGTGTGTGACAGAATGTTGGACTGGATGGGCCACTGGCCTGATCCAACATGGCTTTGCTTATGTTCTTATGTTCTTATGACTTACTCAACAGCAGGGGGCTCTTCAAGGTAGAGCTGCCACGTGCAGGTTTCCTTCCAGGCCAAGAGATCAGCATTCCATGTCCAAGCCAAATACTACTCTGACCATGGCTGGTTTTAGACAGCTTTGTACTACCACCATGCCTGACTCAAAATTCACTTGTGTTCACTTGAGAGCAAGGTTGGTGTAGTAGTTAAGCGTCGCAGGACTCTAATTTGGAGAACCAGGTTGAGTCGCCACTCCTCTGCTTGAAGTCAGCTGGGTGACCTTGGGTCAGTCACAGCTCTTCTAGAGCTCTCTCAGCCCTACCCACCTCACAGGGTGATTGTTGTGGGGATAATAATAACACACTTCGTAAACCACTGATTGGGTGTTAAGTTGCCCTGAAGGGTGGTATATAAATCAATGTTGTTGTTGCTGTTACTATTTCTCAAGCATCCCTGTCCAATACTCAACTATATTCAACTGGATGGCCACAATGTTCCACCTCTGCCCTCAGTTACTCCTTCCTCAAGCTGTAAACTTTATCTACCTAGATGTTGGGACCAAAGGCAAGTCCAAGTCTAAGGTGTTAGTTAACTGTGGGCCAAGCTACACATGACGAATGACACTTGAACGGCAAGTGGATTGAGTGGAGGGCAAGTGAACAGGGAGAAATACACTTGCCGTTCAAGTGTCATTCGTCACTTGTAGCTTGGCCCTAAGATCTTCTTCTTAAAGCCCACCCTTTTATTCACACGCCTCAGTGACAGCAAAGCAACTGTATTTATTGTAACAGAGGAAAATACATTTTGCACAGTTGAATATGATATTTCCCATCCCCAAACAAAGGTCCAGAGTCTGAAAATGAGGGATGGCCTATCAAGTCAGGGCTTTAGTCATGTTTTATCAAGAACGTAGCTCTCGGCTGTAATGTCCTGGGTTTTGAAAGTACTGTTCTTTGCCAATGTGGTTTGGCAGACTGTAGCCCCTGTGGTCCTGTAGGCAATGGCCTGGAAGTGCTGGCTGAGGAATCTACCACCACTCCCTGGAACCAGGCCGCCGATCTGATGAGAAACTCTCAGGGCCAGCCTCCTCCCTAGCAAGTGGTTTAAGTCAAGGAGAGGCTAGGAGGGACTACACCAGAAGAAATCAGCTCCAACACAAAGAGGTAGTCCTGGGGCCAACCTCCTCACTAGGAAGTTATTTCAGTCAAGAAAGGCTAGAAGTAGGGTTCCCAGGTGCCCACCGGTGGCGGGCAAACTCTTGGGGATTTGCCCCCTCATTCACCGATCACCCAGCAACCGGCAGGAGGGGGCAAGCTGCCAGAGGTTGCCTGCCACCAGCAGGCACCTAGGCATGCCATTCCCCCGCTGGGGGTAGGGGATCCCCTGCTTCCACCTCCTACCCCCAGGCCCACTTACTTGGCCAGCAGGGGGGGCGCCCCCATGCCCCAGCGTGGCATGCTCCCGTGCCCCCAATAGGCCCGTTTCAGGCTGAATGAGGCCTGTGGGCAATTCAGCCCCACAATGGGCCCGTTTCGAACTGAATTGGGCCCGTGGGGGGCCAATTCAGCCCTTTGGTGAGTACAGGAGCCCTCCTGGGCTGCCCTTTGACCCACGTGATGATGTCATCATATACACCAGGAAACAAGACTCAGAAGCCAGCGAGGGGTAAGTGCCAGTCTCCTACCAGGGGACTCAAGGGCCCTGGCAACCCTACAGGCACCTCAGGAGTGCACGCCATGCGCCTGCTCCCAAACGGCATGACGAGGTCCTTTCTGAAAGTGATGACATAACTTGGCTACAGGACCATTCCTGCCCTTATTTTGGGGGTGATTTGGGCCCCAAATCGGCCAAATCGGCCCAGGGCAGAGCACAGGAGTGCTCATGTGGCTGGTGTGGTGACTTCCGGAAGTGACATCATCACACTGGCTCTGGGCGTGTACAAAAGAGGACCTCGTGCAGCACACAAAGTAACTGCCAGGGACTCTACCCTCCTGACGGGAGGTGAGGGGTACCTGGCAACCCTAGCTAGGAGGGAGGGCCCAGACCACAAGTAGTGAGCTTAATTTCAAAAATAGTTTGAGGCGGGTAGCCCTGTTGCTCTGTAGTATTGGTAGTCTTAAATACCAACATGACAATTTCAAAGAGACAATGTGGGGGCCAGCCTCCTCCCTAGAAGTGATTTAGGCAGCAGAAGATCAGAATGAGGACATATACTACAAAAACTTGACTCAGGGCCAGGCTACAAGTGACGAATGACACTTGAACGGCAAGTGGATTGAGTGGAGGGCAAGTGAACAGGGAGAAATACACTTGCTGTTCAAGTGTCATTTGTCACTTGTAGCCTGGCCCTCAGTGATGTGAAAAGAACAGCCCAGAATTCACCTTTGAAGTCTACTCCTCCTGCAGATGAGGTTTTTCAAGTAGTCACATGGAGCAAACACAGCGGCTTCTAAAAAGACTCCCCCCTTCTCGTCTTCTCGCAGTTCAAAAATAGCCAGCCTTCAGGCACCACAACCAAACAAGTTTACAGTGAGCAAACTAGCTACGTGCACTCCTCGTGCATGCAAAGTCAGTAATAAGTTATTCCTCCACCCAACGGTCTATATTCCCAAGGCTCCACATTTGCCTGTCTGAAGAGGGAAGGTGCTTTAAACAAAGCACAACACTAACTTGGACCTATCTTGGCTGTAAACAATGCTTTTCAGTCTGCCCCAGCACAACTTCCTGGTTTGGTTTCTAGCGACTGAAGTTTCAGCAGCCTTCTGAATTGAACTAGCAGGTTGAGAAAGCTACAGTTCCAAGAATGCCCCCTCCCCAACCTGGTACATTCTGGAAATACACTACCAACGAGTTAACCTACATGTTAATGAAAACTGTCCAATGTGTGAAAGCAAATATACACAAAGTGCGCTCAAATTTGCAAGTTAAAAGTGTGAGTGCTGGATTCAAGGATGGTTGCAAGAGGGCCAAGTTCAGTTTTTGAGCACATTATCTGGCAGGATCCCTGCACTGTGATTTTGTACCAGAGGCAAAAAGACAAACTCTGTCTCACAACCCCAGTTCCCTCCCTCAGAGAATTTGTACCTACCTGGGGTTAGAAGGGACAGAAGCCAGAGGCACAGCCAAAATCCATCCAGTTTTCATTTTGAAGGCAAGGACTGTTGATTAAAGTAGAAATTCCTCTAAGTGCTTTCCAGAGGAAGATGTCTGACTGTCCCTTGCCCCAGTGCAACAATAATCAAGGCTGATTGTTGGACAGTTCAGAGCTCCTCACACTCATAGCTATAAGAAGGGGTTTAAGTTCGCAGGACAATTGCCAAAGCTCCCAGAACCTCCTTCCCCCATACACATTTCCTGGGTGATTCAATCATAAGCCCAGTGATCTACTGACTTTGAAAGCTCTTCACACCATCAGGAATCAGACAAGCAAACAGGACTCATCACAAAGAGCTAACTTTATTATTCGCAACAAGCCTGACTGGATGCAGCGGAAGGCGGAGAGTGATTTTAAACCGGAAGTGGGCAGATGAAGCCTCTCAAAGGTTTAGACATATTACAATAGTTCTCACTCACACATTCCGTCTCCGGACAGGAGTTCATTGTTTTAAAGTGAAACAGATGAGACTAGAGACAGGAAAAGGGCAGATCTCTGGAATCTACTACTGAAAGCAACTGCTCCACTTTGCTTCATGGTCAGGCTAATTCTGACCCTTATTTCATAAGTTTGCTTTAGCTGTTATAGTGCAAATAATGGCTTGCATTCTAAACTTATGAAAACTACTGGTCATCTATAACAGGCAACAGAGATGGAGTGCTTTATTTTTCTGCAGAGAACTTTCCATTTCTAAAGATTTTCTCATTCCTCCCCAGGGACAAGGGCCTTCTCCTTCCTTATTTCGCTAACCTTCACTGAGCTCGCCCTCTGTTCTTACTACTTTGGAGGACACCCCCCCAGACCTGCAGGCAAATGCCTTAGCATGCACGGTGGTTGCCAAGGTAGGGCTTGTTCAGTATCTTTTCATTGACAGACAACAAAACTTAATTGCCGTACAGTATTACATAGGTGCAATTTTTCAGCAAACCTGGGGCCTTCCTCAGGGTTTGCAGATGTAGTACTTAGGGCGTGTTGCCGTTAAGTCATCTCCAACCTATAGCGACCCTACGAATGAAAGACCTCCGAAATGTTCTATTTTTAACAGACTTGCTCAGATCCTGCAAACCATCCTCACGTGGCTTCTTTTATTGAGTCAAGCCATCTCGTTTTAGGTCTTCCTCTTTTCCTGCTGCCTTTCACTTTTCCTAGCATTACTGACTTTTCCAGAGAATCTTGTCTTCTCATGATGTGACCAAAGTACGACAGCTTTAGTCTTGTCATTTTAGCTTCTAAGGAGAATTCAGGCTTGATTTGATCTAGTACCCACTTATTTGTCTTTTTGGCTGTCCGTGGTATCTGCAAAACTCTCCTCCAGCACCACATTTCAAATGAATCAATTTTCTTCCTGTCAGCTTTCTTTACCATCCAACTTTCACATCCATACATAGTAATGGGGAATACCATAGTTTGGATTACCTTGATCTTGGTTCCCAGAGAGACATCTTTATCTTTAAGGATCTTATCTAGCTCCCTCACAGCTGCTCTTCCAAGTCTCAATCTTCTTCTAATTTCTTCATTGCAATCCCCCTGTTGGTTGATGATTGAGCCAAGGAATAGAAAATCTTGAACAGCTTCAATGTCCTCATTCTCAACTTTAAAATTGTGTAATTCCTTGGTAGTCATTATTTTTGTCTTCTTGATGTTCAGTTGTAATCCTACTTTTGCGCTTTCTCCTTTAACTTTCATCAGTAGTCATTTCAAGTCTTCACTATTTTCTGCTAGTAACGTGGTGTCTTCTGCACATCTCAAATTGTTAATGTTCCTCCCACCAATTTTCACTGCGGTTTCTTCTAGATCTAATCCAGCTTTCCTTATGATATACTCTGCATAGAGGTTGAACAGGTAGAGTGATAATATGCATCCTTGTCTGACATGTTTGCCAACTGGAAATCATTCTGTTCCCCCATATTCTGTCCTGACAGTAGCCTCTTGTCCAGACTCCAGGTTGCGCATCAGAACAATCAGATGTTGTGGTTTGATTCCCCACTCCTCCACTAGAAGCCGGCCGGGCGACTTTAGGTCAGTCACAGCTTCTAGGAGCTCTCTCAGCCCTACCCACCTCACAGAGTGATTGTTGTGGGGATAATAATAACATACTTTGTAAACCGCTCTGAGTGGGTATTAAGTCATCCTGAAGGGCGGTATATAAATCAAATGTTGTTGTTGTTATATTATTATTATTATTAGTGACTGTAAATTTGCAATGTGATCTCTGGTGCCTGTCAAGTTCTGGCAGTTAGATTCCCATAGTACTCCACTGCACACACTCCAGGGTATGAGTTAAAGTTACTTTGTTAGCGAGCCATCACCACCAGCATGCACAGACAAGGGCATTGGCAGAAGTGACACTTAGAACTTTGGAGGGGTTAGTTATAGGGAAAGTTCCCGCCTTTAGGATATGGATGGTTAGGATTCTGGCGTGAAGGAGCCAGGGGTGGGGGGGAGGGGAGTTGAGACAGGAGGAGAGAAGAACTGGAGGAGAGAGGCAAAAAATGAAGTCATTTTCAGTTCCCAGGCTCAAGCCGGCACTCAAGGACACATTCTCGAGCGGCTGCAAAAACAAAAGTAGACACAACAGTAGGCACCTGTAAGATAAGCAACTTCCAGCCAAAAAGGCCACCAATATGCAACTTCACATACTCTCAGAGGATCAGTACAGAGGACAGAATACAGAAAATACTCATGGGAGATATGTAGACAGACATATATGACAGTGCCTCTTCCTTTTCTAAATCCAGCTTGAACATCTGGCATTTCTCATTCCATATATGGTAAGAGTCTTTGCTGTATAATTTTGAGCATCACTTTGCTTGCATGGAAAATTAACGCAATTGTCCGATAGTTACTGCACTCCTTGGCGTCCCCTTTTTTGGGGATTGGAATGTAGACTGAGCGTTTCCAGTCAGTGGGCCATTGTTTTGTTTTCCATATTTGTTGGCATATTCTTGTTAAGATTCTGATGGACTCCATTTCTGTGGCTTGAAATAGCTCTGTTGGTATTCCGTCTACTCCAGGTACTTCGTTTCTCTCAATTGCTTTGAGTGCAGTTTTTACCTCACTTCCTAGGATTTCTGGTTCTTCATCAAAAGATTCTTCATCAAAAGTATCTGTCCTCCTTCCATCTCTTTTGTATAGTTCCTCAGTGTATTGTTTCCATCTTTCCTTTATTTTGTCCTGATCAGATACTGTATTTCCATGTTGATCTTTTAGCATCCCAAGCGGTGGCTTGAATTTCCCTTTGATTTCTCGGATCTTTTGGAACAAATCTCTTGTTCTTCCTCTTTTGTTGTTCTCTTCTATTTCTTTGCACTGGTTATTATAATAGATTTTTTTGTCTCTGTGTGCAAGTCGCTGAAAAGCTGCATTTAGAGTTTTGACCCTATTTCTATTGCCTTTTGTTTTTGCTTCAGGTCTATCTTTAGCAATTTTAAGAGTTTCCTCAGACATCCATTTAGGCTTCTCCTTTCTTTTGGCTACAGGGCTAGTCTTTGCACATTCTTCCTTGATAATATCACTAGTTTCAGCCCATAATCCTTCTGGCTCATGATCAATTAAAATTAGTATTGCAAATCTGTTCCTTACCTGGTCTTTAAATTCTTCAGGAATATTATTTAGATTGTATTTTGCCACTATGATTCTTCTA
Organism: Eublepharis macularius; assembly: GCF_028583425.1. Lineage (NCBI taxonomy): Eukaryota > Metazoa > Chordata > Lepidosauria > Squamata > Eublepharidae > Eublepharis > Eublepharis macularius. The sequence goes on from NC_072793.1 coordinate 5,291,857, forward strand.
GTGTTTCTCTTCAGCTTTCTTCTAATTTTTGATATTAACAACTCATGATCTGTATCGCAATCAGCTCCACATGCTCTGATGGCTCCCAGCATGCCTCCCCATCCTTTTCTTCCTCCAGGCTGGGAAGCAAAAGGTAGGGGTGGGGTCTGGCATCTCTCCTCTGCTGAGACCCTATAGTTTATGACTGAAATGGAAAGTGATGTCATCACAACCCCTATGGTGCATGCACACACCATTTTGCCATGTGCTTTGGCCTGTCTCCACATACCTTCTCCACCCTCACTTTCTCGCCAGCCAAAGGAGCAGTGGGGGCCATGGCAGCCCTAAACTCTGCTGTCTCTAGCTAAACAAATGTGTGTTATTTAATTTTGAAGGTTCAGTTGCTGCTAACAGCCTGTGATAAATGCTCAGATATCTTGTTCTCAGTGTTCTACCTCTCTATAAATTAAGCCCCCCCCCCCAAAAAAAAGGGACTTGATACTCCTTTGGTCTGAGGAGAAAGTGTATTACTTTATTCAGATCAGACTTCCCATTAGCAATAACCTTGGAATCAGCGAGTGAAGATCGAGTTACCAAATTCCAGTACTTCTACATGACACCTAATTATAATGATATAGGGGTAGCCGATAGACATTTCTTTCTGTCTGTATGTATTTATATATGATATCTTTCCCTCTCTATTGTGAATGCCAATGAGAACTTTCTCACTGGAGTTGCTAGAATTCTTTAAAATCCCTGTTTATCGAGGCTGGTTATAACAAATCTCATTAGACCATTGCCCTAAGAAAGTCATAAAATCCCACTTGCCAAGATTAGTAGAGAAATTTGTGGGAAATACATTAAACTGGACTCATCGCTGATTTACTGCTAAATAAATGAAACTGGAATTTTACAAGATATTGCTAAGCTTGTAAAAATACAAGAATGCCTTGTGTCTGCTTATTAATAATTTCTCTGCATTCTATTGCAAAGCATGATATCCTTAGCAAGATAGACTTCAAAGAGCAGGGGGAAATTCAATAATTTCAGGTAGCACCTGATTGAGCATTTGCCGCTTTGCTTTACTTCAGAAATGAGCACCAAAAAAGTGTTTGAAATGCAAAATAAAAAAACAAAGAAAAGAATGAAAGAAAAGAACACTTTTTCATCAGAGGACCAGATGTGCATATTTAAATACTAGCGTGGTTACAAAATGAAATATTATTATTATAAAGCTGACAAATATATACCTTTTCTTCCTGGGGTATATCCATTCATTTTTTGTGGGAAGAATGACAAGCTGTCCCCCCCCCCCGCTTCACTTCTCCCAGTTCTTCTTCCTCACACCTGGAATCCTTACTTTCAGACTATTGCCTGGAGTTTTGATCCTGTGCTGATTTCCTAAATGATTCATGGGATGTTAGCTTGTTGGTTCAGCTTGGAAACACCGGGATACATAAACTACTTTGGGATTTCACTTCTGGGACTGCCTTTGCCTAGCCAGCATGTCTTTGACAAAGGGTGTATGAAACCCACCTCTCAGAAATTTACTACCTTATCCAAGCTTAATTGGCCTCCCTCTAAATTTTTATGGTAATTTCTAAGAAAAAAATCCACAAAATTGCTTGACATTTTGTGGCAATTGTACTTTGACCATGCTGTTGCTGTTGTTTCTAGATAAACTGTTTGCACTCTACTACTGTAATGCAGGATGGACTCTATGACCTTCTTCTTCTTCAGAATAGTGGAGTTACAGTTAAGACAAAAGTTTCCTCTTCCCTCACTCTAGAAGGGAACATGTCTGACCTTCCCTGTCAGACTCACTGACAAACACTCTCTGAACAATCCTGTCAGAGCCAAACTACACAATATGAATGACACACGAATGACATGCAAATGGACTTACACGTGTCTCCCTGTTGCTTTTCTGTACGTTCACCAGCGCGGCCTGACTGAGTTTGATCCCGTGTCCATGCTGGAACTGGTTTCTTCTGCACTCCTCCAAGATGCAAGAATGATATCCCATCATGCACCACCAGTTTGCGCTTATTTAAACCATCCCCTGTAACTGTCCCCTGTCCTCTATTGCCTTTCTGTGCTGGAAGAGGGAAGCAGAAGCAAAACAGAATCCCCACTCTGCAACGGCAACTCAATGATATGGTTCGTGAACACTCGCCAAAGTAAACCACTTTTTTGTTGACACATGCACAGAGCAGAGCCACAGACACAAGTTCATTGGGGGTAAGAGAGACACGGGAAGGTGAGGAAAAAATGAATCTGGCCACTCACATAGACTTGTGTAATTCATCTCGTCTAGTTTGGCTCTCAGAAACCATCTGTCAGCCCTTCTGCCAGGATGTAACTGACCAATCAGAGAGGAGGGAGCAGCCTGTCACTCAAGTTCTCCATTCTAAGCAAGAGTTAACGCTTTCCCTCCCAGCTCTCTTATTGCTGTACTTAGGAAACCTGCTTTCAGGTGCAGTCCATCACAACTAGACATTGCTATATTCCAATACATAAAAGGACATTATGGAAATAATCAGGGATTAATTTGAATGGCAGAGCTTAGAACATATAAATCAGTGATAAAGAAGAGTGTCTTATGCATAAGATTCACCATTCTCAGATGAGAGAAATGGCTTCCAAGGAGGCTTGAAACACCTTCAAAGCCATCTCAAAGAGAGCTGCTGCGCCATGGTGCTTAAGTGGTTGGGTTGCAAATCAGCCCTCTGCTGGTTCCAATCACATTGATGCCATGAGCTCCGCAGGTGGCCTTGGGTAAGCTACTCATCTCAGTCCCAGCTCCCCAGCTGCATTGTGATGATAATATTAATACTGACTTTGTTCACCACTCTGAGTGGGGTACTAATCTGTTTAGAAGAGCAGTATATAAGCACAGTTGTTGTTATTATATCCCTTGAGTGAATGTCCTAGCAGTGAAAGAGCTCGGAAGTCTATTTCCCCACTAAAACCCAACATGCAAAGTGATTGAAAGAGAATGAGCAAGGATTAAAAATAATGTTATTAATTACACAGAAATGGAGAATCACTGTGGTGTTTTAGTTAAGAGTTTTAGACTAAAACCAAGGAGTCTCAGGATAAAATTCCCACTCTACCACAAAACTGAAGTCCAGTTATTTCCCATTCCCAGCCTAAGATACATAGCAGGATTGTGAGCTCTTTGAATGAAAGGTGGGATACTATTGCAATAGGTGCCCATCTAGACATATACACTTTCAGCATGGGCTCTGTCTCACTTGCCTTTAAGCTGTATATGGATTCTTTTAATGTTTTGAATTGTTTGGCACAAAAAGTAAATTCTTAGTCCTTGTTTTCTTAAAGGTACAGAGAAGTGAGGGGGAAGTTCTCGCAATCAAGAATGAAAAAGGAAGTGGCAAACAAGATATGACAGAGAAATGAAAGATCTAATATGTTAATTATTATACTGAAAATCATCCTACTATATAAAAGGTTAAGCATATTCAAGACAACTCACTTCCTACCCTGGTGCACCACCCGAGAGCACTGCTGTGGAGGAAAGCCCAGATGAGTCAGCCAGACCTCCAAAGAGTGCACCATGGTGAGAAGCCCAGGCTGGGATCAGGTGCAGAGCAGGCAGCAAAGTCCACCCCCACCTTCACCCAACTGGGATTAGGAGCGGAGAAGGTGGCAATGCCTGTCCCCCACCTTCACCCAGCTGGGACCAGGAGCAGACCGGGTGGCAATGCCCACCCCCACCTTCAACCAGTTGGGATCAGGAGTGGAGAGGGGGAAATGCCTATCCCCTGCCTTCACCCAGCTGGGATCAGGAGCGGAGAAGGTGGCAATGCCCATCCCCTGCCTTCACCCAGCTGGGATCAGAAGCAGAACAGGTGGAAATGCCCATCCCCCACCTTCACCCAGCTGGGATCAGGAGTGGAGCAGGTGGCAATTCCCACCCTCTGCCTCACCCAGCTTGGATCAGGAGCAATCTAACACAACAAAGCCACAAAAACCTGTAACCAAAATAGAAACCCAAAGTCCAGGGGAAGATATATAGAAACTATTGTATAAAAATAAGTTTTATATAATTTTTATATAAGTGTAAAGTGTTCAAGTGCAAAATACAATAATAGTAATAGTAAATAATAATTTCCAACAATAAATAGGTAATATCCCAATTCAAAAATATATTTCTATCTAAGAATTTTCTTTAGTGCAAGCAGCGGCCAGGAAGTCCAAACACAGTAGTCCATCCACACCCTCAATAAATACTAGTTTCTGTTCTCTTGCAGGTGCGTGAACACAAGGTGCCCCCACAGAAATATATGAATCCTACAAGTACGTATAAGACCACTTTAAGCCATCACTCAATAATGTATGTTCTTTTTCTTTCATGTAGGTGGATCCAAAAATATCAGGAATAAGTCCTGTTAAGAACCCAACTAGAGGCCGGCTGATTAGGCTTGTTTCAGCAACAATAATTTCATCAGGGGCCCTCCCTCTGTTCCACCAGACATCTAAAAGTACATTATTCCACAATAAAGAATTCATGCAATAAAACATTCATGCAATAAAGACTATATCAAATAGTTTACATAGTAGTATCAATAAACACACCACCAGAAACACGTATAAGCGCTTGTGTGTCTGTCCCGACGTACCAAAAGACCCATCCGTGCACAAACAGACTCTCTAGAGAGAAGCTTATAAATCAAATGGCACTTGGAGGGAGGACAGAATTAAAAGGACATGAACACGTTCACTATATGTGGGTTATTCCAAGGAGATTGTTGTCAAGCATGCAGTGCAAATTGAACAGGATACATGTTTACAAAAAGCAAGACAAATACATTACACTATGCAGACCATTTGGCATCATGGAACTCAAAGAATGAATCCATGAGATAGGTGGCAATGCCCGTCCCCCATCTACACCCAGCTTGGATCAGGAGTGGGGCAGGTGGCAATGCCCGTCCCCCATCTGCACCCAGCTTGGATCAGGAGTGGGGCAGGTGGCAATGCCCGCCCCCCGTCTGCACCCAGCTTGGATCAGGAGTGGGGCAGGTGGCAATGCCCGTCCCCCATCTGCACCCAGCTTGGATCAGGAGTGGGGCAGGTGGCAATGCCCGCCCCCCGTCTGCACCCAGCTTGGATCAGGAGTGGGGCAGGTGGCAATGTCCGTTCCCCATCTGCACCCAGCTTGGATCAGGAGTGGGGCAGGTGGCAGTGCCCGTCCCCCATCTACACCCAGCTTGGATCAGGAGTGGGGCAGGTGGCAATGCCCGCCCCCCATCTGCACCCAGCTTGGATCAGGAGTGGGGCAGGTGGCACTGTCCGTTCCCCATCTGCACCCAGCTTGGATCAGGAGTGGGGCAGGTGGCAATGCCCGCCCCCCATCTGCACCCAGCTTGGATCAGGAGTGGGGCAGGTGGCAATGCCCGCCCCCCATCTGCACCCAGCTTGGATCAGGAGTGGGGCAGGTGGCAATGCCCGTCCCCCATCTGCACCCAGCTTGGATCAGGAGTGGGGCAGGTGGCAATGCCCGTCCCCCATCTACACCCAGCTTGGATCAGGAGTGGGGCAGGTGGCAATGCCCGCCCCCCATCTGCACCCAGCTTGGATCAGGAGTGGGGCAGGTGGCAATGTCCGTTCCCCATCTGCACCCAGCTTGGATCAGGAGTGGGGCAGGTGGCAATGCCCGTCCCCCATCTGAACCCAGCTTGGATCAGGAGTGGGGCAGGTGGCAATGCCCGTCCCCCATCTGCACCCAGCTTGGATCAGGAGTGGGGCAGGTGGCAATGCCCGTCCCCCATCTACACCCAGCTTGGATCAGGAGTGGGGCAGGTGGCAATGCCCGTCCCCCATCTGCACCCAGCTTGGATCAGGAGTGGGGCAGGTGGCAATGCCCGCCCCCCGTCTGCACCCAGCTTGGATCAGGAGTGGGGCAGGTGGCAATGCCCGCCCCCCGTCTGCACCCAGCTTGGATCAGGAGTGGAGCAGGTGGCAATGTCCGTTCCCCATCTGCACCCAGCTTGGATCAGGAGTGGGGCAGGTGGCAGTGCCCGTCCCCCATCTACACCCAGCTTGGATCAGGAGTGGGGCAGGTGGCAATGCCCGCCCCCCATCTGCACCCAGCTTGGATCAGGAGTGCGGCAGGTGGCAATGCCCGTTCCCCATCTGCACCCAGCTTGGATCAGGAGTGGGGCAGGTGGCAATGCCCGCCCCCCATCTGCACCCAGCTTGGATCAGGAGTGGGGCAGGTGGCAATGCCCGCCCCCCATCTGCACCCAGCTTGGATCAGGAGTGGGGCAGGTGGCAATGCCCGTCCCCCATCTGCACCCAGCTTGGATCAGGAGTGGGGCAGGTGGCAATGCCTGTCCCCCACATTCACCCAGCTGGGATCAGAAGCAAAGCCGGTCCATCCCCTTTCACCTAGCCAGGATAAGGAGCAGGATACAAAAACAGAGACCCCTCCAAATGAAACTAGAACAAAAAATAGGATTCCACAATTGGAGGGAAAATATAAGTAACCCAATAGAATTTTTTTTTAGAGTTTAATGAATAATAAAGTGGCTAGTACTCTACTAAGTTAAATAAGTTAACAAGTATGAATAAATATATATCATAAATACAGACTATTTCTATAGACAAGATATAAACAACAAGAAGATAGTTTTGTATAGCCGCCAGGCACAAATGCTCAAAGCTGCAAAGTGCCAGAAATACAGTCTATAAATACTTGAGATTGTTGTAGTTTTTTCTTTTTTCTTTTTATAGGTGCAGCTGGAGAAACGATCTGAAAAGACCATCCAAGGGATAAGTATCACAAAGGTCAAAGGTATAAAGTAAAAAACTGCTTATCTCTTTTTTCTCTTTTGGTGATGCCGAGAAGTGTCAGTTCCTGGCAGGTAGATCCCTCAGCCCCTCTCCAGTGAGCACACATGGGTTCCAACAGAAAAGGCTTTATTCAGGGTTTTACAGTTCAAGTCTGAACTCCATCACAGAGCTTGGTAGAAGTGACAATTCAAAACAACAGGTCAATATTATACTTGAGTTTTCCCGTGTTCCAGCAACGGTTATGTTTTGGCACTCAGGAGTACACTGGTTCTGTGAGAACCCATTATAGTTATGGCTAAGCAGTGAGTACATAATCCAGAATTCCCAGCTTCTGGGCAAAGTAACAAAGGCAAGCGCCTGGAGTCTCCAAGGTCGTTTCTAGCTCAGAGATGCATAGTTCTGTAAGATAACAGGAGGCCCAACCTGGCTGGAGGAATAACATAATATGAAAAGAACAAGGCTACTGAGAGAACACAGCAGGTTAGACATTAGACATTCAATACACCGTGGCATCAGTGACAGAATAAACAAACAAGCATGGCATGGATATACAGAGACATGACAAGATGCCACAGTGCCCAATGAAGCAAAAACTCCTCCTCCCAACACAAGGCCAGCTCTAAATCACCTGGACTTCCTCAGGAGTGGTTTTAGGCTCACCTAATAGAACACTTTATAAAGCATGGAATTCACAAACAGTACAATGTTTCTCTCGTGTGGCAGAGGTCAGGAGTGGAGCAGGTGGCAAAGCCCACCCCTGCTTCACCTGGCTGGGATCAGGCATGGAGCAGACGGCAAGACCCACCCCTTCACCTGGCCAGGATCAGGTGTGAAGCAAGAGGCTATGCCGGCCCCTTAGTCACCCAGCTGGGATCAGGCGCAGAGCAGGTGGCAATGCCCACCCCCCTTCCCTTGGCCAAGATCAAGCACAGAGCAGGTGGCAATACCAGCCCCCTTCACCCGGCCAGGATCACGCGCAGAGCAGGTGGCAATACCAGCCCCCTTCACCCGGCCAGGATCACGCGCAGAGCAGGTGGCAATGTCCCTTCATTAGATATGAGGTGTTGAAAAAGGGTCTCACTGCAGAACTTATATTCTCTCTCTCGAAGATTTAGGGCATAACCAACACATTTTGCATACAAGTATTTAAAGGAAGAGTTAATGGATCTTCCGGCAGCTACCTCTAGTATGTGTATCTTTACCATTCTATGAAAATATCAAAGGCAGCAAAGGAGCAGTTTCCTCTAATGAATGTGGCAAGTCCACCCTTTGGACACTATAAGGAGGCAAAATAGACATTTTCTACTCTCTCTGCATTTTCAATACCACCAAAGGGAGAAAAACAGGCATTTTGTCCCTTTGTCTCAGTGCTGTGAACTATCAGCTATTTAGAAGCTGTCTGTTCGGCATCCCAAACAGTAAAAAAAAATCCAAATCATGACTCAACTGCAAAGTAAGACTCTCATCATTTAATACCAATTAAGTGAAGGTTTAAACAGAGTTTGTTATACATTGTGCTTTGAATCTTATCATCTGAATTATTGAGTTGCTAGTGCCAAAAATTGCAACATTAATCTGCTTGGGCAGCTTAGAAAACTGTCTTGAAATGCATATGAATAGTTCTCACTCTGTGCATTTCTTCTTCCTCCTTTTTTTTTTATACTGAAGAATTATCTGGAAATTGTGTGTTTGTGCACACGTGTGCATGTGTCAAACTCCTGAGAGTAATAAGGTTACTAACCATTTATGGTGTGTCAAAATGCTAGGCGCTCTATTTCTATCATTAACTAGCAATATCATTAACTAGCAATAACATCTATATAGCAATTTGGGTTTTATATATTTCTTTATATATTTCTTTATATAAAAGCATATGATTACAGTTCAGTGGAATCTTTCTCAGATTAAATGGACATCATTGCACATCTACAATATTCTCCTGGTATACCTGTAATCTCAAAAGGGTACTAATTAAATACATTAATGCCTATAAATAAAGGGTGATAAAACATAGGCACCACAGCATGCCAACTATGCATTGTAATTCCCCAAACAGAGGGCAATAATAGAAGAGCTGAAATTCAGTTCTCAAGGACAAAATACACATGATAATTGGAGGTTTATAATAAATGATAATGATAATGATAAACAACATTCGATTTATATACCGCCCTTCAGGGCAACTTGATGCCCACTCAGAGTGGTTTACAAAGTATGTTATTATTATCCCCACAACAATCACCTTGTGAGGTGGGTGGGGCTGAGAGAGCTCTGAGAGAGCTCTGAGAGAGCTGTGACTGACCCAAGGTCATTCAGCTGGCTTCAAGCAGAGGAGTGGGGAATCAAACCCGGTTCTCCAGATTAGAGTCCATTCTCTTAACCACTACACCAAACTAGATCTCAATGGAACACCCAAATAATTGTTTTCATTTTACATCGTAGGCACATGAAACCCTGCACCATTTCCCACATAGATCTACAGAGCTGCTATCTGTCCCAGTTAGGTAAACATACAGGTCCCAATGGGGTACACAAACAGCACAGCTGTCAGATTATTTCAGATTGGTAAAATGGCTTGGGGGGATCTTAAATGTCCCCCCAATTTAGTCCCACATTCTGGTTATTTAAACAAATCAAACCAAAAAACTCTCACTTGAGACCTCATGCACAGAACTGCCAGTGACATGTCTGCTTTAGCCCTTATCCTACTGCAGATCAAGTTGAACTTGCTTAGCTTTACAATTATCTATAAATATTTACAAATATGCAGGGCTTTTTTTCAGCTGGAACACGGTGGAATGGAGTTCTTGAACCTCTTTCAAATGGTCACGTGGCTAGTGGCCCCACCCCCTGATCTCCAGACAGAGGGGAGTTGAGATTGCCCTCCGCATCGCATGGCGCAGAGGGCAATCTCAACCCCCCTCTGTCTGGAGATCAGGGGGCGGGGCCACCAGCCACATGACCATTTTCTCCTAGCGCCACCCACTGAGTTCCACCACCTCTTTTCCCAGAAAAAAGCCCTGCAAATATGTATTAAGTGTTGAGTTGCATACAGTCTTTCCCAGCGTCCCCTGACTTGTGGGTTTCCACTGTTTTTCTCTAGCTTTACATTTAGGCAGCATAGATCATAGCTCGGTCCAACTAGTTGAGTACAGACAGCTCACACTGGCCTAAATCCTAGTGTAATTTCAGTCCTTGTTGCTCCCTATCGAATAAAACTACCATTTGTAATCATTTCCACTGAGATCAGCAAGACATAGGGCTGGTCCATTCACATAAACCCTACATCATTATGTATGCTTAAATATGACTATATGGAGATGTGTGCCAGCATGGATTAGGTGGGGCAAGCAGATGGCCACAGTTCTAAGGTTTATTTTAGATCATAAGCCATATGTCACCCTGACCTGGTGGTCCAGACTAGCCCAATCTCATTAGATCTTGGAAACTAAGCAAAGCTGGTCCTGGCTAGTACTTGGTTGGAAGACCTCCAAGCAAGTCCAGTTTCACTGCATAGAGGCAGGCTATGGAAAACCACCTCTGTTTGACTCTTGCCTTGAAAACCTCATCAGAGGGCACTATAAATCAGTTGTGACTCGATGACACTTTTGACCACCAAGCCATAAGTCTTGCATATAAATGGCACACAAAGTGGTATACAAAAGTTTAAAATGTACATTTCAAGATTTCAGGCGCAACCTTCTAGTTTCTTGTTCAGTTTTCTGGTAAGGAAGTAGGGATATGCACTTTGGGTTTCCAATTCAGTTTTCAACCCGAATTGGGCCGATTAGGAAAGATTTAGGATTCCCGAATCAGCCCCAGCATTGCTGAGACAATTTGGGAATCCTGAAGCAAAGCTTTCCAAAGCGATTTGTATTGTTTTAGGTAAAGCGGCGGCAGCCGCAGCACTTTTCTAGCTGTTTACATTTGCAAACAGCAAAAGTACTGCTTGCTTTCAAGCTTCCCACTCTTTTTAACTCGATGGGAGGGGGGAGGAGAGGAGAGGGTTGTAGTGACTCACTACTTTGTGGGAGGAAAGCAGAGGGGCAGGAAGTCAGAAAGCAACCCTTTTCTTGCTGCGTCCAGTTCCCTCCTCCCCCTCCCATCAGGTAAAAATAGGTAGGGAAGCTTGAAAGCAACACTTTTCTTGCCATGTGCAGATGGCATGAAAAGTGCTTTGAGCTTCAGTGTGCTCCATAAAGACTCCCGAATCTTTACAATTTAAACACGCAAATTCTGAAGCGGCAATCTGCAAGCTCAATTGTTTTCCCCACTTTATCCTGGCTGTTTCCAGACAGCTTACCTGCCTCCAGAACATCGAGCCATGTTGGGGGAAAACGCAAAATATCGTGTTTTCTCGTGCGAGTTTTGCACTACATCGCGCAACGTTGCACAAAACTTGCGCGAGAAAACGCGCTATTTTGAGTTTTCCCTGCAACATGGCGCGACGTTCCGGAGGCAGGTAAGCCGTCTGGAAACAGCCTTTAATTGTTTTCCTGCTTTCAGTAAACCCCGAAGTGGGAAACCCGAATTGTTTCCAGGTGCACACCCCTATAAGGGAGTCCTTGCTTCTTCATTTATGCAAGTTTAGTAAAGGAATGCAGCTACAGGTGTCAAAAGCAAACAGCATTCCCTTGGAGCTCTACCACCCAAACCTCAGTCAGGCTTGTTATTCCCAACCAAACCCAGTGACTTCTTTCTCCTTTCCTTGCTACCAAAACTGCAGAACTTTCTGACGCCATAGCTTAGTGGCAGGGATATAGGAAGTCCTATGCAGCAGTCAGGATACTGAAGTCATTAAAAGTAACAAAAGCTTTACTTATGGAACTAACAAACTTGATAGTGAGAAGAGAGAAACCTAGCTGCCTTGCTAGCTGACAGAGAGTGCAGAGTTTTAGAAGAAAAGCCTGAGAACAGCATTTAGCAGGCACAAGAATAGCCCCTTTAGAAAGAAAGTACTCCCCCTACTGTCCTGTTTAACTAGAGCTTGCTGCCCCCTGCGGGATCTTTTTCTCTTCTTTGTATGGAAAACATTGCTGTACTCCAACCAGTTCAAACCTTGCCATCTCCAGTTAGAAGGATCATGTTGTATGGCACCTCTGCCCTAAGACCTTGGAGAACTGCTGTCACTCAGACCTAGTCATATTAGTAATATTAGGGTACATAGTCCAATGGCATGCCTCAATGGAAGGGAGCTTTGAATGTTCACACTAGCTCATGGAAAGGATAACAGTGGGGCAATATATATATATATATATATATATATATATATATATATATATATATATATATATATATATATATATCTTCAGCTAGCAAGCTAGATAAAAACTTTGAAAGAAGGGATAATTAGGTGGTTAGCCGTGTTGTCTGCTGTAGAATAGCAGGCCTTCTTTCAATCCCATTGAAAGAAGGGAAGTTTGCATAGCCAAATACTTGCAACCATATTTCAGAGTAAATCGCAACACACAAATCTGTGAGTAACTGTTGTTAATCTGTGATTAACAACACTTCTTCACATGTGTAGCTTCTCCTTTCCTTCAAAAACACTCTTTTGACAAAACATCCATTTTTGACTGAAAAGGGCTGTTTGATAGTAGATGCTGAACCATCATAATTCTTCCCCCTCCTCCAATCCAGGAGAGGTCACCATTTTAGAGAAAGATGTACTGACAGGAGACATCTGATTTTATTCATACAGTCGACACTGCCTTTCAAATATTTATACTGGCACAGTGTATAGGTTCTAACACATGACATTATCAATGTTTTCTGACCTTTGAAACAATTCTTCCATTTTTTTGCCACTTAATATTCACTACTAAGTTATACCTGCTTGGAAAAGGAATGACAGGTTCAAATGCAAAATTAGACAACACTAGATCAATCTGTTCTCTGGAGAAAGTACATTTTCAAACATGGAAATGTCCAAAGTAAGTAATGAGGATTCCTCCGCTATAGCTACTCATTATTAATGGGTTTTTTTTTGCAGTGTTATATGACTGCTGCAGAGACATGTCCGTAGTCAATGTTCGTTGATCTTGAATGCAAGAATTCTCATCAGTGTGAGCTGCAGCAAGTAATCTATAATTTTTTTTCATTACCAAGACAAACCAAACTGAACTTCATAATTTGTCACAGGTAATAATACTCATTCAGATCAATTATTCACAGAAAAATCAGCAGCAGCAGCTTCAAGCATGAGATGTGATAAACATTTGCTGCAAAAATCCCGAGAAAGGAGACTGATAATGGACTCGGAGACATTGGTCCATGCAGGTCAATACTTTAAATGGCAGCTGCTCCCCAGTGTTTCAGGCAGGGAAAGGTCTTTTCTAATGACTGCAACCTGAACTCCCTTGATCAGAGATGCTGGGTACTGAACCTGCAGCTTCTAAATGGAAGGCAGGTGCTCTGCCGGTACTACTTTAAAACACATAACTGCCTTACTCTTTTGGTCTATGTTGCCTAACAGACAGTCAGAAATTCTCTAGGGTCCTAACCTGAGTCTTTCCCAGTTCTACTATCCAAAATCCTTTTACATGGAGATAACAGGGACTGAACTGTGTATGGAAATCATTCTTTATTTGTTCAGAATCATAGACTCATAGGGTTGGAAGGGATCTCTAGGGTCATCTAGTCCAACCGCCTGCACAATACAGGAAATTCACAACTACTCCCCCAACTGCCCCAGTGACCCCTGCTCAATGCCCAGAAGATGTCAAAACACCTCCATGATCCCTAACCAAACTGGCCTGTGGAAAATTGCTACCTGACCCCAAGGTGGCCATCAGCATTACACCGGGCATGTAAGAAGGCCACAAGAACTAAGCACTGATGCAACCCTTCCTGCTCCCCCTCTCATGATCTGCCCAGGCTCACAGAATCAGCATTGCTGTCATATGGCCATCTGGCCTCTGCTTAAAAACCTCCAAAGAAGGAGAGCCCACCACCTCCCGAGGAAGCCTGTTCCACTGAGGGACCGCTCTAACTGTCAGGAAGTTCTTCCTAATGTTTAGCTGAAAGCTCCTTTGATTTAATTTCAAGCTGTTGCTTCTGGTCTGACCTTCTGGGGCAGTGGAAAACAACTCCACACCATCCTCTATATGGCAGCCCTTTAAGTACTTGTAGATGGTTATCATGTCCCCTCTCAGTCATCTCCTCTCCATTCTGAGCTCCTTCAACCTTTCCTCATATTCATATGCAACCTCTCCAGGTACATGTTCTCAAGGCAGCTAACAAGACAATAACAAGTAAATAAACAGTAAACAGTAAATCAATAAAAGACAACCTGCGTCAGCAAAAATATCTAAATGTATTAAACTAGAAGCCAAAAAACATCAACAGCATAAAATAATCTTAAGGGCACAAAAACAAGCCATAAAACTTCATCAAAGGATGGAAAATATAGGCCAAGATCATAACTATAAGGACCAGACCACAAGTTACATTTTTTGGCAAAAGCGGGGTAGAGGTTTTCTGGATTCAACTTGCTTTCCCCACAGTCGCATAGCTCCTGTGGGGAAATGCATTTTCAAACTCAATTCTGCTTGGAAATAGGGCATGGGGGAGGGGCTCCTGCCCTCTCCTCCATGTTATTTCCACAAGCCAAAATAGCCCCATCATGGGTTTATTTGCATAACAGAATCATAGAATCACAGAGATGGAAGGGGCCATACAGACCTTCTAGTCCAACCCCCTGCCCAATGCAGGATGAGCCTAAAGCATCCCTGACAAAGATTCGTCCAGCCTCTTTTTGAAAATTGCCAGTGAAGGGGAACACAGAATAACTGTGTGACTTTGGAGCAGAACCCAGTTTACCAAAAAATGCAATGTGTAGTGTGGCTCTAAGACAGCAAAAGAGGAAGAAAGATGGAGCCCGGATGAAAAGAACTAATTTGGTCCAGTGCCTAAAGGCAGGTGACTGGCAAGCTCCAGGGGGAAGATGCTGAAAAGTGAGGCGCCACAACTGGGGAGGAAAAAAATCCCGTCTCTAGTACCAATCTCACTACTTACAGTCAACAACACAAAGAGCTGGGCTGTAGGCTAGCAGGCAAGACAGTCAGGAAGAAGGCTGTCCTCAAGTACTGTGCCCGTAAGCCATTTAACGCTGCAATCCTAAAGGAGATTTTTTCTGGGACTAAGCCCCATTGAATAAAATGTGACTGACTGACTGACTGACTGACTGACTGACTGACTGATTTCTTTCTTTCTTTCTTTCTTTCTTTCTTTCTTTCTTTCTTTCTTTCTTTCTTTCTTTCTTTCTTTCTTTCTTTCTTTCTTTCTTTCTTTCTTTCTTTCTTTAATAGTCCACTCTCCCCTAAGGAGATCTGTTTAGAGTTGTTTCCTTAGATGCTTAAAGATAAGAACGAACACTTTGAATGGTGCTATAACTATTGTCATGACAGTGTACAGCCCTGCCATGATTGTTATGTCCCTGAGGCCACAGCATATTGAAGGTCTAATGCTAACCTGCTGTATTCTCTCTTTAGCCATGTTCTTTCCATATTATAACTGTTATTCCTCCAGGCAGGATAGGCCCCCCTGTTATCTCACAGAATTATGCATCTCCGAGCTAGAGACGACCTTGAAGACTCCAGGCCCAGATGCTGGGAATCTAGTATTGTGTACTCACTATTTAGCCATAAGTATAGTGGGTTCTCACAGAACCAGTGTAACCTTGCATGCCAAAATGTAATCGTTGCTGGAGCACAGGAAAACTCAAGTATAATATTGACCTTTTGTTTTGAATTTCCACTTCTACCAAGCTCCATGATGGAGTTCAGACCTGAATTGTAAAATCCTGAATAAAGCCTTTTCTATTGGAACCAATGTGTGTTCACTGGAGAGGGGCTGAGGGCTCTACCTGCCAGGAACTGACATTTTGGTGGAAGTCCCCTATTCCTTTTCCTTCTTGACCTGCCACTTCTGCGAACTGCATCTATGATGTAGAGGAGACGTAGCCTGAAGGACTACCATCAATGACTGAGTCCCAGCCGACTCCCACTATGGTGGAATGTGTCAGAACTGTGGCTAGATAATGTCCTTACTCCAGACTACCTTCTGCAATCAGACAACAGTCCATTGTTTCCAAAAGGCTTTTACTGGAAAATAGTTCATTATAGTCCACTAGCCTGAATGCAATATTCAGGATGGTACATATGCATTGTTACCAATGACTGGCAAAGCATGAGGTACAAAGTAACAGATCACAGTAGGCCCAACCTCCCCCCATAGTTCTCAAAACAACCCCTTTGAAGTCAGGACAGCGAAAGTTCCCAAGGCCGGTTCTTGGTGGAACGTCGGTAGCCAAAACAATCCTCTTCTGTGAGATAGCTGCCTGGGAACCTTGGCACCTGTGGAGAGAGCACTTAAACACTGAAAGGATTAAAAATGGAGTCGGTTAGGCGAAGCAGTACAATACAGCATTCTGAACCTGACATAATGGGTGCCTGAGAACTCGACTAAGTACTGGCCATTCACACTTGAGGTGACCCCCTATCCAGCAGGGGATTTCAGGGCAGCCGGGGTACCATCTACCTATGAAGAACAGGGAGTGAGACCTAAACAAAGCACCATTCATCGGAGTTGGACTCAAGCAACTGTACGAGAGTGGATGCCATGCAGGTCAATAACCCTAGAGACCAAAGACAAAAGGCATAGAAGGAGGGGAATGCTGTTCTACCCAGTGTAGACAGAATTTGGGCTCCAGGGGCACCTGCAATCGGTTGAGGACTATACCGGGGGCATGAACGACTTCGGAGGCCCGGTCAACAAGCCGGTACTACCTTGATGGAACCCCATCTCTAAAAACTATGGGGTTCCAAAAATCAATGGACCAAAATCAAAATGATCTGACAAGGACATAGGCCAGTGTGCGAATATGTTACTGAGTTTAGACGGTATGCTGCCAAATTACATGGGTGGACCAAAGAAATGAAAATAGAGTTCTTCTGGGATGGAATGAGCACAGAGTTAGTGGCCAAAGCCCTAGTGCAAGACGACCCCGACACACTACTAGGGTGGATTCAACTGGCGTGAGAAGTCAAAAATCGAGACCAGATAGTGAAACTCTTGAAATAACGACAACACTTCGGTCTCAATCCGGCACGCCCAATTACAGGAGTTAGAATAATAATATGCAAAATATGCAAAATAATATCTGCCAGTCCCTGCCCAGACAGGTGGTCCAGAAGGACACCGTGATCCTTGAAGCCAAGAACAAATGTGTACAAAGCTTGTTGTATCTTGAGAAGGTACACTAAAGGCTCATGGAAAGTAACACTCTTAGGGTCACATTCATGAAAATAACTCCCACCCAGAGCCATTTCAGCTTGTGAAAATGACATGAGGGGAGATAGGAGCCCTCTCCCTCCTCACCATGGGACCAGGATTTGTCACAGAGTTTGAGAAACCACCAGGGAGCATTCCTTTACCTGTGAAAACCAGAGTTTTCTCAGAACCACCATCAAGGTTGTCAAAATAAATCGCTCTGAGCAGACTGCAAGATCTATTAATATTTGAGGGTAAACTATCCTAATATTGATGGGAAATGTAGGCATCCTGGTCTTGCAGCTTGGCTCTCCAACTGCTGTCCAATGGACTTTTCTACTGTCACTTGTCCAACATTCTGCCAAGCTGCCTACATTTCCCATCAAAACTTGAGGGAAGCTGGCAAGTGTCCAGCCTGTGTCCGGCATGACTTGTAGCTTAGCCCTAAGAGAGGTGGTTCCCCATTGCCTGCCTCTGCAGCCCTGGTCTTCGTTGGAGGTCTCCCATCTAACTACTAATCAAGGCAAACCCTACTTAGTTTCTGAGAGCTGACAAGATCAGGCTCACCTGGGCTATGCAGGTTAGGGATCCACCATACGTAGATTAGATCTGTGTGTAAAGATCTGCTACTCATAAGCTTTCACTTTGAAGCAGTAGTACTAAACGAAACACAGAAGGATGGGCCAGAGAGAATAGAAAGCAGTATCCTTTGCAGACTTTAAGCATAAACTGTTTGGTAAATATACTTTACAGACATCTCAACAGTAAAAAGTCATTAAAGATAGTTCAACTAGTGAGTAAGATGTAGGAGCTCATTAAGGGTCATGGTAGCAATTCATCTAAAGCTCCTTAAGCCTTTACATTCTTACTTATTAAAAGAGAATAAGTGTGCCATAAATTATATATGTTTGGGGAAATTTTAATTACAGTTGCCAATGGCTGTTCACACAGACGGCTATTTAACATTTCAATAAACACCCAGAAATGTGTAAGAACAATCGCAAACATCCATTTTATCACGGCTAATGCTGTTTCACTTGTAAAGATTCAGACTCTTTGGAGGGGGTTTATGGCATTCTTTGCCAAAAACCCATTAGTCTCTCTGCATTTCCCCCTGTAACACTTACTTATTCTAGTGTACATAATTTATACTGTTGTTAAGTATTTATTGACTAGTATTCCTTCCTATTATTGCAGATTTACAACAGCAACACAAACAAGTTCAACATCCTCTAAGCAGTGGCAGGACAATAAAGATAATGCATTAGAGGAGGGGGGAAACACCCATACGCATGCAGCTTTTCTTGGAAATATGTGATTCCCAGCGTTCTTGTTTGAACTATCATTTTTTATTTTTTGTTATCAGTCTTGAGAGCAATACCTCTATGCTTTCTCTCTGAATATCTAGTGTTTGAATCCAGTAGCTACTTTGTAAGTATAGTGGAACTTTGAAGAGAAATCTCTTTCAGTCTAATTGAGTATCCATAAAAGACAAAAGTGATGTGTCTAGATCAATATCAATATCAATATCAATATCAATATCAATATCAATATCAATATCAATATCAATATCAATCTCTCTTTATATATATATATATATATTGTCAAGGCATAAGCAACTTCCATGAATAGATCTACAGCTACTGAGAGCCCCTTTAGAGATGTTGCAGTTCCCTGCCATAAGTTTCCATCTCACTCTTTTAAAAAAGAACACGTTTTTAGTTCTTTTCCTTATGATAATTTAAGGGGAAATGCGCAAGCATGTTATGCCAGCTGACTGCCTCGTAAAGGATGGGAGAGGAGAAGCTGCAGCCGTGCTCTGAGCTGCCTCCTGTGACTCCTTCCTAATCAAACTCACTTTGAGAATTCACGCACACAAAAGCTGCTTTATACTAGATCAGACTATTGATCTAACAAGGTCGGCATTGTCTGCTCAGACTGGCAGCAGCTCTCTGGGGTCTCTGGTCAAGGTCTTTCACATCACCTATTACCTGATACTTTTAAGTGGAGGTACTGGGAATTGAACCCATAAGCTTCTGCTTGCAAAAGAGATGCTCTACCACTGAGCCATCCCCCAGCCCCTATTCTACCAGCTTCTCCCCGTGGCCTTGTTCCTTCTCTGGGGAGGGCTGTGATGCAGAGGCAGGCAATGGCTAACCATCTCCGAATGTCTCTTGCCTTGAAGAACCCTACAGGGTCACCATAAGTTAGTTGCAACGTGACACCACTTAACACACATGCCATATTGAAATGTCATTTTATAGCCCTGACCTAAATGGTCCAGGTAGTCGGATCTCATCAGACCTTGGAAGCTAAACAGGGTTGGCTCTGGTCAGTATATGGATGGGAGACCACCAAGGAAGTCCAGGATTCACCTTGAAGACCCTTCGAAGCTTGCCATAAGTCAGCTGTGTTTTGATGGCGCACATGCACAGAAACCTCTGCCTAGGATTGCACTGTGAACGAAATATAAATGAATGATACGTTTTAGTAGTCATGTGATATTCCTCTTTGGCTCTGCCATCCTCCCTCTCCATGAACTGAAAAACCTGAACTCTTCTAAAAGAATTCAGAACAACATTGCTCCTCTTCTGCACTATTGTAATTTCTCCAGCTGCTTGGAGGTCTCTCGGTTATATAGAAAGCAGCTGTATGTAACATTATTACTGGCACTAATGAGGCTATGGATATAAGCTTATAAAATGCAAGAACGGTTTACTCAAACAGTGCTGTTTCTCTTTTTTGACTGGAACTTCAATCAGGGTCTAGAATAAAGGGCCCCGATGAGCCCTTGGATACCCAACCAATACTTAAAATCTAATTCAATTAATAAACGAACACTGCAATGCTTAATAAAGTTACACCCTTATGAGCCCGTTGACTTTGAGGGACATAGAAGGGTGTAATTCGGATTAAGGTTGTACCGTAAGCAACTGTAAGCATATCGGATTTACATTTAGGAGCGTCTTCTATTTGAAGCTGAGTTCTAATCCTCTCTTTAAGCTCCTTCACCATAACCTTATTTTAATCTTTGTAAGATTCTGAAAAATGGAAGGTCTATTACTAAATTACTTAATGGGATGGTGGAAGAAATCCTTTGTGGTCAAGATGTGTGGGAAATAAGTGCACCATGACATCTCCAAACCCTTGGGGAATACAGTTCCATAAGGTCTGTCCGGTCACCTCTCACAGGGCATCTGCGGAACTGGAAGTTGTACTTTCAACACTAGTGGGGTACTATACGGTGACCATTCCATTCTGGGAAGAATGGAACTCTCAGTGGTGGACAATGCAATAGGTGAATCAGCCCTGGGCATATACCTCACTAATAATCCATACATTGTTTGAAGTGCTGCTTTTGACATGATGCGTAAAGCAAAGAAAGAAATCCCAAAGGCCTTTGCAGCATCATGAGGAGGAGCAAAGCTGAATTTACCACAAGGAAGTTACTCAAGGTGCGTCATGCACATTATCTTAGCAATCTTTACAAAATTCATGAAAATGGGATATTATAACAAGAGCAACAACGGTGTGCTTATATACCAGCCTTCTGGAAAGATTAGGGCCATATGCAGGGCAGTGAACAAAGTTAGTGTTATTATTATCCCCACAATACAGCTTGGGAGCTGGGGCTGAGAGGAGTGGCTTACCACCAGGTCACCTGCCAAGTTCATGGGAGGGAGTCGAACTAGCAGAGTGCTGATTCATAGCCCTGCCACTTAACCATTATGCTACTGTGTTAATATTATTATCCCCGTATCACAGATGACAAAGCTAAGGCATAATAGCTTGCCTGGGGACACCTAATGAATTCATGGCATGACTGCAGCTAGAGACATTTCAGTTTCTTAGCCACTGTGTTACAGAAGCCATCAAAGGAACCTTTGTATGTCTCTGAATATCTAACAGGGCAATGCCAAACAGAGCCCACTGAAATAGATTTAGCTTTGAAAAGGATAACTCAGTTTAGATTGCACTGTAAGATTCTCAGGCACACAGCAAGGCAATAATAATTGATATCGATGTAATAAAATATTGAAGGGATACAACATTATTAGAGATGAGCAAATTGCAACACCCCACCCCACCCCCATTACTTTCTTTTATTGTCCCAGAATGTTGATCTGTGCTGCGCTTCATTCTTTTTTTCATTCTGATCTGAGATATTCTAAAATTAATTCTGCAACGGACAAGGGAATAATAATAAAGTATTGCAAGATATTTAGGACTGTTACAATGTCAGGATTGAATCAAGGTGACTTTTGTTCAGTGTTTTACAAATGTGCACATCTTCCAGTGCATTCGCAAAACAGGGCAGGAAAAAACCTTAATACTCTCATGCATACAACGACAGCAAGACTGCTCTTTTGCAGTCTTTCATTACTGTACACATGCACACCATTAAACATAGAATGAGGGAGGAAATACGAGTAAGCCAAAGGAACTAGCTGCATTGAACTGCACATGCGCAGCATTCTGTGCAACAGTCAAAAATGAAAAGCAGAACGATGAAGAATCCCAAATGCTTTGTTTGCACTTCGGGAACTAGACCGGGTAATTCAGAGCTCCAAAATTCAGATGTGGAGGATTTTGGAAGCATCCCTAAATGCTTTCTGTGGCCAAATGCAGAGTCCTGCAAAACTCCCTAACTTGTTTAAATCCCACTGGTGTGGTTTGCAGGCTGTTCCCATTGGAGTCAAGGAGATCTAAGCAGCCTCGTTGTGTGCAGCCTTAAAGATAATCTCTAAAAAAGAAACGTCCAACCAATCCTTTCCACCCAGGCCCCCCAAACTAGCAGTTATTACTTAAAGCTGTCACGTACATATTTTTTTAAAAAAAACCTCTTGGAAATAACAAAAAAAATCTATATGACAATTGAAACCCTCTCTGCTGTTAATCAATACATAACTTTGTTGCTTGCAGTAAATCAGTGTAAACCGCAGCACAATATATCGTCCCAAGTCACACCCCTCACCATACTGCAATTCAGGGGAAAATGGATTGGGGAACAACCACTGTGGTTATTTTCCCCTCATACTTGTCAGTGAACTCCTCAAAAAGGTTATCTATCATGCATTCTTTGGTCTTGCAGTTGAAATAGGAACTGAGCTGGTGAAGACCCAAAGGGGAATTGGAGGTTTGAAAAGGAAAGAAGAAAGTGTAAGAGAGGTGAAAGTGTGAGCGAACTAAAGATATGAAATAGGACGTTCGGCTGTACTTTTGCTTATATATCTTCATGTGGAGAGTGAGCGAATAGGCTTCCCTTCATGTTGTGATCCCTATACTTGGAATTAGAAAGGAAATTCCCCTAGATCAGCATTTGTAGTTGTGAAGGGGGGCATTGCTGCCTTCTCCATTAGCATATAACCCAGCTCAACAGACTGACTGACTGACTGACTGACTTAAGTAGAGACGGGCACGGACGAAAAAAACAAACTGCTTGGTTCGTGGTTCGTTAATTTCCACGGAACACAGAACACGAACTTAACAAACACACCCAATTTCCAAACCAGTTCAAGGTTTGGGGTCCAGGGAGCCCAGGACAACCCCCTTCATGCTCAGAGAGCCCAAACTCGCAGGAAGTTTTCAGTAGGCTCTCCTCCAGCCACCATCCAAGTTTCATGAAGATTGCAATATGGATCTCTGAGTTATAGAGCCCCAAACCTGGTGCCCCTAGGAAAGTGCCATAGAATTGGAGCCATCAATGACAATCTCATGCCTCCATTTGAAGTGATGGATCCCCAGATGTGGGTCATGTCTGTGGCCACTCCCTCCTCACGGGCAGGCTTAGGGAGGTATCCTGCCACTTCCCAACTCGGGGCTGGGAGTCTGGCCGCCGCTCAGCGGCACCCCCCTGTGCCCACCCACATGGCCCTAGGGGCAACTGCATGTCTGGCATGTGGATCTTGTCAGTGGCCGCCTCCTCCTTGTGGGCGGGCTTGGATGGGGAGGTGTCTGGCTGCCTCTCAACTTGGGGCAGGGGGTCCACCCATGACGGCACCCCCCTGTGCCCGCCCATACAGCCCTAGGCACTGGCACTGTGGGTCATGTCGGCAGCCACCCCCTTCTCGCAGGTGGGCTCGGGTTGGAAGGCATCTGGCCACCTCCTGACACAGGATGGGGGGTCCGCCACCCCCTTGTGGCACCCTCCTGTGCCTGCCCACACGGCCCTAGGGGTGACTGCACACCTGGCGCTGTGGGTCATGTCGACGGCTGCCCCCTCCTCGCAGGTGGGCTCAGGTGGGGAGGTGTCCAGCTGCCTCCCAACTCAGAGTGGGGGTCTGGCCACCCCAAGGCAGCACCCCTTGTGCCCGCCCGCAAGGCCCTAGGGGCAACTACACATCTGGCGCTGTGGGTCATATAGGCAGCTGCCCCAAGCTCGAGTGATGAGGCATCTGGCCACCTCCCAACTTGGGGTGGGGGTACTTCCCACCCCCTCGGTGGCACCCCCTTGTTTCCACCTGCACGGCCCTAGGGGCAACTGCATGTCTGGTGCTGGGGGCCATGATGGTGGCCACCCCCTCCTCACAGGCAGGCTCAGGTGGGAAGGTGTCTGGCTGTCTCCCAACTCAGGGCAGGGGATCTGCCCGCCCACCCCTCAGCAGCACCCCTCTGTGCCCGCCCGCATGGCCCTAGGGGTGACTGCACATCTGGAGCTGTGGGTCATGTCAGCAGCCGCCCCCTCCTCACAGGTGGGCTTGGGCAGAGAGGCATCTGGCTGCCTCCCAACTCAGGGCAGAGGGTCTGGCTGCCCCCAGTGGCACCCCCTGTGCCCACCCTCATGGCCCTAGGGGCGACCACATGTCTGGCGCTGTGGGTTATGTCCACAAACAAGCAGAGCCTCCCAGTGCAACAAGAACTACTGTAAACAACAACTGGGCAGAAACTAGATATACAAATTCAAACTGTATTTTCTGTGCAAAGTGCTAAGTGCAATAAATAACAACACAGTGGAAAAATTCATACAATAATAAATACTACAAACTTCATGATCTGTATCAATACATGTACAAAAAATCTTTCACTCGAATGAGTTAATACAATAAATACATTAAACAGCAAAATGGCAATAGGCACAGCAGGTAAAAATCTATGATAGCCACCAGTCCAATCCCATAAAGGGAGTAATAAAGCCAATAGGCATAATTGCCGACGGGATGCTGCGAAGCAACTTTCTCCAATACCCGTTTCGTGTCTCTTCCTCCTGGGCAATCGTCTGGTGAACTAAAGGAGTACATACATTAATATTCACATTACACATTCTCATATTCATATTGGTCTAGGTTATACAAAAATGTAGATACACTAGAAAGAGCCTGCCATTACATGGCCATACAATTATTCCATGAAGATCAAGATACAGATACCGACCTACCATCAAATCCCCTCTATAAATACATATAATCCTGTTCATAACTATCCCCAGCTGTACAGTATTCATCCAATGAAACAGGAAAGGTCTAATTCGTTATTAAGTCCCTGGGGGCTTAAAGAGCCCAACCTAAAAATCCATTTGCTTTCTAATTGAAGCAGCCTCCTTGAATGATCTCGATGGGGGGAATCCTGAATCAACTCTAATACTGACACCTTAAGATCAACAACGCCACTATGTGTTGTAGTGAAATGAGCGACAAGAGGGGCCTCCTGGATTTTATTCCTGAGTCTAGAGAGGTGCTCCTGGATCCTAACTTTAAGCTGCCGCCTCGTGCTTCCCACATAGTACTTATTGCATGGACACTGCACAACGTAAACCACATTGATGGTCTTACACGTAGAGAAAGCTACTTTGTTGATTGCCCGAATACCTAAGGTCTCTAATTTTACCATTAGTCCGTATACATTGCACTCTCCGCAAGGAAAATGGCCTTGCGGCATGATTCTATTAATGGGGTCTACTCGGAATTCCGAATGAGTCAGATGATCTCTGAGTGATCGCGTGCATCGCAAACCAACTTTAGGTGGATCTTTGCACCCAGGAACATTACTCAATAGGTGCCAATGTGCTCTAACTATCTTGATGATTGGAGTCGCAAGGCTGGTGTAGTCCAATGCCCACTTTAAAGTGCGATCTCCAACCCGTTCTCTAGGTTGTAGCAACGCAGCGCGCGGTTTCCCCATTGCTGCCACTCTAGCGGATGTAATCAATTGTTGGGGATAGCCTCTCGATATGAAGGCTGTACTTAACTCCCTGCTCTCGTTCCAAAAATCTCTTTGGCTGGTGGAGTTCCTTTTATATCTCAGAAATTGACCCAACGGGGTATTCCTCTTTAAATGCCCTGAATGAAAAGACGTGAAATGTAAGTACGAATTCCGATCTGTAGCTTTTCTATAGGGTCGCACTCCCAAGGTGTGGGCACCACACTTGTAAATGCTCACGTCCAGGAAGTTGATGCACATGTTACTTCCTACCCAAGAAAATTCTATGTTGGGATCCAATGTGTTTATCCAGTTCCCAAAAGCCTCAGCCACCTCCGCAGACCGTAGGATGACTATGACGTCATCAATATAACGTTTGTATATCAATATCTGGTCTACCTGGTCTAAAATCCAGGAGGCCCCTCTTGTCGCTCATTTCACTACAACACATAGTGGCGTTGTTGATCTTAAGGTGTCAGTATTAGAGTTGATTCAGGATTCCCCCCATCGAGATCATTCAAGGAGGCTGCTTCAATTAGAAAGCAAATGGATTTTTAGGTTGGGCTCTTTAAGCCCCCAGGGACTTAATAACGAATTAGACCTTTCCTGTTTCATTGGATGAATACTGTACAGCTGGGGATAGTTATGAACAGGATTATATGTATTTATAGAGGGGATTTGATGGTAGGTCGGTATCTGTATCTTGATCTTCATGGAATAATTGTATGGCCATGTAATGGCAGGCTCTTTCTAGTGTATCTACATTTTTGTATAACCTAGATCAATATGAATATGAGAATGTGTAATGTGAATATTAATGTATGTACTCCTTTATTTCACCAGACGATTGCCCAGGAGGAAGAGACACGAAACGGGTATTGGAGAAAGTTGCTTCGCAGCATCCCATCGGCAATTATGCCTATTGGCTTTATTACTCCCTTTATGGGATTGGACTGGTGGCTATCATAGATTTTTACCTGCTGTGCCTATTGCCATTTTGCTGTTTAATGTATTTATTGTATTAACTCGTTCGAGTGAAAGATTTTTTGTACATGTATTGATACAGATCATGATGTTTGTAGTATTTATTATTGTATGAATTTTTCCGCTGTGGGTTATGTCAGCAGCTGCCCCCTCCTCCCTGTGGTTGGGGAGGTGAGAGTTACTTCCCCAAGAGGCTCCCTAGTCCCATGGATGGTGTGCGGGGTACCCTCCCCAGATGGGAAACAGACTGATTGACACACCCATCTCTCATTCCGAGAAGCAGTGAGTGACTGGCCGCTGGCAAAATTCACCTCCTGAACGTGGCACACTGATGGAGACCTCCCCCTCCTTGGGATGAGGCTATTCTAAATCCCGCTGGTGAAGTTCATGGGGTCCTATTATCAGCCCACAGCATGAGGCCCCTCTTCCCTAGAAGATGTGGCTGCTGACCAAACCAACCCAAGTCTGCATCACACGTCCATCGTAGCATTTCATATAATTTGTTGAATATTTGCACATTATCACAGTATTTGATATCACATTGCTGCATATTCACACCTAATTACACATTAGAACACTTTCTGAGTATGAGAATTAGATTCTAAGACACCTCTGAGATGAGACGGCAGTCATGGATGCCTTCCCTACCTTGAGGGGAGGCCATTCTAAGTCCATGCGATAAGTTTTGGCAGCCACAGACTTCACCCACTGGCCAGCCATGGTGGCAACGATGGGACCCCTTCCCCCCATGGGGGGGAAAGCAGACAGGATAGGTGCTCCACACAATTTCCCCAGGCACAGTCTGCCCAGGAGAGCAGTGTGCAGCTGAACAGCAGCGTGGAAAAGTGCCAGCTGTTGCCGGTGTGACTCACTTGCTGGGTGCGGTGGATCATGGTCAGGGAGGGAGACACCTGGCTCTCCCCCTGTGGAAAATCAAAGCAACACAGTGACATCGTGTGCGCCCCTCCTTTGCATGGAGGGGTGCTAGCTAGGCTGAACTAGGTGCACAAAATAAGTGGCCCGGACAGGCCAACTAAGGATAGGAGCAATCAGAGCAACACAGCATCATCGTGCACTCCCCCTGATCGCATGGAGGAGAGATGGCCCAGCTGCACAGGAAGCACAAAATAAGCAACCCGGAAGATGCCAGACCACACGAGCAGCGTGTAGCTGAACGCATGCGTGGAGCGATGGAGGTTGTCACCAGCATCACTCACCTGCTGGACATGGTGGAAAGTCCATGAACCACCTGCCAGACGTGGCGGGTCGCGGTCAGGGTAGGAGGAGACCTAGCCCTCCCCCACAGGGTAGCAGAGCAGTGAAGCGACATCATGCATTTCCATCCCTGGCATGTGGCTGTGGGCGGTGGAACATGCTGCAGAAAATAAGTGGCTCAGACATGGCTGGCTGAGGAAGGCAGCATGTGTCATACAGCTGGCGTGGAAACGTGGGGGCAGTCGGTCAATGACATGACCCACCCACCAACCGTGGAGAAGTGGAGTGGAGAATGGCAGAGTCAAGAGGTGGAGGCTGTCGCTGGGATGACCCACCTGCCTGATGTGGGTGGAGACATGGCCTGCCTGGAAGGGGAAAGTGTAGCCAAGCAGCAACATTGTGCGCGCTCCTGCCCACTTGGAGAGGAAACGTCCTCCGGCTGGACAGGCAGCATAAAATAATTGGCCCAGATGGGGACGGACCCAGAAGAGCTGCGCACTGGCACAGCATGACACCATCCCTCGTGCTGAGGAGAAGGGGCCGCAGGCATGACCCACCCACCGGATGTGGCATGTCACGGTTAGGGAAGGGGGAGACTGCTGAGGAGCAGTGGCCACAGGCCTGACCCACCCGCCGGATGTGGCAGTAAGTCCCTGACCCGCCCACCAGATGTGGCAGGTCAAGGTCACGGTATGAGGAGATCATCTCCCACTAACCAGTTGTACAGGCAAGTCCCTGACCCACCCGCCAGACTTTGTGGGTCACGGTCAGGGTGGAGGGGAGACCTGGGCCTCCCCTCATAGGAGAGCAGAGCAGCAAAGCGACATCGTGCACTCCCCTCCCTTGCATGGAGGGGCAATGGCCCTGCTGTACAGGCAGCACAAAATAAGTGGCTTGGACAAGGCCGCACCAGGAACAACAGCGTATGGTGTCACACATGTGCGGAAGAGTTGGGGCAGTCACCTGAATGCCCCACCTGCTGGATGTGGAGGTGGGACATGGCATGTCATGGTCAGGGAAGGGGAAGACTGCTGAGGAGCGGTGGCCACGGGCCTGACCCACCCACTAGACATGGCAGAAAATGCCTGACCCACTGTCAGGACATGGCGGGTCATGGTCAGGGTGTGAGGAGACCATGTCCCACCCGCCGACAACAATGAAGCAACCCCTTCCCCGAGGTGCAGAGGAGACAGTAAGTCCCATGGATTGGGGCCCCTGAAACCATGTCATACAATTTCATGTACAACACCATCCCTCATGCAGGCATGACCCACCCGCCAGACGTGGTAGGAAAGCTGTCCCTCGTTGAGAGGAGTGTTGGACAGTGACATTGACAGTCTGACACAACTAACTCTGACCCACCCGCCAGCCATGGCAAAGGACAAAGGTGCACAAAGTAATTGGCCCAGTCGAGGCCGGACCTGGAATAGCAGCATCATGGAACACTGGAAGTGGTCACTGAGTGACCCACCCACTGTATGTGGAGGCGGGTCCCTCTTGGGGAGGGGGTGACCTGGCCCTCCCCCTTGGTAGAGCAGAGCAGCGAAGCAACATTGTGTGTTACCCTTCCTTGCATGGAGGGGCGACGTCCCGGCTGTACAGGCGACACAAAATAAGCAGCTCGGACATGGCTGGCCCAGGAAGAAAAGTGTATGGCATGATGCCAGCTTGGAATAGTAGGGGCAGACACCAGATGTGGCAAGGCGTGGTCAGGGAAGGATGGAGACATCGTGCGCTCGTTCCCTCGCATGGACGGGTGATGGACCAGCTGTAGAGGCTGCACAAAATAAGCGGCCCAGACAAGGACGGATCCAGAAGAGCCTCTTTCAGGGCTTCCAAGGGTGGGGCACGCAACACAGAACACACTCAGAAAATGGTTCTGCCCCTGTCCCAGACTACCTGTAGTGCCATGAAAAACCTGCCAGATGTGGCAGCACAGAGGGAACCCCTTCCCCCTTGTGTGAAGGAGACCGCAGGCCCTTTCAGGAAGCTTCCAAGGATGCAGCTGCCGGCAGGTCCCTCCGACGAGCCGTCCGTGGGGGCACAGAAGGAACCCCTTCCCCCTGGCATGGAGGAGACAGCCTGTCCCATTGAATGGAACTCCTACAACTATCCTCTTCAACTGCATGTGCAAAGCCATCCCTTGTGCAGAGGAGCGTTGGACACGGACATCACCGACCAACCTACCGGCCGTGGCAAAGGAGAAAGGTGCACAAAATAAACAGCCCGGAAGAGGCTGGTCCATGAGAGCAGTGATCAGAGCAATGCAGGGACATCATGCGAGCCCTTTCCTTGAATGAAGGGGCAACAGCTTGGCTGTACAAGCAGCACAAAATAAGTGGCCTGGACGAGGGCAACCCAGGAGAGCAGCATGTAGCTGGACACCGGTGTGGAGCAGTGGAGGCTGTCGCTAGCATCACTCACCTGCCAGCCAGGGTGCCTGCCGGCTGGACAGACTACACAAAATAATTTGCCCGGACAAGGCCGGACCTGGTAGAGCAGCATTGTGGAACACTGGAGGCAGTCACGTGAATGTCCCACCCACCAGATGTGGAGGCAAGTCCCTGACCCACCTGCCGGACATGGTGGGTCACAGTCAGGGTGTGAGGAGAAAATGTCCTACTCAGTCACCGGCATGTCCCATCTGCCAGCTGTGGCTGCACAGAAGGAGCCCCTTTCCCCTGGTGCAGAGGAGACAGCCTGTGCCATTGAACGGGACTCCTCCCACCATCCTCTAGAACTATATGTGCAAAGCCGTCCCTCGTACCAAGGAGTGTTGCATACGAACATCACCGACTCACCTGCTAGCCATGGCAAAGGAGAAGGATGCCTCCTCCTCCTTGGCGGGAGGCTGTTCAAAGTCCCGCCACCCTTCCTGGTGCGTATCCCAGCATGAGCAGGGGCAGCTTATATACAGCAGGCAAACTGGGCCCTCAACGCATGCCTCTTTCAGGGCTTCTGGGCCACAACATAGAACACACTCAGAAAGGGTTCTGTCCCTGTCCTCAGTTATGGTCCTGCAGTGCCTGAACCCACACACCGCTCCTCATTCTGGGCAGGCACTGCACAGTAGAACGTATTCCTTCCAGAAGAAGAAGTAAGTGAATGGCGGTGGATGGTCACCTTCCCATTCGAGAAAGTTGCTCAAGAAAGATGGAAGGAGAAAGAAAAGGAAAATGTGCTCCAAAGAGAAGGGGCAGAGGATCTTATTCCTAACATGCTCGACATTGAAGGGGAAAGAAAACCCAAAAATGTTTCATTGAGCCCTCATAAGAAGTGCCCTGCAGCCTGGACTGTGATCTTGCATGCGTTGGCTTGGCTTTCTGGGCCAGAGACTGAGGGAGGCGAAAGAGAGGTGGAGGCCAGCTTAGGGCTCAGAAGAACATTCCAGGTCCATGGAAGGGTAGCCGAGCAGGGGAAGGTTGACCTTGATGAACGATAGGTGGTCCACCAGGTCCGGATCTAGACGTGAGTGTTGTGGACGGAGGAGGTCTCCCAGGTGTGAGAACACCCTCTCGCTTTGGACACTGGTGGGGGGGGGGCAAGAGAGGATGTTGGTGGCCACCATCGAGAGGCCTGGCCAAACGGCAGATTTTCTCACCCAATACTCCAAGGGGTTGCAGTGGGAGGGCTCAGGGGGCTCGGTTAGGTACTCTCTGACCATGGCCTCCACTGAGTCTTCCAACGCAACGGAAGTCCTGACCTTGCTGCCACTGACTGCCCAGCCCACCACCGAGGACCAGAATGGGGGTGGGTCTTTGTGGGGAGAACTCTCCTGCCCCCTGGTGGCACTGGGGACTGCTACCACCCTCTCCACCCCTCCGTCCCCTCACCCACACACTCTTCCCTCCCCTCTGCTCGCTGGGACCGGAGCTTGCGCACCGCTCGACGCAGGAGCTTCAACCACTGGTGGAGCTCTTCCTGCCGCATGACTATGCTGCCCTTGATACGAGGGTCGCATATTCAGGCCAGTCTGTATGGGTCCTCCCTGCACAGAGGATGCAAGCAGGTGGCCATGCCTGCCTGCAACCTCGTGACCAAGTCCCTGACCCTGTGGAGAAGCTGGTCCTGTTCTTCCGTCTCTGGCCAGGACCTGGCCATGGATCAGAGGGATGATCTGCTCCAGAGAAGACTGGTAGCCATACAGGAGCTTGGTGGTCTCCTTGAATAGCCTCAGGACACGGACCATCTGAAGGAGGGCTAGCCAGTCCATAGAGCTGAGGCTGAGCTCCTCTCTCCCCTGCAAGACAGGCGCCGAGGACATTATGTCTGAAAAGGTTTCTTTTGCTCCACCAGATGACTCACTGTGTTGTAGGTGGAGTTCCAATGGGTGGACGTGTCCTGGCAGAGGTGGAGCTCGGGATCCTCTCTTCCCCCACCTCTGGAGCAGCTCACACAAGAATTGGCTGCCAGGCACCAACAGCTGTCCAGCAATGCGCACATGGACAGCATCGATTCGTACCAGCTGGCCTTCATGTTGCTCCCTAGCCCCAAAGCATCCGTCATGACTAGGTGCAGTTTGTGTGCCAGGCAGACCAGACTGTGTTGGGATGCCTCTCTCTGGGCCACCAGCATGTTTCTTCCCACATCGGTGACCATGAAGCCACAGGAAATCTGCCCCGTGGGAGCCCATTCCCTCAGTGCAGCCCCGATCATGGTGGCGATGTTCTTGCCCGTATGATCCTTGTCCATCCCCGTTGCCTGCAGGAGGAGCACTCGATAGCCTGGTGCAAAGAGGGCCACCTCCTCCTGGGGATCCAACCTCTCCCTGGGGCAGCGAAGATCCTCTGGTTGCCACCAGTGGGCTGTGATGGAGAGGTAGCCGTTATGAGGGACACTCCAGAGGTCTGCCATGAAGTGGACGGTCCATCCTTGGGCACCCTTCAGTTCCCTCACGACCCTCGCTTTCACAATTTGGTAGAGGGCGGGCAAGACTCACCAGCCAATGGTCCTCCATGATGGCATTGAGAACCAGGGAGTGAATCGACGCACCAGCCTCCTAAAGCCCACAACCTCAATGACGGATAACAGGAGTCTATCAAATGTGATAATTGCCACCGCCGCTCCAGTGTATGCTGCCTGAGCCCTCCCCCTGACTCTTACGCTGGGCATTGTCAGAGACCTGGAGGGGACAACCTTCTGGAGGGTAGCCTGCCTGAACGTACCACTCCCACCCAAAGCACCCTCATGGCCAGTCTTCTTGCTGGCCATCAACTCCCCCCCTCCCCCTTCTCTCTGCTCTGGACTCCTCACCCACCTGCAAGGTGGTTCGCATAGTGGTGGATGTGAGATGCTTGGGTTGTGCCTCTACACATGCTTGCGGAGAATGGAGGATGACAGGTGCTTGGGGTCAGCGGAGAATGGAGGATGACAGGTGCTTGAGGGCAGTGCCCCTATGCACCAGCACCTTGCAGTGACAGTACCATGCCGATCAAGGGTTGAGAGGAAGGACTTGAAAGTACCTCCACATTGAGCTGTCAAAATGGGCACCAGCTTGTGATGTTTCAGTAGGAGATTGAAGGACTGACTGCCGTGGCGTGGAGCTAGACCACGAAGAGGGAGTAGGGGGTGAGCTGCAGGTCCCTGATGTTTCTGATGCAGAGGACTGGGATGATGCTCCAAACCCCACCCATTCCTCCTCAGATCCCTCCTTCTCTGCTAACAGCTTCACCAGGTCCACTCCCAGCAGCATAGGAGAGACCACTTCTGCCTCCGCCACAGGCTCCATGGATGGATCAGAAGTGAGAGACTCTGCTGCCAGACAGACTTCCCCCCAGAACTGCTGCTGCCGGCCTCTGATGGGCCACATACTCTGCCCTTTTTCCCACCACGACCAGTCTTGCCTAGCAAGGAACGCTTCATAGTGGTGCAATGAAACAAAAACCAAAACAGAGAGGAACCCCTGGAGACAATGGAGGACAAACTTGACAGTGAGGAAGTGAGGTGGCAAGAAGCAGCCCTGACACTGGGGTTGGGTGTATTGAGCGCAAAAACCACCTCCACCCAGTCACTGTCCCCAGCTGGACAGGGGCTC
The DNA here is from genome assembly GCF_028583425.1 of Eublepharis macularius. Lineage (NCBI taxonomy): Eukaryota > Metazoa > Chordata > Lepidosauria > Squamata > Eublepharidae > Eublepharis > Eublepharis macularius. Next base: position 5,325,296 of record NC_072793.1, read on the forward strand.
TAAATTTTAAACAAACAGTGTGGGTGCTGATGGTGTGTGCAGCGGAGACAGCGGAGCAACACTGTTCAGGTGTGTGAGTCTGACAGCAGGCAAGAGCCCATGTCCCCCAAACCCACCTCTACCCAGTCACTAACCCCGGCTACACAGGTGCTCAGAAAAAAATCACTTTATGTGCTGATGGTGTGCGTGCGCACAGCAAAGGCAAGCTGCACTAGAGAAGCATGCAAGTGGGGAGCCTTCAGTAATGCTAGTATCCATGCAGATGTGAGTCAGCCGGCAGCCCCCCAAACCACCTCCACCCAGTCAATGTCCCCAGCTGGAAAGGGGCTCAAAATAAAATAAAAAACCAGTGTGGGCACTGATGGTGTGCACAGCAGAGACAGTGGAGCAACCATGCAGGTGTGAGTCAGCGCACCAGAGGCACGAGCCCCCCAAAACCCCACCCAGTCACTGGCACTGGCTGCTGCAGAGGTGCACAAAAAAACCCTAAAGAGCACTAAAGAGGTGTGCAGAAAATGGGCAGACTGCACTACACCACATAAGTGCACACATAGAGGTAACAAAAAAGTCAGGCTCTCGGGGGAGGGGGAACCCACAAAACAAACCAGAAGTGAGACCCTCCAATAAGCAGAGAAAGAGAATAATAAAAGCAAATAAAAGTGAAGCTCCCTGGGTGGGGGAGGCCACAAACCCCGAGAAACCAAAGCCTCCAAAAAGCAAAGAAGGGGAAAATAAAAGTAGACATCGGAACAAACCAAAAAAAATTAATGAATCCGTGGTTCGTGGTTCGGTGCTGATTACGATCCCAAAGTCACGAACCGCAACGGACATTTCCCGTTGCCGAACTAGTTCACAGTTCACGGTTCATGGTGCTCAGAATGGCCCCCGTTGCACTTAGAGAGCCCATATTCACAGGGAGTGTGTAGCAGGCTCTCCTCCAGCCAGCATCCAAGTTTGGTCAAGATTGCAATAGGGATCTTGGAGTTATGCCCTCTCCAATCCGAGGCCCCCAGGAAACGCCCACAAAAATCCAAGCTCAATTATACTCTCTCTGTCTCTCCCCAAAGGCTAACAAGTAGCAAGCAACAGCTCTCACACTCCACTGCTCGCTGAAAGTGAAAGCCAGCCTAGGAGCACAGAGCTTTTTATAAGCTGAGGTCCCATAGAGCAACACAGGAGGTCTGTGTTTGGCCGTCAGAGCTGCCTATCAGGGTTTGCAGGGATGAGATTGGAGTACCCGTGGCTACAGAACGCCCCTCCCCCTCCCTCCCCCAGGTGTCTTCTCCCAACTTGTAACTACTTTGCAGCTCCATGGTTGGAAGGAAGAGCTGCCGATCAAGGTAAGCTGGGCTTTGATTTGGGTTTCCAGGGCGACAGAAAGAGCGCAGACAGAGTTCATGCATTCCCCCGGCTCCATTTCCAGGGTAATTGATTGATGGTGCCTGATTGTCTGGCTTCCTGAACCGTGGTGAAACGCACCAAACCAGGCTTCTTCCGAACACTGGTTTGTTTGCCGTGGACAATAACAAACTGCTGGATCGCAATCACGCGATCACCAATTTCGTGGGGTTTTGAAGTTCGTAATGCAGTTTGTGCCCATGTCTAAATAAAAGCAAATAAAAACCTTGGTCAAGCAGTACCGCAGTTCTACTCAAAGGCCTAACACTAGGCTGGTGGGGGGGGGGAGGTGAAAAGCTAAGACTAGGATGGGGGGGAAGAAAGGAAAAACCACCCTTTTCCCAAACACCTCCCCAGTCAGTCCCCAGTAAGAAAGGCAGCAAGAGAAAAGAAAAGAGGCTTTTCAGCTCCTTTTCCAGCAGCCAGAAGTGTAGGCCAAAGATCCCTCCCAAGTTCCCAACACTACAGCCAGCAAGCTCTCCGTCCTCTCCCTCTCCCACTCTGGAGAAACTGAAACCAGGAATCACATGGCTTCCCCTATTTATGGAAAAAAGCCAAGAGTTTGAATAACACAGGAGCACTCTGGTTGGCAGAAAAACCTGACTAACATCGTTTTGGAAGGAAGAGATTGGTGTTACCATGGCTGCTGAAGGACCAGCTCCTCAGTTGCCTTAGAGATTCGAACCCTCCCTCCCCTTTTCTTGGCTGGATGGGCCACAGTGGAAGCTCTCTAGTTGGCAGGGACAGCTGCCAATCAAGCCTGGAGGCCTCAGATTGGGGGCAACCCAAAGACTGCTACTGTTGCCTGGGTGAGGGAGTGTTTTGGCACCAAAAGTGTCCAAACTGCCCACAGAACAGTAAGAAAAGTTTGTTTGGTTCAGAAAAATGCAGTCCCACAGAACGCATGGTTCTTTGAATATGAACCGGCCGTTCCGGACGGAATTTTGTTCCGTGGTTCATTTTGTGCCTAACTCTATGGCTGATTCCGCACACATTGGATAATGCACTTTCAATGCACTTTATTAATTGTTTGAGGTGGATTTTTTGTTCTGCACACACAAAAATTCATTCCAAATGATCTATAAAGAGGATTGGAAGTGCATTATCCAACGTGTGCGGAATCACTCTATCCTTAAGAGATTTCTATGCCCTCATCAGAATCCTGCTCAATGCAGCTTACAATTAAAATAATAAGAACAGTATAAAAACAAGCTATTAAAACAAACAACCTGAAACTATTTACAAAACAGTCTTCTGGCTAGTAGCAGACTATTAAACAAGTTGGAATGATAAAACCCCAAATTAAAAACCTAGGTTTTGGTCTGGCACAACAGAGAGTCAGCAGCTGCCTCACCAACAAAAGCGGGGGACAGAGAGGGGAAATGAGAGGCAGATCTTAACCGGTGGGCTGGAGAATATAGGAGGAGACTTTCCTTCAGGTACGTTGGCCCCAACTCATTTTGTCACTCACACCAATTGTTTGACCTCCTCTCTAAGCTTTCGAAATAAAGAGTTACTTGTCAATACCTGAAAACACAGAACAACTGAGATGGCATCTTCTGTCGGACCAAGTCACTGAAATTCTGCAGGAAACCAAGGGAGCGATCCTAAGCAGAACTACTCTGAAATAATCTCATTTTGTTCAGTGGGGCTTACTCTTAGGAAAGTGTTCCGAGGATTGCGGTCAGGCAGAACTCTGGTTCGAGTTTGCGTGTGCAGAGCCAGAGGAGGAGGGTGAGGAATAAATTCATTAAATGGTTAACTGACACTTAGCGCAAGGGGAATGAAAATGCGACCATACGAATGGATGCTGCCTCAAGAGGAGGTGCTAAGAGAAATTCTCTTAATTGCACTTCACCCAATTTCTTCCAGAAATCCAACCATCTGTTTCTTTTCCTCTTTTTAGGAATTTGGAGTCAGTTTATAATAAATTCCATTTTGTTCAAAGAGAAATTCAAAGAGAGGAAAGGCAGAAGTGGAGGTTTTGCAAAATTTCAGAATTTCACTCTGTAGATGCTCAGAGGGAGGCTATGTCTGCCCTAACCTTCCTACCCTCCCGCTTACAGCACTACCCTGGGATGTTTAATATAAAACAACCACAGAAGCTGAAGTGACAAAAGGGTGTGTTAATTTCTCTACAAAGTGAGATAAACAAGAAATAAAAGAGAAATCCCTTTTTAAAAAGAAATCAGTGGCAATTTGGGGAAAAATAAATTTCCATCCCTATAACAATGCTTGCCTTAAGATCTTGTTTGATATGCAAACAAAAAAGTGAATGAATCACTCTTGACAAACAGTATGGAAGATTCAAACATTTAATCCCTCAGCAATTACTTTTATGTCAGCAATTCAACATGCATTCACTAGATTGTAGCCCACAATCTTACAGGGCAGCACACAACATAAAGTGAATTTCTGCCATAGAATTCAGTCCTGTATGGTTAATTCTATGAGTTGTGCAAGCAGCTCTTGGTATATGCAGAAGTAACTGCGCAATCCTATGGCCGGCCCCAATGCCGGCATGGCGGAGCGGTGGCGCTGCTGGGCCAGATCATGTGCCAGCAAAGTGCTGCGGCGGCAGTGGCACAGAGATGCAAATCGGGAAAGCCAGAAAGTGTTGTGGACGGGTCCAATGCACAGGCGCCGCCAGGCGCAGCCAAAGGGTGCTGTTCCTGACAAGCGGCAGGGAGAGGGGCCAGGAGAGGCGCAGCCAATGGGCAGCGCACGATCCCAGCCAGGCCCCAGAACAACAGGCAGGCCGTGCCCATGCCGCCAGACCTCCCCGGCCCGTGCATTGGGCGGGGCTCGCAGCTGCGAAGGAGAGGGGTGGGCGTGGTCTGAGGAGCCACTCCCCCGTTTGCCCCATGCAGCGTCAACTCCGTAGCGACTGCGTCCAGAGATGTTGGCATGGGACAGGCAGGCACTGCCATGACGAATCCAAGGCAGCATTCGGTCCCGACAGCAGGGAACAGCCACCAAGTGGCGCCTAAGCGGAGGGTTGGCCTCAGCCAGCCACCAACATGCAGCCACAGCGGCCCCGCCCCCGCCCCCATCCCAAAGCAATGAACGCAGACACCCGTTGCACAGAAAACAGTCTTTATTATTGTACCATCCCACCCCCCAGCAGATGTGAGGAAGGTGAGGTGTGTAGGAGGGGTAGGACGAAGAGGGGCCATGGGGAGGCATGGCTAGGGAGAGCCCGTTCGGAAGGACAGGCAGCCAGGGGCCCGTCGATGGCCTGGCTTCTGCTTCACCAGACCCCCCCCCCCGCTCGCCCCCTGTGCCATCTGGCACCTGTTCGAGGGCATGGCCAGAAGCAGCTGCCACTCTCACCCATCCAGCCCTGGCTGCGGCAACCAGGTCATGCAGCCAAGCCCCACATCGCTGCTCTCGTCCTCCGGTGGATGGCGAGCCACTGCGGAGGGTTCGAAATCAGGATGCCCGGCCCCTGCGGGGACCCGGCCAAGAGATGGCCCCATTCCCAGGGAGACAGTGAGCAGCCATCCCACTCCAAAGCATCCCACCCCACTGCAGACACCCCGCTGCCCCATGTGCCCCTTGGCCACAATGCTGCAGACCCGGTCACTAACCCCTTCCCACCCCAGGACCATGGCCCATTGCCTCCAGGAGCTGTATAACACCAAGGGCCATGGCCCCACCTGTCCAGCTGAACACCCCGCCCCCTGGCAGGCAGCAGCGGGGCTCAATGGCGGGGCCGGTGCCCTGACCCCCTCAGGCGTCCATGGGCCCTGCCCCTCACATGGAACAGGCCCCGAGGGAGGTGGGTGGAGCCGGAAGGTTGAGGATGGCGATGAGCCGCTCGAGCAGGGCCTCGCCACGGGCCTGAGAGGCGTGGAGCCCATCTCCCACCTCCAACACCACGGCCATGAACTCCCAGCCACAGTTGTTCGCCTCCTCCCATGCGGCGTGCACCTCTAGCCGCTCCCTCTCGATTGCCACCCACATTGCTGCCAGAGTCGGGGGAAGTTGCTGGGCAGGGCTGGGACTGCGAGCCCGAGCACCTGGAAGGACCCCCTCCATGGGCCCCTCCCCCTCGGAGGTGGAGGCTGGTCCGTCCTGCACATGGGCCACTGTACATGGGGGCGAGGGGGTGGGAGGGGAGGCCGCCGTGGCCTGGGATGGCTCCTCGAGTGCCTCTGTCGATGAGGTGTCCTGAACCAGCAGAGTCCCAGGGCCACCCTCACCCTCCACTGACACAGGGAAGCCGAGCAACTGCAGGAGAGCCGCTTCGGCCGCAGAGGTCCTCCTGGAGGGTGGCAGCTCACGCAGCTGGGCAATCACATCCCCGCCTATCTCCAGGCGCATGGACCCTGCTGGAGAGATATGTGGGTGGGAAGAGGGCCCAGGGAGGGAAGAGCAGCAACCCAAAACGGACTGCCACAGGTCGCTGAGCCAGGCCAGGCACACCCCTCCCAGCTGCAGGTGCAGTCCCCCCTCCTGAGACCGGCCAGCACCATGAGGGGCCTCGGACACACCCTGCCCCTCCCCAAAACCACACCATGTTGGCCCAGGGGCCTGGCTAGTGCCCCGCAGGATTGGATGCAAGGTGGGGCTCCACAGGGCGGAGGGTGTGGGAATGACCAATGGGGCTTCCACAGGCACCCATGGGGGCGGGCCCACTCTGGGAGGCAACTGCTCATGGGACTGTGTTGCTGCGGCTCTGGCTGCCACGGGAGCGACCCTCCCCGGGTGCACAGAACCTCCTGCCCGGGATATGGCATCTGTCTGATGCCGCCCTTGTTCCTTCACTGAAGGGGCTAGGGGTCGAGTGAGTAGACCGTTTCCCCTGCCATCTCCCACCCCCTGGCAGTGGCCTCCCCCCCCCATGCAGCTACCCTCTTCCTGGCTTATCATATGCCAGCTGCTCAGCCTACCCGGGATTGAACAGCCTCGGTGGCTCCCCCCTCCCCGCAGACATTCCCAGCCTGCAGTTCAGGTCCCAGCTCTCTGCCTGACATTACAGTGAGGGGAGGGAGGGGGCGGGGAGGCTGAACGGGGCCTGTCTGATACATTTGTAGTGATGTGCGGGTGGAAATGTGTGATGGGGGTGTTGGGGGAGGGGCTAAGGACAAAGTCAGGCATGCAGACACAGAAGGTAGTTGTTTTTCAACTCGTTTTATTGAACTGGAAAAGGCGGCATTGTTTCTAGGCTAGAAAGGGAGCCAGAGCATGCCACACAGCCCTCCTTCCCGCTCCTGGGGGCAGGGCTGAGATGCAGGCTGCTGCGCGATACTGCTTCTTGGGCTGGAGCCAACCGCCCGTCGTGGAGGTTTGGGGAGGGCAGGGTGCGGGAGAGCAGCCATGCCCTGGACCTGCCTGAGGGAGAAAAAGACACATGTAGGCTTTGCCTCATTCCACTGCTGAGGCAAGCCCCACACTCTGCCATCTGACAGGGTCACATAGTCGAGGGCGGCAGCAGCAGCGACCAGCTGATGCACGACCATCCGGCGAGGATGCACTCAGCCTTGGGGAGCCTTTACCTTTAAGGGAGGGAATTAGCTGGTAGTTATGAATGCCTGGTCAAGAGTGGTTTTCGGGGCAACTGCCTCTGGGGCGGGCAGGGGAGGACACCATCGCCCCCCACCTGCTGGGCCTCACCCAAAGCGGCTAGTGAGCGGGTGGGTTCAGGTGAAGGGGCAGTTAGCACTAATCAGTGGAACGGGTCCCCTGTCGCCCCACCTCCTCCTCACCTGTCAGCGCTCCATCACTCATTACCAGGCAGGAACTCCGGAGTCAGGATACCTACAAGGAAACAGGAGTGGCTGCAGTTAGTTAGCCAGACATTCTAGACTTTGCACTTCTTCCCTTTGACGGGAAGTTCCCCCGCTTTGTTCACAAAGCCCCCAAAGTGCATTCCGTGCCTGCCACTGTGAGTGCCCTCTCCCCTGCTCAGAGTTCAAAGTGGCTCTGCCACGCAGCACACGGAAAGAGCCTCCGGCCATGTGCTCACTTACCTGAGGGGTTTGGGCGGCTCTGGCCGGATGTTTTGTAGGCCACATTTGCCAGTGATTGGGTGCGGGGAGGAGGGCTCGTCCATGCCGGGCGTGCATGCTGATTGGTCCCTGGGATAGTTCTCATCCTATGCTCCTTCGGGCCACAGGGGTGGGGCGGGACGCTCAGAGAGGGGGCTGGGTTTTTGCTGTTCCATGAGTGCCTATGGGCTACGCCTTCTTCTTCCGTGGCATAGCTCTTTTGCGCTGCTGTGGGCGTTCCCGCTTCTGGAGGGGCTTAGGGAGCGGACTAACTCCAGCCCTGCCCTCCTCCCCACCCGCCCCTACGCTGGCGCGGGGCTCTACACCACTCCGCCTCCACCCGGCCACCTGTTGCTTGCGCCGGTGCCGGCCCGCCAGCGTTGCAGCGCCTCGTCCCAGCTCTGGCGGAAGACCATTTACGCACATGTAAGGACCAGATGCGCCGTCGGAAGCCTTAGTTCGGTTCCTATTCACTTTCCCTGCCCCAGTTAGGATTGCGCTGCCCATCTACCAACAGGCTGTGAGAAGTAGGAGTGTGCAGTGAGAAAATTTCCATTTCAGTTTCAAATCCAGGGTTTCCAAACAAACTACATACTGTCATTGATTTTTTTCAGGCGGAGAGTTGCCAGCTAGGATTTAATCCATTTAGTTTTTTTCCCGTTATCATGAGTTTGGGACCTGTTCTTTACAATGAGACCTTTAAGGCTCTTTTGGGGCAGCTGTTTTTGCAGTTAATGGCACCAAAATCAGTGGTGCATGTGCACACTGTTCTTTTAAAGGGTAGTTGGGCAAACAAGACTCTGGGGCAGTTATTTTCACTCTTAAGCAAAAACTGCATTGACCATTAGCCCCTCTCCCTTTAAAGTATTGATCCACAGAATTTTTCCTCCAGCACACTACACATACACACACATATATATGCACATCAACAGACCCCAAAGAAGGCATGAGTGCATGCTGTATGACAGGAAACTGACTGGCAAAGTGGTAGTGGGGCAGTGGGGTGGTATCCAAGCAGGAGAGCACTCCAACCAGTGCAGTGTAGTGATGTTAAAAACAATCCTGCTCACTTTTTTCTTTTTTTATACGGCCAATAAATTATTACCTTTGTGTTGTGCTGTTGCCTGTTGCTGCCATGTTTCCTTGTGCTTTATAGTTTCATTCCCACAACAAGGAGCCAATCCAAGTCCTTTCTTCTTACTCACTGCACTCACTGCATTTGATTGCAAAATGGAGAGTTATCGTATTAGTTGCTACCAATCATCTCCATCGCTCAAGTGCAAGCAGGCAGAAGGATTGTCTGAACTCACTCACCCTCCACCAAAATAGACCTATGTTTTCCCCTTACATTTTCCTTTTGCTGAGAAGGCAGGCAGGATTTTTTTTACTATATTATTTTCTTTATTTAAATGGTAAACAGTAAACATAAAAGGTATAAACAATAAATAATAAACCTAAAAGATAAAAAATACATTCTAATGACACACTAACGAAACATATAGACATACAATAACAAACTAGACATATTATTATTATTATTATTATTTATTAAATTTATAGTCCGCCCTCCCTGCGAACAGGCTCAGGGTGGATTACAACATACAGATAAACACACATTAATAAAACAGTACATCAAACAATAGTAAAAGCCAGATTTAGCAGCATACAAATAAATTAATAATAATAATAAAGGGAAATACAGTTTAGAAAGATAGGGGAAAGAAAAGACTAAAACTGAGCTAGAAATTGAGTTCCAATTTTCTCCGCAGCAAATATATATTGTTTTCAAAGTCTCACTTATTCTGTGTCCTCTTTTTTCTATTGTTCCTCTTTTTTCTATTGTTCATGTTTCTTAATCCATAAATCTAGATATCATCAAGTCATTATTATATATTTCACGTAAAAAGTCTATAAACGGTTTCCATTCAGCCACAAATGTAGCTAATGTCTTTTCTCTAATCAGTGAAGTAAGTTTTGCCATTGACACAAACTCCAAAACTTTTATCCTCCATTCTTCCATAGTAGGCAATGTTGGAGTTTTCCATTTTTGTGCATACGGGAGTACGTTTGCTGCTGTAATCAAATATAGAAACAAAGTTCCAAAACTTCTTTCCAACTGGCTGTCCATCATTCCCAACAGAAAAGTCTCTGGTTTCAACTGGATTTTGATCTTCAAAATCTTCTGAATTGATGATTATATCTGCAACCTGAAACTCTTTGCTTTCTTACATGTCCACCACATATGATAAAACGTCCCTTCTTGGTTAGTGCATTTCCAATATACATTTGAGGCATCCTTGTACATTCTAGCCAATTTTTCAGGGGTCATATACCAATGATACATGATCTTATACAAATTCTCCTTAATACTAGCGCTTAATGTAAATTTCAGCTCCGTTGTCCACATATTTTCCCATTGCTCCATTAATATGTCATGTCCACAATTTCTTGCCCATTTAATCATACATTCTTTTACTTGCTCTTCTTCTGTCTCAAACATCAATAACAGTTTGTACATTTTAGCAATAACGTTCATCATTTGTACAAAGGGCAATTTCAAATTCAGTTTTGGATTGCTCAGAGTCATAGTATCTCTTATCAAGTTTAAATCTTTCCGAGATTTGCATATAAGAAAACCATTGGCAAACATGCCCTTCTGCTGCTAAGTCCTCTCTTGATTTAATTTTAACTTGGCCTTGTGAGAATTCCCAAGCAGGTCGGAGAGTATCACGGTAATTAACAAAAACGACAAACACAAGAAGCCGTGATAAACTAACTAACAAGTGGTATATATTTCAATTCAATATATTAAACATTATTCCAAAAGACTAAATTGAAAAGAAGTGAATATATACATATGGTTTGGTTACATATACATAAGGCAAGCGTGTATGAAGAGAGGCTTAGGGAAGTGACCCTAAGGGAGCAGCCAGGAAGCATGCACAATTTGAATGAGGCCAGGGCTCTGCCTTTATAGGTAAAATGTGCCCTGAGGTGGAAGAGCCCACCTGGCTGTTAGAACAAAGGCTCCAACAGTCAGTTCCTGTGTTTGACAAAAGGTTTGATTGCCTTGATCAGTAGCTGCGGGTGTGTATGAAAGCAAATGCAAAACATGTTCTAGTGCTGTACAAAAGGGGTAGTTTGTTAGTGAATTCCACCAGAGCTAAGTTGATGGATTTTAGGTGGGGACTGTACTTTCCCAGGAACAACTGTATATACTTATGAATGTCATTTGATTAGCTCTTCAATCAAGGACAGGAGATCTCATCACGGAAGGAGGGAAAGGAATGTGTTAAGTGGGGTTGACTCTGCAAGACCTTTGTTGCACTGGACTCCTATGGGGCCAGAGGAACTGCAAATCCAATCACCTCTTAATCACTCCTCATTCCTGTGCAGCATTCCATCCACGCTGTGTTCTCCCGGGCAGGACAAACTCTTGGAGGCTCTCTGGTGGTAATACAGGAGCCATTTTAAATCCAGAGGCCGGGTGACATTTTGAATATCACAAACAACCATGTTAAAATGGCTACTAAAATGGCAGAGCCCGAGCCAACCGCTTACATCTAAGCATGCTCAAGATGGCAGCAATATGGCCATGGCTAGTATGGTATAATCATTACACTATAATGGATAAATTGTTGGATCAGGATCTGGAAGACTCACACTCAAATCTCCATACTGTCATGAACACACATGGACATGAGATACAAATCTCTATTGAATCAGTCAATCAAGATCACTATTGTCTACTTTAAGCAGTTTTCCAGGGTCTGTTACAGAGGTATGCCATTTTTTGTACTACCTCATCCTTTTGACTGGAGGTACCAGAGATTTAAACTGGGAACTTCTTCATGCAATGCAAAAGTACTACCACTGAGACATGGACCCACCCCCTGAAGCTTGCTAGGTGGCCTTGGGCCTGTCATACTCTCTTAGTCTGGCCTACCTCAGAGGGTAGGGTATAATGAGGACAGGAAATCAGATTTGCTGTTAGGATAAAAAATGTGTTACATAGTATACAGTGGTGAATGGAAAAGAGAAAGGAAAGGAGGTTTATAACAGAAATTTGCGAGAACTACTCTACCCAGCTGTCTAAATGTGCAGGATGCAAGCCTAAAGTCTTTTCCTGCATCTGCAGCTGGCATCAATCAGTGATGTCAACCCTTAGTACGAAAAGTTGTTCTATATCTAGATTCCTGTTGACATACAGTCATCTTGCTTTATTTTTAGAAGTATCTTGGGGAAATATGTGAAAGTCTGCAGCTGACAGCTCCTGTTGACGTGAGTTTTTTATTATTAATTCACGGCTAAATTTTCATACTTGTGGGGTGCGTCACATTTTGCAGTTTGTAATTTACAGATGTAGACAACTGACAATTGCAGATGTTCATAAACGTTAGACATGCAATATAAGATTATATAGAGTATAAAAGAATAACCTTGTGTAAATAACTAACTTCTGGTGGGAACATGCTTCCTGTTTTCAGTCTGTGAATTCTGAGAGGATTCCATGTTATGAGTACCGGACATGAAAGAGAGTATTGTCATATTCCCAAACTATAGAGTAATATTCTATTTAGATAAGGGAAAGCTGGGTAAGAAATTCAAAACAGAAACTTCAAAAGGCAGAGAACTCTGTATATACAAATCACAGAATCACAGAGTTGGAAGGGGCCATACAGACCTTCTAGTCCAACCCCCTGCCCAGTGCAGGATCAGCCTGAAGCATCCCTGACAAAGATTCATCCAGCCTCTTCTTGAAAACTGCCAGTGAAGGGGAGCTCACCACCTCCCTAGGCAGCTAATTCCACCTTTGAACTACTCTGACTGTGAAAAAGTTCTTCCTAATATCCAGCCGGTACCTTTGTGCATGTAATTTAAGCCCATTGCTTCGGGTCCTACCCTCTGCTGCCAACTGGAACAGCTCCTTGTCCTCCTCCAAATGACAGCCTTTCAAATATTTAAAGAGAGCAATCATGTCCCCCCTCAACCTCCTCTTCTCCAAACTAAACATTCCCAAGGCCATCAGCCTTTCCTCGTAGGGCTCAGTCTCCAGACCGCTGATCATCCTCGTTGCTCTCCTCTGCACCTTCTTGATTTTGTCTACATCCTTTTTGAAGTGAGGCCTCCAGAACTGCACACAGGACTCCAGGTGTGGCCTGTCCAGGGCAGTATAGAGAGGGACTATGACCTCGTGCAATTTCGAGGCAATGGCCCTTTTGATACAACCCAAGACTAAGTTTGCTTTTTTTGTCTCCACATCACACTGACTGCTCATATTTAGTTTACAGTCCACTCTTACCCCAAGATCACTTTTGTATACACTACTACCCAGAAGTGTATCTCCCATCCTGTATTTGTGCTTCACATTTTTGTGGCCCAGATGTAATTCTGAACAAACACTGAGAAGCCACAAGGAGCCACAACAATATTGTAACAAAGTACAAAAAAAATTTAGTCATGTAAGGTGTATACAACAATCAAGTACATTCAAGTAAATATAACAGTGTAAGAACATTCATTCATAATAAAGTGACTAGGTGCTTAACACAAGACTGCTTGCCTCAACGGATTCTTCCAGTGAATCGAATATTTGCAAGTTAACTGAGTCCTTTCATCTATACAGTCTCATAATTCACTGGAGAAAATGGTCACAGTTGACCCGATTCTATGACTGTGCAGTCAGAAACTTCATTAATCAAGATCTCAAGCCAATCATAATCACTGAATAATATTATAAGTTCTCTGAATTCAAATATAAATATAATGGTTGAAAACAATTAATTCAGTGCCTTACTTAGTTTTGTTCCTCTGGTCAGTGGAAGGTGGGAGGAAAGTAAAGGAAGAGAGATGTAGCAAATATTTTCTTATAGGGACATTGTCCGACCAGAATTGTTAGCCAATACTCCTGCTGAACAACATATTTTCTACAAATCATCACTGTACAATCTCTCACGGGCTTTGGGCAGGTTTTCTGATTCTATATGAGCACACGTTCTGTGTCTGCATGTGTAGTTCCATTCTCTGGGTCTGTACTTGCTAAGTAGGGACAAAGACTTTGTTTGCACAGTCTGGCAGTGAGGCGGGACAAGAGGAGCATAGGAACAAAGGGGTGGGCACAGAGTGCCTCCCCGTGATAAGCAGCTTGCCTACAGACCGAAGAAGATAGAGACAGAGGCTAAGCCTCCCCCCCCCCCCGCACACACTGTAATAGACAAGCAGTTACCCAAGCCTGTAGGGAGCAGAAGCTAAGTGTTTGCTAGTAGAAACTGCCAAGCAGGCAGGTTTGCAAAGAATTGAGTGGCAGATATAGAACCAGATGGGGAAGAGAAACCCTGACTCAACTTTTTCATATTATAAAAGAACCAAACTCCAAAGAACCAAACTCACACAACTCTATTGGATTCAAGAAAGTTCAACTGGTGGAAACTAGAGATGGGCACGAAACGGGAAAAAACCAAAATGAGAGTTTTGCATTTTGTCATGTTCCACGAATCATGGAACACGAACTTCCATGAAATTGTCCCTTTTCGTGAAACAATTCATTCGTTTCGTGATTTGGCAGAACCCGGGGCACTTCAATGCCCCCCTTCATACCTAGAGATGCCAAATTTGCAGGGAGACTTCAGCAGGCTGTCCTCCATCCACCCTCCAATCAGCTCTCTTCAGGCTCTCTTTGCTGACTTTTCCCTCCCATCCTTCTGGCCTCCTGCTTTCTGCCACTGCTGGAAGAAAAGTCAAGTGGAGTTGATCTGCTTGGGTTTTTCTCTCTTTGCTGATTTTTCCTTCCTGCCATCCTGTTCTCCTGCTGCTCTGACATGCCCTCCCCCCTACCTCCAAGTTCTCCAAGAAAAAGCCGAACAGAGCAGATCTTCTCAGGATCCACTCTGGGGAGCTTGGGAGTGGGGGTGGTGTCAGGCTATGGATGACAGGATATAGTAGACAGATTCCTGGACCATTGCAGCAAGAAGTCCAGGCTCTTGGTTAAATGGTTTTTATTCAGAAATCCAGTTATTTCCATATATATGTCCACAGATTTACTCAGAGGCAAGAGAACATCCAAGCAGTACACGCTTCCTTGATAGGAATAGAGACTTGGGGAAAATACAGTTCTAAATACTCAAACATTTCCCCCCCTCCCATCTAGACCACAGAATCGGGAGGGAAGGAGTCTGGGAAGCTCTTCTGGAGTTTAGCTAGACAGGACAAAAAGGCATACAGAGAAATGGTAACATTTCAGATGGTAAAAGGTCACTTCAGTGAACTTCAAAGAAAGAGATAACACAGCTGTGTTCTCAGGCTGGTAGAGGGAGAGAAATGAAAGTGATGATGAAAGCATTTGTAACCTGAAATCAAGGCACGGTATTAGCAATTGTGCAATGCTTAAGACAATGACATGAATGCAGGGTGCAGACATGACAGGTGGGTGGGTGGGAAGGCATGTCAGAGCAGCAGGAGGATGGGAGGTAGAGTGTCAGGGAAGAGTTACTGAAGCTGGCAAGCGGCGAGCAGTGGCAGAAGGAGCTGCTGAGGCTGCCACTGCCACTCCACCATCCCATTCTTAAAAATGGAGAAGGGAAATAGAGAGCGGAAGGAGTCTCTGACTTCAGTTCCCAGGTAAACTTGCACACACTCGCATTGCTCAGCTCTCAGGTTGGCAGGGAGAGCTGCCTATCAAGGTTTTGTGGGCTAAGATTGGGGTTTCCATGGCAACAAAAGGTCTGCAGACATTCTGGGCCTATGTTGCCTAGGGAATCAATGGATCGGCACCAGCCTGTCTGGCATCATGAAGCATTCACAAATCGAACAAATCAGCCCCCAAAATCGTGGATTTCGTCAAAAATGTGGCCCCACAAAACATGGTTTCGCAATATCAAAATCGGCCCGATTCATCCCAAATTTTGATTTGTATTTCGATTCGTGCCCATGTCTACTGGAGACACAAGTGTTAGTTCTGTGTCCACAAGATTTCCAACCTCCTTTCATTTTAAAACTGAATCATAAATCCAAATGGCCCAGTTGGAGGTTTAGAGGAAGTTGTGTGCCTGAAATTTTGGGAGAAATTGAAATGTATGCAATCATTTTCATATCAAACCTGCCTATTTGTTGCTTTAACAACATAAAATACATAAAATATTAAAATGAGAAACAGCTGCCGACTACTACACCACATACTATCTTACATTTCTGTCAGTCCTTGGCAGTTGGGTCACCAAGTTCTCCACACAGGTGTTCCAGGTGAAGTAACTTTGTTAGAGATCCATTCAGTACAAGGTGCATCGACCGTTGAAATTGGCAGAAGTGACGTATATGGGGCTAGCAATGTTAGTTATAGAGAATCTTCCCGCCAAGGGAAAGAGGACCATTAAGGGGGGGGGGGGAGGTTGTAGTGAGACATTTGCTGATTCTGCACACATTGGATAATGCACTTTCAATGCACTTTAGCAATCATTAGGAAGTGGATTTTTTGTTTCCCACACGAAAAATTCAGTTCCAAATGATCTCTAAAGAGGATTGGAAACGCATTCTCCAACGTGTGCGGAATAAACCATTGTTTTAGAGCAGACAGTGAGAAAGATGAACTTATCTTTGGTTCTCAGAAGAAGCGCCCTACAAGCCAGCTTCAGCTGGCTGTCAAGGACACTGGCTCCGTGGAGTGAGAAAGCAAAAGTAAACATTTGTAACATTTGTAAGATAACCCACAGGCATGGGGCAATAAAGAACTTCCCACAATCTCAGGAGCCAGAGGTAGAACTCATACACATTCATGGTGGATATGCGGGAGGCATATGTGACAATTTCACTCATTCCAAAATAAAAATATATTCATAGATTTTTCCCCAGTGCTCCCCAAACTGCCCAGTAGAAAAATTGAAATAAAATACACCTGACTGTCATGTATACATTTTGAGTGAATGAAACCTTGCCTTTAAAAGAATTTCATTAATTTCAAAGAAAATATTTCTCTGAAGTTTTCTCAGTGTTCCCAAAAATTTTAGTTTTTCATCAAAAATGTAAAAATAGTAAAATTGTCCCCCCCTCCCTAATGTTTCCAGTTATCTCCTTGGGGTAGCAGAAGGCCTTGTGTTTCATAAAACCCCGAACACCCAGAGATTGAAAACATGGGAGGTGGGGTATAATCTAACATTATTATTTGTACCGTTTGTAACCAGGGTATTTTTCCCACTCCAAAACTATATCTCTGTGGTGAATGATCTCTACGTTATCAGAAATGGTCACCGGGTTATGAGGAGGGGCTGTATCTCTCCAGAGTACTTTAAAATATTTTGCTGGATCAGAGTTATCTGAGGAGGGATTCATGGGTTACTTTTTTATCCCACAACATTTTTGAGCTGGAATAACAAAACACTTCAAAAGTGAAGCTTTAGAGCAACTTCTCTATGTGTTATGCAAAAAAAACCCCATGCAAACATAGTGGAAAATACCCCCTCCCCCCATGATGTTAGCAGGGTAATAATTCCCTCAAAGCCAGTCACTGAGAATGCAAAGGTTTTTCCTCTTTGTCACGGATATAGCCAGAAATATAAGGGAACTGTTGCTGGATTCGACCAAGATCACTTTGCACCACAGTAACAGGGCTAACCTGCCACCATAGCTAGACTGGCCAAGAGGCCCAGAATTAACAACTTTGGACAGGAGCATGAAACAAAGGGGCAACACAGTTGAATGGTCTTTTGTAGATTAGATGAGCCATCCAACCCATATCAACAGAAGCAATGTGCCGAAGCCCAGATGCGGAGGGCTTCTAAGGAAATGGCAAGAATGTCCAACTTCACAGAAGTTGGATATGCAATTCAGGAATGAGTGTATTGGTTGAGGGCCAAAAAAATTCACATGTATGAGAAACTTGTAATCACAAATTTTCCATATACTTTGTTAAGATTAAATGTGTCAGGGCTTGCCGCGGCTGCCGCTGGGCGTGGCGCTGGGCAGTCAGCTCCTGACATCACAGGGGGGCCAGGGATTCTGCAGGACCCTGCTCTGTGGAAGGAGGGGCGGTATACCTCACCCTGACTCCCTCTCAATCCACTCGCTGGCCTGCTCAACCTGGCCTGCTTACCCCCTACATCTTCCACCATCTCTTCCTCCCAGGACTCTCCTTCAAGCCTCTTCTCTCCTTCTTGCCTTTTCCTTGGCTTCTCTCCAACTCCGCTCCATCACTCACACTCAAACCCACCACCCCAGAGCTCTTCCCAGCCACCCTTTATAGGGTTTCCTCTCTCCGCCCTGCCCTCCTTCCAGGCTTGTTCCTTCTCCTGACCGGGCCCAGCTGTGCGTTCCTCCAGGTGTTTCCCTCCAACCACTAATCCCTCCTGGGCTCCTTTGCCTTGCTGGTAGGGTGGGGTTGAATGCGAGCCATCCCCAGCTGAGGGCTCCTTGGCCTTGCTCACGAGGATCTGCCCCAGCTAGCCTCTGTGCTATTGAGCTTGCCTGGCCTTGCTCATGAGGAGCTGCCCCAGCCAGCCTCCATGCTATTGGGCTTGCCTGGCCTTGCTCATGAGGTGCTGCCTTAGCCAGCTTCTGTGCTGCCTGCTCAGCAATGCTGGGCGGGGCTACCCATCTCCTCCCCCAGAATGCCTGTGGCAGCCCCCCCCTGGAGAGGCTTGGCTTCTAGCAACTCCTGAGCCAGGCTGCTGTCTTCTAGCCATGGTGTGGCTCTGGGCTGTAGAGGCTGCTTCCTCTCCCTGCCAGGTAAGGGCTCTGCTTGGGCTGCTGCTGCTGGGCCCACATTCCCCGTTGTGGCCCTTTCCCTCTGGCCTGCTTAGCCCCCTTTCTTCCCCCTGGAAGGTGGGACTGGCTGGTCTCTCCTTGCCTCCTCCACCCCTCTGAGGTTCTGGCCTTTTACCCCTTCCCCCTGGAGTAGGTAGGTTCTGGCCCTGGTTGCCGGCTTGGGGGGTGGGGTTGCTGCCACCCTTTTGTCCCCTGCTGTTCCCTCTTGTCAAGTCTGGGGGCTGGGGCTCAGACCCCGGACAAAATGTAGCAAGAATGAACAATTTTTATATACTTTTAGAATATATTGCAAATATAGATATCCTTGTCTGGTGTTTGAAGGTATAATACAATTATCTAGCCAAGAGTGTGAGCCCTTATCAAGAGGGAAAATTAGTTATTGGAAAGAGATGATTCTGAAACCCTAGAAATATGAGAAGCTGACTTGATTGGCTGCTTCTTCCTAGAAGGGGCTCCTTGCCTGTGGCCTGCTTAGATTTGGGTAAGACACTTTCTTGGACTCATGTAATTGCTCTGCTTTCATGATTTATGTAGTTATAATAGATGGTATGATTTTCTGTTGATTGAACTAATATTAAGAATGCTGAATAATTATTTTTGATAAAGGCTTAGAAAGGAAGTAGAGATTCTACAATTATATTTACTTGTGTACAATACCAGGTAATGAACCTAAAACATTGTTTGCAGTGTACCTCTTGCTAGGAGTTAAATGATTTGATGAAGGAAAGCTAACTAGATGCTTCGGGCTTAAGTGCATGTCTGTATCTGAACCAGGCCTAACCACAGTCATCCAGAACTCTCTATTAAAATAACACCTTCTCTGAAAATTAGATTTATTTTCATTATGGAAAATGCAAACCTCAATGCTAAACTTTTAATAATCACCCTGATGAGAAAGGACAAGAGGATATAGTTTTGGAGAACACTGATCGTCACATTTTCATGACGGCCATCTGTCTGAAAGGACAGCACAAACTATACCAAGGCTACTTACGGAGATAGATTGTACAGATCACTAGCCTGCAGAGACCTTGGGACACACAATTCCCCCAAAGTTAACAAGCATCATAAAAAATACTTCCTAATATATGGCAGATGGCAAGCTGTAAGATCTAGAGGACAAGACAAGGCTCAGGGCTTCTTGGTGCGGAGGGGTGGGGGGAGAAACCACGTAGGATTAGTGCCATGCATAAGGGCCCTTAATGTAAAAATGTATCTCTTCAAACTGAGCCACTGCTTTACAGTGAAGTGCAGAGATCACGCTCCAGGCATTCTTCTGAAACAAAAAATCCTTGGGAGACAGAAGAGTTCAAGGGTTATCTCAGAGAGGGAAAGAAGAGTCTCCAACCTTGAGATTATTCTGAAATACTATCACAATAGAGTTTGATCATTAGGTACCAGCGCTGTGGGTCAAAATGAAATAGCAAAATGCCCAGCCAGCATTGTAAGATGGAGTGGATAAAAGGAAATAGCTGCCACCGTGAACTACTAAATGGGGGTGGGGGGGGGGGAAGCTCCCACATTCTTACTGCCTGGTGTCTGTTACCAAGGCAATAATTCCCTGAGCATCAAGTGGATGTGGATGTGCTGCCAGTGAACGCCCAGCAGCACCCAGTACAGGCTGATGACCCTCATAAATGTGATGTCAATAATCTCCAGTACTGTCACAATAACAACCACCAGGCTTTCCCTCGGCACGTAGAGTTTTAAGGGACCCATGTGTGCCATTTGGTGCCAGAGAGACATTTGATCGGCTTCTGGTTTTTACATTTTCAACGGGATTCTTCTGCTTTTCCTTCTTTTCCTCCAGAAGACCAAAGCTGACAACAACTTCACCCAGCACCAGTCCCATTTATCCATTCAGACCTGCCTGGCAATTCACACATGATGTAGAGAAACAGCCTTAAGAGCTGGAATGGTGCCATGGTTCGAGTGTTGAACAAGAAGCCTGGGAGACCCAGGTCTAGTGAATACCCGTTCTTGCGGGATGACCTGGGGCCCTCTCTCTCACCTAAGCTGCCTCACAGTGTTTTTGTGAAGATAAAATGGAGAGAGCAACGCTGTACGCTGCTTTGGGTCCACATTGAGGAGAAAAGCAGGTTATTAATATCTCAACAAACAATACATAATTTTTTAAAAAAATCATGCCCCCCCCCCCAAATGTTTCCCCCTTTTTATTTTTTAATGTCTGGTGAAGAGTTCTGTTAAAAGTTTGTCCACCAATTTGTCCTGTGTGGGTTGCCATCACGTGACTTTTGCTCTGGAACGACATGGCTGCCTGCAGCCTTTTTGCAGCAGCTGCCACATCCTAAGCGTAATCCAGAAGCAGACTTCTTGGTCTGAGCTTCTGTTCCATAGGTGTGCAACTCGCTGCTATAAAGCAAATGTGCAGGCCTGTAGACAGCATTTAGAGAAGTTTAGAGCAAAATGCCTGTATCTTTGACTTAATAAATACAACCATGAATGCAAAGTGCCGAGGAATGCATTACTGCCCCCGTGCTTGCTAATATCCATTCAGGCGGCTGCTCCTTCAGCTGCCCTTTTTTCGATAACTCAGCACACCCCTCTGCCGCTAAGTTGCTATTGTTCATTTGATTTAGGTGAAAGCAATTATAGATTTGCATGCTTTCCCCCTCGCTCTCTTTTTACCTTTCTTCACAGCTTTGCTGGCTAATATGAGCTGCCCAACCACCACTAATTGAAAATTGATTTTGTATTCAATTAAATGGCTGGCTCAAGAGACCAGAAGCATGCATCATCCAGAGGTCTCGTCAGAGGGCCCGTTCCCACCCTGAGCTCCTCTATTGAATTTCATGGGTATGAATGGTGCCTCCGTGGTGAGTGCAAGCAGTAACAAATGCAGGTCTGGAGGCAAACAAGACTCACAACTTTCCTGGAGCTAAATAAGGTCTGCAGATCCCCATTGAGTTCTATGATGGAAGAATGGAAGGATATCAGTGAAATGAATAAATAAATAAGATACCCTCCCCCAAATAAGAATGCAGATTTCTGCAATGGGGTACTGCAAAACTTGACTCTGGGTTTCTGGCTTGTGCAGTGTCATGCCCAGATAAGCATGATTTACCCAGCTAAATTTAGCTCCCTAGCCATGTTGCATACCCTACACCAGAGGGCCCATAAACCTTCTTCCGGGGGATGCAAAAACAGGAGTTGTTAAAGACGTGACTGGCCACAATACCTGGCAGGTGGTTTCAGTTGCTGAATCATAAGCAGCACATGTCTGGGATCTAGCTAAATATGTTCATCTCACCTTCCCTTCAAGGAGCTTGGGGCAACATACATAGGGTTGGATCACGATCCATCAGCAGAAGGCGCTGATATTTCCCTCATTCCCTCTCCCCAGAAGTCCCATCTGATACTAGGAAAGCTGATTCCTGAGGTTATGGGACCCACAGGCCATATGGGTCAGGAAGGATTGCCAGCCCTGGCAGGCACCCGCTGGGATAACTTAGGGGCTGGGAACAAGCTATTTGGCATTACACATCACTT
The DNA here is from genome assembly GCF_028583425.1 of Eublepharis macularius. NCBI lineage: Eukaryota > Metazoa > Chordata > Lepidosauria > Squamata > Eublepharidae > Eublepharis > Eublepharis macularius. The sequence continues at coordinate 5,346,949 of NC_072793.1, forward strand.
CTAGCATGAAACCAGAAGCAATATTATAGCATTGCAACAACACGACGACTACACTGGAAGGGGCATCATGAATAATCATGGCACGGAATCCCCCCCCATCCTACCCCCCCCCCACCGTGTCAAATATCAGCAAGGAACAGGGGACCAGACCTGGGATGTCTCCCTCTACAGTGGTAGACCTGGCCCCCCTAGGGTCAAGCGCGCTGTGTGGAAGGGGAAGGGCAATAAGTCATCTTTACCACCTCTTGCATCAGCAGGGCTGCACTGATAGAAGATGGATGTTGCCCCCTTCGCCCTCTTCCAATCAGCCACCCACCCATGTGACTGTTAGTCCCATAGGCCTGCAATCCTGGTCATCCATCAACTTTCCTGAGGTCAGAAAAGACTGCTGTGAGGAGCACAACGGCCTGCAGAACTTGCACCCATGGACTGCTGGATCCAGCCCTTTCCTCTCCCCTTCCCCAGCTTATCCTCACAGCAGCCCTGAGAGGCAGGAGAGGCTGGAAACAACCAGCCCAAGATCACCCTGTGAACTTCATGACTAAACAGAGATTTGAATCCAGGTTGTAATCCGCCAGGGATCATCAGAGCCAGCCTGACGTAGTATTCAGTAATCCATTTAATATTTTGTACTAGTTCCTGGGTGCTAGAATATGGAACAGTTCCAGCCCCAGTTTTACTCATGTCTCTGGGTATGCTGACTAGAAATACTGCTATGAAGGTCTCTGTAGGGCCTTGTCTTTCTGTATTCATTTCACCTAAATAAAGTTGCTTTGTGTTTATTAAAAAGACCCTTAGCATCCTCCTGGATTATTGCAGCATCTTACACCTTGCACTGCACAAACGGAATACATGCTGAAGTTCTGTCAACGACTCACTGTCACTTTCCACTGACTGATGGAAAGGGGGCAGTGGCAGTGCAGAAGTCACACAAGGTCACTAGCTTTGTCTAAAGCTGGCACGGGGGAGATGTGACGACATGTAGTGGCAGCCAGGGCTTTTTTTTCAGCTGGAACGTGGTGGAATGGAGTTCTGGAACCTCTTGATAATGGTCACATGGCTGGTGGCCCCGCCCCCTGATCTCCAGACAAAGGGGAGTTTAGAATGCCTGTCTGGCATTCTGATCTCTATCTGGAGATCAGGGGGTGGGGCCACCAGCCATGTGACCATTTTCGCAGAGGGCGATTTAAACTTTTAAAAACTCCCCTCTTATTCCAGCTGGCCCAAAGTGACGTCATTGGTCCTGGGAGTGTGCATGCACTTTGCGTGTGCACATGTGGTACCAGGAGCACAACCTCCCACCAAGAGTTGCCCCCTGTGCTGGCAACCCTCTGAGTTTCACCACCTCTTTTCCTAGAAAAAAAGCCCTGGTGGCAGCATTTAGTAAAAAAGGACACCACCTGTGACTGAGATGAGGAGAGAAGGGTGCACATGGTGAGGGCAGGAGTGCTTCAAGAACATCATCCATGGGGAGGGTGGGAACAGTAGGAACATGCAGCCAGGGATGCCCCAAACATGTAAGACAACAATGGAAGGTGATGTCAGGAAGTGTGGTACAAGAACAGCTCCCCTGAGTAGGGGGACACTTAAGGAAGTGTGGTATACATACATACATACATACATACATAGGCCACAAAGGGAGCACATGAGGAGGGGCTGAATGGAACAATGACACAGTCTCCATCCTCACTGTTTCAGAGAATAAACACAAGATCCAGGTTGAGGGAACAGACAAATGATGCTATGCAGGCTTCCTTAACAAGTTATATATCAATTCAACAACCAAAGGCATTGAAATCTGGGCAGAATACAAGGGACAAGAGTGGAGCGGAAGGCAATCTCAACTCCCCTCTGTCTGGAGATCAGGGGGCGGGGCCACCGGCCATGTGACCATTTTCAAGAGGTTCCGGAACTCTATTCCACTGCGTTCCTGCTGAAAAAAAGCCCTGCTTCTCATCCTCACTGGTAATGATGATGCACTTTGGAGTCGCACACATTCAGTTAGCCCAGGTGAGCCTGATATCGTCAGATCTCAGAAGCTAAGCAGGGTCGGCCTTGGTTAGTAATTGGATGGGAGACCTCCAAAGAAGACCAGGGTTGCAGAGGAAGGCAATGACAAACCACCTCTGATAGTGTCCTGCCTGTGAAAACCCCACTAGGGGTTGCCATAAGTCAGCTCTGACTTCAGGGCACCCCCCCCCCACACACACATTCAGTTAGAAGTAATCAGACTGAATCATCAAGCACTCCTTGAAACCTGGCTATCCTACTTCCACTGTAGCTGAAGTATGCTCAAGTCCTGCCACGCTCTACAAATGCTACATAAGATCCAGGCTAGACCAATCTCATCAGCTCTCAGACACTAAGCAGGATTGGCCCTGGTTAGTAACTGGATTGGAGACCAACAAGGGACCACTAAGGGTGACTATGCAGAGGCAAGCAATGGCAAACCACCTCTGTTTACCTCTTGCCTGGAGGGGGGGGGCAAAACTCTATGGGGTTGCCATAAATCAGCTGTGACTTGTTGGCATTTTATACACACACACGCACATCCAAGCTGAAACCTTATAAGCAACACGTGTAGCAATAGTTCTAAAACACACAGTGAAATATCTATGCTTGGACTAAATTCTTATTTGGCCCAAGCGGCCCCTCTGTTATTGTTCGAGTTCACTTACTACATCTAGCCACAGATTTGGCCAAAACGTGAGAGTTTGAGTCTTATGCCAGACTGCAGTTGATTAATCAGCTTGGCTTGCAGTGTTATTTGTCTCAGGGAAAATTCAATTAATCTTCAAGTAAAAATTACACAATCGTATTCTGTATCCTTTTTGGTAAAACAACTTGTAGCTCTATAAGTCTTCATTATGCATTATTTCATCAGCTGCACTCTATTGTGGAGAAATGAGTTTGGCTTACAGCCCCAGGCAAGTAATTCAAACTGCTATAATATTCTTTATTCTTTAAGACGTAGAATAAAGCTAATGTAAGGATCTCTCGAGGCACATCGAGAAGGTTACTACACTCCTAAACAGACATAGAAATAAATTATTCTTGTGAAGAGCTGTGGAGCTCTGGAAAGAGACGACTGAAACAACCTTCATATTCAGATATCTCTTATTCAAGTACCTGTTTCTTGTTTGGAGTTTTCTCTTTTGACTTTGTCTGGCCAGAAGTTTGATTCCCACATGCTTTGGTGAGGAGGTTTTTTTAAGACTTGAAATTATAAAAACTGGGTGTTTTGTAATTATACAAATTAACATGAAAACTTAACAAATTTTCTGTCTAAACAACCTATAACACGCCCCCCCCCCCCGCCGCATAATTTTCTTCAAAGCTTTCGTTTCTCTCTGACATGACCTGCCTCCTTTCCCTGCTGAATAGTAAAGAGTCCAGTAGCACCTTTAAGACTAACCAACTTTATTGCAGCATAAGCTTCCAAGAGCCACAGCTGTCTTCATCTCGAAAGCTTATGCTACAATAAAGTTGGTTAGTTTGAAAGGTGCTACTGAACTCTTTACTATTTTGCCACTACAGACTAACATGAGCCAATTCCACACTACCTTAGCTCCCGCTTTTCTTGTGCAATGATTGCTCCATCTGTTATTGTGCGTTCTTCGCTTGTTTGTCCACATCACCCTTTGAATAGCGCTTCACCTGCGCAATCTGTTGATCACATCCCCTTTCAAAAAGACGGGTAAAGGGGTGGGAAAAACCTGAACGGCCCCGCGGTTTTTTTTTTTTTTAAAGGACAAATTGACGCTATATCGATGAGTAAGCATCCTGGTTCAATGGTACGACACCATTAATATAATATATTTTAAAAAATCACCCGAGACACTTACGATGAGCGCTCGGAACATCACAGCCTGCATGCTGGTTGAAATCACCCGGGAATGGGTGAGCGGTCACGATCCCCTACAGCAGCATCCCACAGCAGAGCTTCATTTTGTCTTTGGAAAATTAACATATGTGCCTAACTCGTCGGCACAGTCCGTGTCGGGGTGTAACATGAGCCATGATTTCAGTATCATGTGGATGCCCCCCCCCCAAAATATATAAATTGAATTAACATATGAAATTGTTCCTCTGATATTTGAGGTCTGCCCGCTTTTTTAAAATGAGATTAATATGATGAGATGTCACCATATCGACACGGTACTCTTTTATTTTTTTAAAAAAGGGGTGGGGACAAAGGCAGAGAATTACTCCTTAATTGGGAGGCGGGTCAAGAGAGGCTCGGAATTCAACGGAGGGCAGTTATTCATCAAAAGATAACCCGCGGCGAAAGTGCAATGGGCTGTGGCGACGCCATGCCGAATTAATGACGGCTTTGGAGACGATGCGTGTGAACAGATGAAGGAATGGCGCTGCGGAAGTGAAAAACTGCCGCGAGAACAATGGTAGTGTGGATTCGGCCATGGCTAACTCCTCTGGATCTCTCTGCTGAGAGCATCAAGCTGTATTCCTGAGGAGGAGACGGGGAGCCTGTGGGTCTACTTCACTGACTGCAGACTGTTGCCACTAAGATTACACATGTGTAAGCACATGGGGTGCGGCTTTGAATTAGATAGGAGCTGGTTTCACATTGTGGTTTCACAAGCCTGTCTGTAGGGAATCAGCTCAGGAAGTGAGAGAGATTGATTGCCAATTTTCTTGTGCCAAAGTACAATGTGGTTACTTTATAAATATATCATTCGTTTCTGACTTTCTTAGCTTTCTTTTTTAACATAGTTTGTTCCAGGTTTTTTGTGAGCTGTGTGTTGTCTTCTTTCTGAAGCATTTTACTGTTTTTACTTGGGATTTGCCCCCCCCCTTTTTTCTTTTTATTTGCCTTGACTTTGATCTTGCTTTCTACTGCCACTTCTGGCTGTTTGGAGACCATTTTTTAAAATTTCATCTCCTCCTGTTCTTATTTAATTCATTAGTTCTTTGTCAGCGTGTGACTAACTGTGTGCCTGAATGTACTGAACCCTTTTGATTTTTAATTGTGAACTCCCCCCCCCCCCCGCAACTAAATCTGCTGTGATTCTTTAGGAATTACAATTAAATTAGGGTTTGTCTGGCTTGTGTAATTTAGTATGTGTTGTATGTCTGGGTGTCCCAAGGGTAACCTAACAACAACACTTATTTATTTTATCATACACAATTCAGAAATACAATTACAAACAGATCATACTTGTATCATGACTGTCAGGGGATTTTCTAACTCTGATGGGAAGAATGTGCAGCATGGTGGAGATGGATCTGTGAGAGCAAGAGGAAGAAGTGATTTTTGAAGAAGCAGCAGCAGCCAACAGAAGTAGCAGTTTACCTGGCACTGGAGCCCCCCCACCCCCGCCCCAGCTCAAGGTATTTATTATTCTTCAAACTAAGTGGCTTCAGTGCTAATTACTTAAGTTGCTCTATATCTCACTATCCAAATCACCATGGGATGCAGTAGAGATCCTGGGTTGCTGCCTAACAGCTGTAGTTAAATAGTTGAAAGAAAACAAATTGAAACTGAACCCAGACAAGACGGAAGTGATACTTGTTGGGAAGGCAGAGATCTTAAAGTACATTGTACTCCCCACTTTTGATGGAGTTCATCTGATCCTTGCAGAGTCAGTTAATCCGGTAGCCATTCTCCAAAAGTTACAGGTACAGAGGAATTATAAAGGATTCCTGTCAAAATGTCAGGCTATGGATGACAGGCTAAGGCAGATAGACCCCTGTACCATCACAGCAAGAATCCAGGCTCTTGGTTAGAAGGTTTTATTCAGGAATCAGATCATTTTCACAGATATGTCCTTAGAATTACTCAGAAGCAAGATAAGCAACTAAGCAGTAAGAACAGGTTGACAGGAATGGCAGCACGTGGGGAAACCTTTCCTCTTAACTCACACATTTACTCCTTCCCCCTCCCATCAGCAAAAACAGGACTTTTGGCGCAAACTCGTCCTGAGACCGTCTCACATATTTGTACTATCAAGTCTAGACACTGAGAAAGCAAGAGATCAAAGTTGAGACATAGCAGTGCATGGAAGTGAGCAGTATACAAGGTCAGAAGCACTGAGAGCTTCTACTGTCCGTTAGATAAGGCACCTGCAGCTTCAATAAGCCTGTGAAAGCAAAACAGTTATGGCATTGGCAATATGACATCAAGTTATAGCATGAAACACTGGTTCAGGAACAACAGGTCACCATCAAGCAATGGCATGGATGGGGCACAGACATGACAACTGGATCCAGTGCTACTACTAGAAAAGCAAGTTAAGGCATCTGCAAAAAACACCTTCTGCTACCTCAGTCTAGCCTGGAAGATGGCCCCCTACCTTGCCACAGCCAATCTGGCCATTTGGATCCATGCCATGGTAACATTAAGGCTAGGCTACTGTCATGTACTGTAAATAGGTCTTCCCTCTAAGTTAACTCCTGTTGTTGCAGAACACTATGGCCGCTTCCACACGTATTACCGGCCTGCGGAACATCGCGCGAAAGACCCGGAAGACAGCATCTTCTTGTGCGAAATCGCACCAGGAAGATGCTGTTATCTGGGAGTTTTGCATGATTTTCTGCAGGCAGGTAAGACATGTGGAAACAGCTATTTGCTCGTTTACTATCAGGGGCTTGGAGAAGCATGAATATTACTCACATATTGCAGTCACTCCACTGGCTGCCTATCAGCTACCTGGCTTGATTCGATGTATTAGCTATCACATACTTCATGGCCTTGGTCTAGCATATCTACCTGACTATCTCTCTCTCTATGTTCTGCCACAAGAGCTTTACTCATCTGAACAGAGCCTTCTGCAGGTGCCACCTTGCACATTGGCAAAGTCAACATACATGCATGGTATACATGCATTCTCTGTGGTGGCCCCCACCTTAAGGAATGGCCTACCTAAAGATGTCAGGGAAGCTCCCTCTCTCCTAGCTTTCCACAAACAAGGCAAAACTGAATTATTCAAGAGGGTTTGTTACTCAAATAGGAGGGCTGTCCTGTAGGGAAGTGGTCCCAAAGAGATGCGTACGTAAAGGGATAAGTATTGTCTGTTAATGAAAGTATGATCCTACTGGATAGTCTATATGTTGTTTAATATGCCAATCATTGAATCCCTTATGCTTTATTTAATGTTTCTCCAACTTTGTATTAGATTCCTACTAATTTTAAAGCTCCACAAATTTGTTTTTATATACCCAATCACATCATTTATTGAAATGTCTTTAAAATTGACCATACCGACTCACTGTGCAATCCAACATTGGTCTCAGTGAGACAGGCAGACTATAAATAATGTAAATAAAATAAAAATAAAATTACTGTTTCCTATCAATTCTCCCATATGCTTTAATGTCAAACATGGGAACATTTCATTGCCTCAAAAAGGGAGACCTCGTTATTCTGTCTGATATTTGACAGTCTAGATGTTCCAGGGCAGTATTGCAATTTCCTCAGTTCATGTAGAAAACCAGAAAGGTACAGAACAAAACAAAAAAAGGGGGGGGGATCCTTCCATTGAAACCAATGGGAAACAATAACAAAATAGAATTATTTTAGATAGTTTAAAGTGATAATGACGAGTTATGTCTATGTGAATTGGGTATGTTCAAGTGTACAGTTCATATTTTGTTGGTGTTTGTATGGCTTATGGCTTCGGCCGGAAAAGCAATAAACATATTGATGTATTGTCGAAGGCTTTCACGGCCGGAGAACGATGGTTGTTGTGGGTTTTCCGGGCTGTATTGCCGTGGTCTTGGCATTGTAGTTCCTGACGTTTCGCCAGCAGCTGTGGCTGGCATCTTCAGAGGTGTAGCACCAAAAGACAGAGATCTCTCAGTGTCTCTGTCTTTTGGTGCTACACCTCTGAAGATGCCAGCCACAGCTGCTGGCGAAACGTCAGGAACTACAATGCCAAGACCACGGCAATACAGCCCGGAAAACCCACAACAACCATCAATAAACATATTATTATTATTAAAATAGAATTATGAAAATGAAACAATAATGAAAGAAACAATAACAAAACAAAACCATGCAAAATAACCCAATAATGAAAGAGTCCCTTTGGAAATAAACCGTAAAAACAAAAGAAACAACACAAACTCCTAGGCACAAGTCTATTTTATTCCCCCTCACTTATTTGTTTGTTGTTGTTGTTTTTGCATGCTGTTTTAAGATGTAACATATATGGAAACAGATATCACCATAATGCCTGGCAAGTCTTCTTCCTGGCACCTGGCTAGAGGCGGAAAGCATGGTTGCACACAGATGCCATTATATGAATGGGAAATGGTGTGTGCACTTGGCTGCCGGACTTCTGGATTCTCTTGCTCAAACCAGCATTGGGATGTGCATAGAAATTTTATTCAGGTTTGGGTTTGGAGTGTTTTGTTAATTTTATTCAGATTCTTGGGTATTTTTAAACAAGCAGGGGACTCCCGATAACTTGCAGGAGGCATCTCACTTCCCCTCCATTGCTATTTTTTTTCCCTTCCCTGAAAGCCCCGTAGCATCTCCCCCTTTTCCTGCTTCCTTCTCTTCTCCCCACTCACCAGCCAACCTACCTTTATCTCCCGCCCCTGCCCATTTTCAGCTTTCCCTCTCCCTGGCAGCACCCCCCCCCTTGACAAGCAGGGGCTGGGCTGGGCTCAATTGTACAGTGAAGAAAGCTGCAAGGACTTGTGGGGGGCACCTGTCCCCTGTATGCCTCTACCCACAATATTTCCTCTTCTTCTCCTCTTGGAAGCTCCCATATCCTCACCTTTACCTGTTTCATTCTCTCCTTCCTACCACCAACCAACTGATTTTTTATTCGCCCTCCATCTTCAGCTATATTTATTATTTATTTCCTTCATTTATACTCCACCTTTCTTCACAATGGGGCTGCAAAGCAGCTTACATCATTCTCTTCTCCTCCAAATTATCCTTACAACAATCCAGTCAGGTAGGCTAGGCTGAGAGTGTGTAACTGGCTTGAGTTCACCCAGCGAGATTCCAACGCTGAGTTGTGATTTGAACCTTGGTCTCCCAGATCCCAGTCTGGAACTCTAACCACCATTTCATACTGGCTTTTTGGGGGCAGCAGCTGTTGGACAATAGCAAGTAGCCACTCCTGGGTGTGTCATACAGGTTGTATGGTACCAAGTTGTGTAGTGGTGGCTGCCAGGCCTGGCCCTGAGGGGTCCTTCCTCAAAGGCCAAAACAGCCCTAGAGAGGGCCCTGTCCCCTCCCCCTGCCTTTTACTGTCAGGAATCAAGGCCTCAACTGGCAATGGTGTTGTGGTTGCTTCACAATGGCCACACAGGGCATTTGTTCTGGACGCTATAGGTGCTGTTTCTATTATTCTGGGTTTGTTAAAAAAAGGTTTATTTCTCCTCTCCTCCCCCCCCCGGCAAAAAAACTTTTCTCGGCAGCAGTGGAAAGGTCCATCAAGTTATAGCTGACTTATGGTAACCCCTACTGAGGCTTTCAAGGCAAGAGCTTTGGGGTTGGAGAGACTGTATAATTACACCCTTGAAAACTATCCAAAATCATTTTTAAGGAGAATCTTAGCCTTACCCCAAGGCACTCCTGTAGCCATGATGTGAGCTGAGCTCTGTTTGACCTCAATAAGAGCCCATGTAAATGTAATGTTGATACAATCTTGGAGGAAACAAAGTACTGAAGTGTCAGATAAGCCCCAGCATATCTGCCATGTTTCATGCTTTGTTTCATATGTTTGGCTTCAGTACCTCTGAGGGAGTACAGAGGGAACCAGAGTAGTGTTGCCCTGTTGCTAACTGTTTCTCTTTCAGGCAACGTGTTTTGGTTCCTAGTTCCTGCTGAGCCTGGGAATGTGTCCTTGAAGCTACTGCACAGACTGAGTGGCACTCCTCTCTTCCCCCCTCCCTCCTTGCCAAGCGAAGCCCGCCTAAACTCCTAGCTGACTTTCTCCCTCCTGGGGGAGGGGACACTGACCCATAATTGAACTGACTTTCCTGCCTTTAGGCATTCTGGTCAATGACCCTGTTGCAGCATCTTGAAACTGATATCTTTCCTTAATAAAATCATCTTTAATTCATACACTGGAGTGATGCAGTGAAGTGATTGGGGAAGCACCTGGCAAGACCTGACATGAAGCCACTCATTTATTTCATAGACAATGTCATGAAATAATATTGAAAAGTGATGGTGTCCAATTAGCCTGCTACAACAATATCTGTCAATGCTATCCCATTTTTGGTGACACCCATGGTGTCCCTATAGCTGGCTTCAATCTTTGGGACTGGATGATTCATTGTGATGCTGTATTGGATAGACAGCTAATCTCCCACTCCAAATTCTTCTAATGGTTCAAATTATTTAATAGGGACCATAATAGAGGATCCTATCTAGCTAATATTCTTCCTTATAATCTCAGACTAACAGCAGTGGTTTGCCATTGCCTGCCTCTGCAATTCTGGCGGCATCCTTTCCACAATTACTAAACAAGGCCGACCCTGCTTACCTTCTGAGGTCTGACAAGGTTAGAATTGCCAGGGCTATCCAGCTCAGGGCAAACTTTTCTCAGCTCTGTAGAAGGATCTGTCATGCCTGTTCATGGCTCCAGCCTCTGGATTTAAGTATCTACAGATCTGGCCATGTTGAGAAATAGGTATATTGATAATGTGCTCAGGATTTGTATTACATTTGAGTGGCATTTGCATTGGCTTCAGCAAGAAAATTCAGTGTTACTTTCCCCCACCTATTCCACCCCTCCACCCAGGTAGGACAAAAAGCATACATTTGCAGCTCCAACTCTCCCTTCCCATTTTAATTTTAGAGGCCATTAAAATTCTCCCTTGCAGAACAGATGCTCCATTTTGAGCTATTCCTCCACCATTTCCTGCCATCTGGGTCCTCCTGACATGGCCCGTGTCAAACCGTGCCTTTGGTTTAATCCTTCAAAGCAATTATGATAAGTTATCAGTCAGGCCACAGAATAAGTAATTCCAGTAAAGAAAGGGATTCCATTCTTCACCACTGTACTACAGGACTTGTGAACAAAACCAAAGGTACATCACAGCATCCTCTGTTGCACAAGATTTTGCAATGTACCTCTCAGCCCATGGAGATTTGGCCCAATTTCCATTTGAGACTAGCAGGATAGAAGAATTTACCCATGCAATCTTGCAAGTGCCTAGCAGCATCGAACTTAAACTGAGCCAACACTGGGTTGGGAAATTCTTGGAGATTTTGGGGTGCAGCTTGGGAAGGATGGAGTTTGGGGAAGGGAGAGAACTCAGCAGAGTATAATGCCATAGAGTCCATCCTCAAAACAGCCATGTTCTCCAGGGGTACTGATCCTTGTTGTATGGAGATCACTTGTAATTACGGGTGTGGGGCATCTTTAGGCTCCACCTAGAGACTGGCAAGCCTGACTGGTATATTTGCCCAACAGGATAACTGGACAGCTCCTTTCTCCACTAAATGTACAACTATCCTACATATGCACAGCACAATGTCTGCTGGACTACAGATGTCAGTCATGCTTTCATAGAATCATAGGGTTGGAAGGTACCTCTAGGGTCATCTAGTCCAACCCCCTGCACAATGCAGGGAATTCACAAATACCCTCCTGACTGCCCCAGTGACCCCTGCTCCATGCCCAGAAGATGGTGAAACACCTCCAGGATCCCTAGCCAAACCAGCCTGTGGAAAACTGCCACCCAGCCCCAAGGTGGTGATCAGCACCACCCTGGGCATGTAAGAAGGGCCACAAAAATCAAGCGCTGATGCAACCCCTTCTGCCTTCTCTTTAGTTTCATTTACTTTAGTTTAGTTTTAGTTCATTTCCTCCACAGAGCTCAGGACTGTGTGCCGCATTCCCCTGTTCTTCCTTTTATCCTCACACCAAATCTGTGAGGTAGGAGAAGCTGACAAAGAGTTGGTGACGGCCTGAGGTCAGTCAGAGGTCTGAGGAGGTATTTAAAGCTGCGTTTCCCAGATTTTAGCCCAACACCATAACATTGTGTGTGTGTAATTGTTACCCTAATAGGTGGTCTCCTTGAGAGTTTGGGGGAATTAGCATGCAAGGAGAGGCTGTGAGAGTGGGTAATGAGCAAAATCTTTCACCTGTCTATACAGAGATTGCTCCTCTATAGAATGCTTAAATAAACAGGTGGATGTTCAACAGGAATGGCTTTTATTAAAAGGTATTAGGAAAGCAAGCACAAAGAAAATACATACAATGTACACAAAGAGTTAACCAGAAAACTGGGAGGAGGTGGGAAAGCAATTAAGGAGAAAGGTGATACTTACCAGTCATACAACACGAGGACAAAAGCTCCACCTATGCCTCACAGAACATTAGACCACGTGCCCTTGAAGAAAGCTTTTCCACCTTCATCTCTTGCTATCTTCTTCCAACAGTCAATTGTTCCAGAGTACATTATGTCAGCGCCTTTACGCCCAGACTGCATCATCATACGACGCCACACTGTGTCAAAGGGATAAGACATCACACCGGCCACTGCAGTTACTGTCTGTGCAATCATCCAACTTATCACAATATGTGTGTTCCGAGGATCTGGAAGCATACCTTTTGCAGTGTCATAAATTCCAAAGTAGGCAGCTCTGTAGATTGTTAGACCCTGGACAGAGACATTGAACCCTTGATATAAGCCATGTAGGCCATCAGACTTGAAAATGTTTGCTAAACAATTGCTCAAACTGGAGAATTCTCTATCAGCACCAGCCTTTCCAACATCAGCAGCCAGATGGGTTCTTGCAAAATCTAACGGGTAGACAAAGCAGAGAGATGTAGCTCCAGCTGCACCTCCAGAAGCCAGATTACCAGCAAAATACCTCCAGAACTGTGTCTGCTTGTCTACTCCTCCCAAGAACACTTGCTTATACTTATCCTTGAAGGCAAAGTTGAGTGCCTGAGTGGGGAAGTATCTGATGACATTGGCCAAGTTTCCACACCAAAAGGATAATACTCCTTGCTCTTTAGGAATGCGAACCACACAGTCGATGATTCCTTTGTACTGTTTATCAGCAGCAATCTGTTGACTTGCATGTTGTACCTGGAGCAAGAGCTTGACTCGCTCTATAGGCGCCACCGCCGTATTGCTGAGCGCTGCGGCCATGCTGCCCACCAGGAAGTCCTTGGAAAGCATGAGGGCTCCCTCTATCACATGTGGTGGTCGTGTGATGTAGCTAGGCAGTACTGGGGGGAAATAATAAGAGAAATGAGTGAAATTTTACAATTTCAAATAAATAAGAACCCAGAACTCCTGCTACTAAACTTGGGAATGGAGGGAATTCCAGCCCATCATAGGACGTTGATATTTTATATGACAGCAGCAGCCAGACTTTTGTATGCGCAAAAATGGAAAGTACAAGAAGTGCCAACTATTGAAGATTGGATTTACAAATTGCTGTACATGGCAGAAATGGACAAGATGACAAGAAAACTGAGAAATCTGGACTCAGGGCAGTTTAACACAGATTGGGAGAAGCTGAAACAATATCTGGAGAAGAAATGGGAGGTGGGAGGAAAACTGTGGCAGTTTGAGAACTACTGAAGTATAATAGAATGTAGAGGGGGGTGACTTTACCGGGGGGGGGAAGAGATAAATGTGAATTTATAAGCAGTTAGATTAACAGATTGATATATATATAGATATATATAGGTTAATAGATAGAATATTGATGGAAAATAATTAATGATAAGGTTTAAATATAAGTATTGAGTAACCAACAATATTTTCTTTCTTTGATAAGATTTGTATAATGCACCAAACTGAATGTACAGAAGAGTTAAATTGATTGACTATGTGATGAGTTATATAGAATTACCATAAAAAGATACAATGAGTAATATATAGAGAATAAGTCAAATTGTTTGATTTGAATGTAAGATTTTTATGGTTTATGATATATAGGTTTAGGATATATAGAAATATTTAAAATTGGAAATGGGATAAATTGTTTATCCAAGATGGAAACAAAGACTTACAGTTTGGGTATATAACAAGAAAAGTAGTTAAGGATGTACTGCTTAGTATAATAGAGAATGTATATTTGTTTTAGATAGAGGAATTTAACAGAAGTAAGGGAAAAGGGACAAAGGGTGGGAAAGCTGTTGGAAGTCAACAAAAGGGGGGGAAAGGGAGGGGGTTAGAAGTGAAAAACTTGGGGAAAATTGAATGTAATGTAAAAAATAATGGATTCTAACCCAATAAAAATTTTTCAAAAAAAAAAAGGAAGTCCTTGGAAAAAGAGAGCGCCTGGTCTGCCATGACGACATCAAATTAGGGGAAGGGGCCTAGCGACGGAACGGCTGTCTGCACGGCTTAATACACGCAAAAAAGCTCTTTATGAGGCGAATTCTGCCACTCCCTAAAGGGACACCGGCTGCCCATTTACGAGCTGAGTTGGGACTCCCTTCAGTAAGGGCTCGAGCCCAACTGATGATTATAAAATTTTTTTGGGGGGGGGGAAATCAGCTAAGAACTCCTGACTAGAGATGGGCACGATCCGCATTACGAATGTAAAAAACCCACGAAAATGGCGATCGTGCGATCGTGACCCGGTGGATCGTGATCGTCCACAGCCAATGATCCAGTGGTCGGGAGAGGCCTGGATCATGGCATTCGGGCTTGATTCGGAGATCCAGACACTCAGGCGCCAGCAATCTAGTCCCCTGGCAACAGCACCAGGGGAATGCCTGAGCTCTGTTTGCCCTCCTTCTGTCACCCTGGAAACCCAGATGGAAGCCCAGCTTTCCTTGATCAGCAGGGCTTCCTTCCAACCACGGAGCAGCAAAGCAGTCACAAGTTGGGAGAAGACACCCAGGGGAGGGAGGGGGGAGGGGGTGTTCTGTAGCCATGGGCACTCCAATCTCATCCCTGCAAACCCTGATAGGCAGCTCTGATGGCCAAACACAGACCTCCTGTGTTGCTGAATGGGACCCATGCTTATAAATAGCCATGGGCTCCCAGGCTGGGTTTCACGATCCACGATCTGGGTTCGGGAACGGGACATGTTCGTTGCTGTTCAGGAATTCGGGATCGTGGTCTGCACCGAACCACGATCCTCTGGTTCTGTAATTTTTTTTGGTTTGTGCCTATGTCTACTCCTGACTCATACAGTAAACTTCGTTTCCATCTACTGAATAACAAAGATAATGCTCACCTTCAATTTATTAACTACATCGTTGCCAGATATACTAGCCCTGATGATCTATTGCAGCCCTCAGGGAATAGCTTTGATCTTCACGATTGGGTCTTTAGAGAAAATGCCCTAATTGATGCTTCCCTGATTTCTCAATCAAGGTTTGCCCCTTGGTTTAATATGATTAAAAAAGATCATTGTAAGGCCTCCTACTTAACCAACATAACTGCGTATAATCTTAGGAGGACCTTTACTTCATTGCACTTTCAAACAATGCCTACGGAGATGCTAGTGGGTCGATATAAACAGACGCCAGTTGACCAACGCATCTGTATATGTGGTCATTCAGTGGAGGACCTCCCTCATTACATTCTGGCTTGCCCTCTATACGCAGAACCTAGAAATAAATTCCTAGCTAAGATCTTATTTGCCTTACATCCTCTGTCTGACTCTGATAAGATAGTTACGATGCTCTCAGACAAGGATTCCTTTATTTCATTAAGATTGGTGCTTTTTGCTGTAGCCGCTAGGAAGATTAGAGCAAAGGAATTAGCCTTTGACTCGATGTGATTGGTCTTAGAAGGTTTTATTAATTTTAAAGTCTTTTAGCAGGGCGTTTTATGTGGTTTTGAAGTGTTTGATTACCTGATCATTTTGGTTATGTATTATACTGACATTCGAGAGTGTTTTGATATTGTGAAGGCCAATGGCCATATACAATAAAATGAATCTGAATCTACTTACCAGTCATGAAGGAAGTGGAATGTCTGTAGGAAAACAGCATTTTGCCCTTTTCTAGGGTAAAACCAAACTTTGGGCAGGATGGCGCCTTTCGACCATCGCAGTAACTCAATGGCTGTCTCTAGGGATGAGGCAATAAAACTGGAGAAGGCTTGATTGGGCATAGCTAAGAAAACTCTAGGTACCAAATGGTCGATTGGTGAGCCATGAGTGTGGAAGAGGAAGAAACCTCAGATTTCCGAGTGGTCCTTTGACTGGGAAGGTGGCGAAGGAAAGATCAGAGGGAATAACTCAGGAGCTCCAGAAAGACCACTACTTTGACCTGTACATCTGCACATCTCCAGGTGTGTGGCGGTGATAGCTAGCCTTTCCCATGGCCCCACAGTTCAGTACTTTCCCAGTTCCTGGCCAGGAGTTGGCAGCTGCTTCCCTGCCTTGCCAGGCAGTGTGCGTTTGCAACACAAGAGAATCGGGGCTCATGGCGTGATCCGAGTCGTAAGCATCCCTCCCAACAGGGGTGCCTGGGTTGGCCACTAACATAATGGCTTAGGGCCCCCCTGACTACATTAGATGCTGGGTTCGGACATCATAATGCAGATAAGTTCTTCTGTCCCGTGGTCCCATATAAATCAGGTCTCGGCACTTGCCATTTCCCCCTCTGATAGTTGGCTTCTTGCTGGGGTTCTCCCCTCAGCCAATATCGATGGCTGGCTGTAAATAATGGTCGTTAAACTGCTCACAGGTCAGACTTCAAAACACAGGGCCTCACTCAACCTGCAAGTGTATGTTGTGTGATCCTGCACACATCCCACTGATTCCTAAATCCGGACCGTCTCCTTTTTCCTTCTGTTTTTCCGCCATGTCCAGCTCTTGCTGCTAAATTTAAGCCCACCGTTATCCTCAAATGCTTGACTCTGTATCGTTGATATGATCTAATGGATCCATAGCCTCGCAGCGCAATCTCTTTAGTCAAGCTGATTTTTGCTCATTGTCTGAAATCCATAACTATTATTAAGATAAAACTATAGAGTTGCACATCCTGTGTGTGTTTTTTGATAACGAAAGAGATCCTCCACCAGGTAGACAGCTGCTTACCACCACCCTCCTTTGGCTGTTGCAGCTTCAAGGAAGTAATGCCAGGGAAATCAATGGCTGTTTGTTCTGTAACAGGATAAATGCGAAGAGAACACGTTTATAAACAGCAGGAGAAGTATTCCGTTTGAAAAGCAATCAGATTGTCTCCTGTTTGACTTCAAGGACAGAGCTCCTAACTCCATCAACAATACAGCTGCAAAGATTGTTAACAAAGAACTCCTGTAGTTAGACGATATGGTCACAACAGAGCAATATTCACCCCCTTGTGGCCATGGATTAAAACTTGCTTCAGCTCCAGCACACAAAGACCTTATTTACGTCCCCTTTCCTTTCACTGGAAATGAATGAGTACAGAATTGGCCTTAACCACACATGCATGCGGCCGGGGGGGGGGGGGGCGGATTCTATGTAATCAGTTTTGACATGTACCCAAATCAGTTGCTCAGTGTTACACCCCCAATCTGCAGAAGAAGTGAATTGGCTTCAAAGAGCAAGAGAAACTGCAGCTGCATCTAAGTCAAAATCACAAGTAAGCAACAAATCTCACACTTTAAAACTACCAGAACAGGGAAGATCTATTCCTGACCCCATGAAACTTTATCCTATGAAACTGGCTGATAGTAGAACTGAAACAGACAAAAGGAAGTACTGCTTCGAACAGTAGGTAGGCCGTTGACTTAGGCCACTCGTTCCCATGAGATAGCAACAGCCACTGGCTTAGATGGATTAGAAGGGTTTGAACAGGTTTACGGAGGACTGATCGATTGCTGGCTATTAGGCATGACAGCCAAGTGGGACCTCTGCCTTCAGAGGAAGAAAGCCTCCGATTGTCAGGTGCACAGGAGCAGTCAGCAAGTGAGGGCTACTGTCTGTCTGTGGGCTCTGCTCATGGGCTTCCTTGTGGCATCTGAGGAGCCCCTGTTGGGAAAAGGATGCAGGACTAGAGGGATTATTGGTCATCTGGCAGCTAACAAAATAATGTTGCAATAAAAATACAAATTTAAAACATTCCCTAAGGAACTTAAAAATAATTCAATAAAACTCATCTATAAACAAAATAGTAAAGAGTCCGGTAGCACCTTTAAGATTAACCAACTTTATTGTAGCATAAGCTTTCGAGAGCTACAGCTCTCTTCATCAGATGCAACTTTACTGTAGCATAAGCTTTCGAGAGCCACAGCTCTCTGCGTCAGATGCAACTTTATTGTAGCATAAGCTTTCGAGAGCCACAGGTTGCATCTTTGTCCATCAGGTTGCATCTGACGAAGTGAGCTGTGGCTCTCGAAAGCTTATGCTATAATGAAGTTGGTTAGTCTTAAAGGTGCAACTGGACTCTTTACAATTTTGCAACTACAGACTAACACGGCTAACTCCTCTGGATCTATGCATAATAAGATCACCCCAATGCATTTGTTAAAAACAGCAGTTGATAGCACAAACTGCAGAAACAAAATGATCATAAACATAGAACAAACAATATAAAATGACCGCAGATATAAAAATTGGCCATAAAAAATTTAAGAAGGCCAGGCTGGATTAAGATAAAGAGCCTGTGAAACATAAGTGTTTTAGCTGAGCATTTAAATGCTAATAAAGCAGGCACCAAGCAAGCTTCAATTGGGACAGCGTTCCCACAACAAGGCAGGGCCAGTATAAAAGCCCAGTCTCTGGTTACTTTTACTCCCTTACTTTTAATCATATGGATAAATCCCACAGAAGCATCAATGGCACCAAAGCAGGGCACAAAAACTACCTGTATGTATTGGCCTAAACCTGTGTCCCCAATGTGGCACGGTGCTAGCCATGGAGGCTCTGACTGCAGCAACTGAATGAATAATATGCCAATAATGCGTCAAAATCAATAGAATGCAAGTAGAGTCTAACAGCCTTCTTTCATATATAGGAAAATGTGATGGAGAGATCACTGGGACTTATCCAAAGCCACACAGTGAGTCTCATGAATGAGGAGAAGTGACAGCCTGGGTCCAAGCCCTGTATTCTCTCCACATCCGTACATAAAAAAGGAAATAAGCTTTTAAGAAAGACAACGCAAGCCAGACAAGCAGGGGATCGTGTTCCATCCAGCAGATATAACCCATTAAGGATTCCTTGCACACGCTAATCCTCAAAAGAATGAACAATAAGCATTCCCAGGACTGCAGGGTAGTGAAAGGTGGAATAGCATCAGGATTAGCACACCAAAGATGAAAGGACAGAGGTAAAGTAGCAAGATGTCTAGCAACCACGGTGGGTGGCAGGGCTGACTTATTCATTTCACCGTGTTCTGAAATAGTCCAAGCCGTGCAGGGAGGGGAGATTATTGCTTGGAACCCTCCATCGCAGCTCCTACGCCATATAACGCCAGGCTTCTTCTTTTCTTCCACAAATGAATCAAAGGCAAAATAACAGAATTAAGAGGCAGGAGCACCGTGGGCTGCAGCATTCCTCTGCACCTGTATTATTTATTAGTACACAAGCGAATCCACCACATCCTCCCATGAATTCAAATCTGCTTTCAGTCCGAGGTCTGTTTTACAATCCCGTAATTCCAATATGCACATTGCTGCAGACTTTCAGTTCACCAAAGTGACACAGGCACAGATAATATAACTAGTAGCTCCATGGTAGAGCACATGCTTTGCATACTAAGTTTTGGGTTTCCAGTTAATGAACTAGCAGAGCTTGGAGAACACCCTGCTTAGAAAACCAGTGTCAGGCAGCATGGACAATGCATGGGATCTGGTTTGCAGGTTCACACAATCCACGGCCCTGCCAGTAGCTAGAGCCACGTAGATTTCTTTGTGCTGGGAATCAATGGTCTGGCAATACTGAATCATGCCGCTTCTTTCAGCCGAATCCACTCCCTCCAGCCCCCCTCTGCAGGTGTTGCACTGGGGTTGTGGTCAAATAATATGGGGACCCACCAGCGGTGTTTTTAAGGAGAGCAACATGCTTGAACATGCATATTGTATGAAATGGGCAATGCACGGATTTTCCATGCAGGTACAGTTTCCATTCACACTGACCATAACCTCTGTTTTTCACACAGACACACAGACACACACATGCAACTAGTGAGCTTCCACACCTCAACGCCCTATACGGACTGGGCCCAGCATATCTGCGGGACTGCCTCTCCCCATATGTACCCCAGAGGATGCTTCGTTCAACAAATAAACAACTGTTGGTGGTCCCTGGCCCAAGGGAGGCCCGCCTGGCCTAGACCAGAGCCAGGGCCTTTTCGGTCCTGGCACCGACCTGGGGGAACTCTCTGTCAGAGGAAACCAGGGCCCGGCGGGATTGATCATCTTTCCGCCAGGCCTGTAAGACAGAGATGTTCCGCCAGGCATATGGTGGAGGCTAGGTTTGGCCCCCACCGGCCACACTAAAGATCTGTCCACCACCCTATATATGATCCTATATATGAGCTAGGCCCTGAAATGTAGTATTTTATTGTCGCCATCAGAAGAGAAGCAGTATTGTATTTATTGTATAAAGTTGTTTTAATGTTATTTGTATAATGTTGTATCTGTTTTTAACTGTTATTCATGTAAATTAAAATGTTGTACTCCGCCCTGAGCCCGCCTATCGTGGCGGGTGGACTAAAAATCTAAAATAATAATAATAGTAATGAAATACCAGTATTATGTCTACAAAGGTCTTCTCACTCTCTCATATCTATATAGAACTAAAATATTATGGAGTCTCTATCTCTCACTTCTTCAAAAACCCCTGCAACGTCCCCTTTCTTCTTCCACATTCTAGACACTACTAAGTTTGCCAGTTAACCCATCTGAGAAGTTCCTTCAGAAGAAACCTCAGGACTGAGACTTTGGGCCAAGCTACAAGTGACGAATGACACTTGAACAGCAAGTGTATTTCTCCCTGTTCACTTGCCCTCCACTCAATCCACTTGCCATTCAAGTGTCATTTGTCACTTGTAGCTTGGCCCTCAGTCAATACTCAAGAGATCCAAGTGAACGGCGTATTTTCTTTGTTTACAGAATAGGCCAATGTGGCCTCCATATAAAAGGGAGCTTAGAGCTTCATTGGCAGTTCTTAAAAAATGGATGAGGTTCATTTTAAGGAAGGAATTTTCTGATATATCCCAGTTTAGGGGCCAAGCTACATATGACGAATGACACTTGAACGGCAAGTGTATTTCTCCCTGTTCACTTGCCCTCCACTCAATCCACTTGCCGTTCAAGTGTCATTCGTCATGTGTAGCTTGGCCCTAGGATTCATGGGTAAAAACAAGAACTTTGTGATGTGTTCAGAACAAACTGGTAGCCAAAAAAGTTATTTAAATACAGGTGTCACGTGAATTGCCAGCTGATACCAGTTATGTGTTGGGTAGTTACGTTAACTTCGTGGACAATACCAGAATGAACACATGACACCAATATAATCTCATCCTGGCTGCCACAGCTTTTCCAAGATCCTTACACAATTAATGGAAAGTCTCTGTGCCAGCAGCCCATCAGAAAAAAAGAGATGGAAGCAGTGAAACAGGCAAGGCAAAGCAGAACAGAGGCAGCTACTGCATGAATGTTAATCTCAAACAACTCATATCTTTGAGTCAACATGCCGGACATTTTGTTTCCCTCCTCAAGCCAAGGACTCATTTTGTGGCACAACCATCCACGCCAGACTTGGGGGCAAAAGTTCAGTTCCCAGGCCATCTTAGCTCAATGGTGGGGGGGGTTCCATATCCATGTGCAGGCTGTGGCTACAGATGGACAATCTCTCCCACTCCAACTGACCTCTACTTTTCTTTATTCCTCCATTTCTTTCACCTCCAGAAACTCAGCTCTCAGAATGTTAATGCCAGATGTCCTAGGAACTACAGCACCCAGATTTTGTGCTGAAGGGAGCTGCCATAAGACTGTTAGTTCCAGAGTCAAAAGTTAACTGCCCCACTGACTCCAGTGTCATAATAGAGCATAATAACGGGAAAGGTTGTTGAGAAAAGGATCTTATAAATTACCTCAGAGTTACAGTTACGGATTCACGACCTTGATCCAAACCAGGATTCTAGAAAACCCTGACTGTAAGTTAGCCCATCCTACAACTTCTCCTGGGCTAGCAAGATAAAGATAATTCCAAGTACGTACTCTGTTGTGGCAAAATAACACAGGAATCCAGTAGCACCTGAAAGACTTAAATTTTATTCTAGCATAAGCAATTCATGAGCCAGCACTCATTTAAATTTTAATCTATAAAGCAGATACATATGTACTAAAAGCTGCAAACCACAGAAAGTGAGGGGAGAGGGGCAAGTTTAAATGCATACATACCACTTACATACCTACCTACCTATACCTATCTACCTACCTTCCTTCCTTCCTTCTTCCTTCCTTGCAGCTTTTAGTAGAAACGTATTTGCGTGATGGATGAACACTTCATGTATCTGATGAAGTGAGCTCTGCTGATGGTCAAATAAAATTTCTTAAGCCTTTAAAGAGCACTCTGCAAGGAAGGACCAGAGAATATGTAGGGAAACAAAGACATTAAGACTCTCCGATGTATGTACTGGGACGTGCCAAACAGGTATTTGAAATAATTTGCAGACAGCTTACGGCTCCCTCCTCCTCATTTCCACCTTTCTACTATCCATCTTCAGTACACCTTTGCATTAGTTGGGTTACTTCTCGAGCAATCCAATATTTAGAGAAAAGGAAGGATGAATGTGACAATTTACCTCAAAGGTAAGAGGCCAGAGGAAAGGAACATTACGGGCATCTGTTCCCTGCAGCACCAATTCAGTCTAAAAATTACTGACATGGCAAGAAACCCTTCCAGCAGATCACCTGCATTAAGCTGCCTCAGAAGTGCACCCCCCAGCACTAGACGCTGGCATCTAACTAGTGCCATTTCCCTCACACTTTATTGGAAGGCTTTTATCTTTGAAACTGTCCCTTACTATGTCTGTTAAGATAGATCACCTTTATTAAGCCACCTCCCCCAACAGAGCTTCACAACCATTTATTAACACCCTCTGTCATTAAAGTCATTCAGGAACTGTCAACAAATTCAATTAACTGGAAGAAGCTCAAAGAAGTGCTGCAGTTTAACTTTCCCCCCACCCCACCCCCGGATATTGGAAACATTCAAAAACAGAGAGCATAAAACACAGGCTGCTATACAGAGCTCGAACAATCTGTTTGTCAGGCAGATGACCATATTACTGAGGCTATAACAAGGTCTCAGATGTTAGAGACAAGTGGAAATCCCCTGTTCTCTTCTTATATTTGCGAGAATTGTGTTGTGATAGATATGGCTGAACTAGGCACCTTTCTAAAATAAACTCCCAAATTGGCAAATGTGCATTTTAAACACCTCTTAGTTCCTTCAGATCCCTTCCACCACATTACTAATGGGCACCTACGCCATGAGTAAGCACTGCTCCACAAGAAGAGGTCTTGAGGTGATTAATATGACAGTTTGGTGTAGTGGTTAAAAGCGCGGGACTCTAATCTGGAGAACGGGGTATGATTCCCCACCCCTCCACTTGAAGCCATTCACAGCTTCTAGGAGCTCTCTCAGCCCCACCCACCTCACCAGGTGTTTTGTTGTGGGGATAATAATGACATACTTTGTAAACCGCTCTGAGTGGGTGTTAAGTCATCCTGAAGGGCGGGATATAAATTGAATGTTGTTGTTGTTGTTGTTGTTGTTGTTATTTTAACAATGCCCAGGAATGCCCAGGTGTGCACCAGCAAAATACTGTGCAAAAAGGAGTCTTCATGTTATCACATCAAGATGATATTGTTTGATCAATGTTGTCATTTAGGAGGAAGAAATGTATCATCTGAATGAGGAGAATTTGAGAAACCCCCCTCATTGGGGTGAGTTCATTACGTTGACACTCTCAGGTGAAAGAAAATTCGGCTTCAATGCTCTTCTAACTTTGCTCTTTGCCACAGTATCTGCCTTCCACTCCAAACCTTATGAACAAAACCACAAGCAAACGTAGCTGCATGCCATCATCAATCCCTCTGTCCAATGATAAGCGATATTTCTTCCAGGGACAGAGGCGACAGGAATCAGGGAAGAATACCACAGGCCTTGATTGTTAGGCTCCACAATATCCACCTAGACTAAAATAATCCATCCTGCAAAGAGAGGAGAAACAGCACAGGCTTATGAATCAAAACTAATTAAAGGTGTAAATAATTATGACAATTATACCCTAAGCCACGGAGGTGACAAATAGGGCAGGATGAATGAGAAGAATTATGAAGGCTGGATTAATTAAACTACACTTTCCAAAAGGTAGGTAAGATTATAAAATGCCAAGTATCATATTAATGTAAATGATATTTATTAGAAAAATAAATTACATAGTTTAATACAAATTAGATTAACTGTGGGTCGGAGGCTCTAAAAATCTGCATAGCCAATAATGTTGCACATAGACATAGCAATTAGAGTCTTCTCAAATTGCTTTATCCATTTTTTTTTTAGGAGAAGCAGCAACTGAATGAAGTTTTATGTGGCTAAAAAAGGCCGTAAAGATAAACAAGAACCAGTATGATGTAGCAAATAGACTATGAGATAGTGTTGAGAGGGCTGGTGCAGGGGGGGTGGTCCTCAGGCACTCACCTTTGTTGTTTTCATGCATGTGCGTGGCGGCACCACCCCACAATACTGCCACTTCTAGTACTTCTGGTACTGGAGCAGCATATGTTTGGGGGCAATTCCCCAATCAACCTCGGTGTGATAGCGTTGACGTCATCTGCTAGGAACACTGTCACGTTAGTGCTCATTTCCCCAATGCTCAAACTCCCAGTGATTTCAGCCTTTGCCTGCTGATCACTGGTGATTGGTGGGAGGAGGCAGGCCACCCAAATATTACCCACCATTGGTGGGAACTTGATAAAACTAGAGTTAGACTTCGAATATTTGGATTTGAATTTCTACTCTGTCATAAAACTCACTGGATGACACCATCTCACAGCTTAGCCTACCTCACAAGGTTGGTTGTGAGTAGAGATGGGTATGAACCAAAATATGAACCAAAGTTTATCATGAACCAGGCCGTTTTTGGTTTGCGAACCAACGGTTTGTCAGAATGCATTTCTGATGAACCGCTATGATTTTGAAGGCAGTTCATTTGGTTCGTTTTTCGGTTCATCACTGCAGATAGCCTGGAGCTGATCAATCTATTATTATTATTATTGTTGTTGTTGTTGTTGTTGTTGTTGTTGTTGTTGTTGTTGTTGTTGTTGTTGTTGTTGTTGTTGATGATGATGATGATGATGATGATGATGATGATGATGATGATGATGATGATGATAAAAATTTCCAACTTGCCCTTCCCACAAGCAGGCTCAGGGCAAGGTACAGCAGTTATAAAAATATAATACAAATATTAAAACAATTCAGAAAACAGTTCATCAAAAAATCAACAAACAGATAATAACTGTCCCAAGATGGGGTCAATTCCAGATTCCTGCCCATCAGCATACAGGGGGAGGGAAGTGGACAGATAATGTACTGCAACCCATACGTGGGTCAGCAAACGAATGGGCACTACATAGCCCCGTGCTGTACTCATATGTTGGGCAGCCGGCCGGTGGACACTGTATAACCCCACACTTAGTGGGAGGCTGGTGGGAGGCTCGGTGAGGATCTTATGCTGGCCTCAACCATACGCCCGGTGGAACATCTCCATCTTACAGGCCTGCCGAAATGATAGAAGATCCTGACGGGCCCGGGTGTCCTCAGATAGAGAATTCCACCAGGTTGGGGCCAGGACCGAAATCTATTCCCTAGGCAACCGGAGGGGTGTGTGTGTGGACTTCTGAAGACCACCTGCAGCCCTGGGAACACCGATGTTAGCCCTCCAAAATTTGTTAGGCAGCTCTGGCTGCCAACCAGAGAGCTCCCATTCTGTTCTATGGGAGAAGAAGGAGTGTAACTCCCAGCTCTCGGGCAAGTGGTTTCTAAGGTTGCCAGCTCCAGATTAGGAAATTCCTAGAGTTGGGGGGGGGGAGCCTGGAGAGGGTGGGGTTTGGGGAGGAGAGGGACTTCAGCAAAGTATAATGCCATAGAGTTAAAGTTGCCAGGCCCAAGTTGGGAAATTCCTGGAGATTTGAGGGGTGGAGCATGGAAAGGTCAGGATTTGGGGAAGGGAGTGACCACAGCAGGATATAATACCATGGAGTACACCCTACAAAGCAGCCATTTTCTCCAGGGGAACTGATCTCTATGGCCTGGAGATCAGTTGTAATTCCAGGAGATCTCCAGACACCACCCGGAGGCTGGCAACCCAACCTTCTCTCCAGAATTGATCTTTCCTCATGGATCACCTCTGTCCTTTCCTGTACAAGAACATTCCTATCTTCCTAAGAGCATCGCCTTGAGTGTCCCCTCAAAGGCTGCTTCCACACACTTTGGATAATGCTCTTTCAATGTGCTTTAGCAATCCTTTGGAAGTGGCTTTTCCTGATTCACCCAAGAAACCCCAGTTGTAAATGATCACTAAAAAGCATTGAAAGTGCATTATCCTTCCCCTAGCGGCGGCTTTCCAAGCCTATTTGCACTCTCATTTTTTAATAGAAGCCAATCCCTAGAGCTGATGGGCAGAATATTGGCTCTGTGGAGAACTCATAAAAGAAGTAACATGTAGAGTGACCCTCTGACTACCAGTTTTCAGAAGTGTTATGCAACGATGCCTCACCAAGCATTTGGCTTTCCTCCTTGAAAACTGTATTGTCCAAATTCTGCTTCTGCCTGTTTAAATCTCCTTGGAAAGAGAATGCATGTGCAAACTCTTAACAGCAGTAATTTGAGGATGGTTGTATTTCAGAGCACATTGACACCATGTCTACCTAACAGCACAGGGAATGGTCCCAAGGTAAGATGACAGAGCCCCATGAGCTTCTCTGGATAAGTGTAGTGCTTGAAAGCAGCCTCCCACCAAAGATCTACATCTTCAGGTTCCCTACTAAGGATGTAATCCAATTTTGTGACAGTTACAGTTCAATTAGAAAAGGGTTCCCTAACATGGTGCCAATGTTGTCCACCAACTGCCCACCAACAACATTTCTGGCACCCACCAAGTGTTTTTAGAAAGTGGGAGGGGCCACGTGCAGCTTTTGCCCAGCAAGGCTTCTGATTGGCCATTGGAGCATTGAGTGGCTGTGCGTATTTTTAAAAATGTTGCTTTGGCAGCTGCTTCCACCACAGCACAAGGAACTTCACTGTGTGTGACTGAAGGTAAGATGCAGCAGCCGTTTTGTGGCAGCCATTTTGTGGCAGCTGCTTTGTGGCTGTGCTCACCTTGCTGTGCCAGAATTCCAAAGGTTCCTGCAAACTCAAAAGACTGGGAACTCTGAGTTAGAAAGTTCAAGTTTCTTTTATGATTTTACTACACCTGGGATGGCACGGCAGTAATTTTTTCTGCCATCCATATTAATGAAGCTCAGGGGGCTACTGCTGTTAAAACTGATGCCTTGTTTTGCACCTCTGCATATAATTGGTGAATAAATGGTGTATAATGTATAAACAGTGTAAAAAGAATGTAAAAAACTGAATGAACCATAAAAGGAGCAAAAGAAAACCATAAATTTCTGAAAGAAAATAAGCAGGGAAAATGGGCTTCCTGTCCAATCATTAAAACAGACAAGCAAAGAAAACCATATTCACACGTCCCTAGTTTCCATTTATGTGGATTACATTCAAGCACTCCTAACCAGAGTTACATCTTTCTAAGCCTATTGACTTAAATGGGCTTAGAAAGTTTTAACTCTGTGTAGGATGACACTGCTAATTAATTAGTTCATCATCCGTCAAGGCTGATGATTTCAAAGACACATAAGCGTGATTAAATACTTGCTGTGATTTAAATATTTGTTTTGGGCCATAAAGAGTCGTTGAACCTGAGGAGTCATTTCTGCCCATTCATTGAGCCAAAGGACCCGTTGCCTATTCCCCTCAAAGGGAATGCCCAGTTCCTCCTTGGAGCCTCTCCGAGTTCATTCTGCCGGAGGGAAGATCACATGTCATAGTTGCTAAGCAACTGCAGGAAATACTTCTCAGCTACCTTCAGTTAATCTCATTTTTTTTAAATGAGAAGAATTCCTTTGTTCAGGAGTTTTAGCTGAGAGCCATAAGCCTTAACAACAACAATCCATGGCTGTGTTATCAAAAAGTGCTAGCTTTCGGAATAATTAACCATCTATCGGAGCTTGGCGTGTACCCAATGCCAGTGCCAAACACATTGTACGCAAAATGTCATTTCAATATCAATCATTTTATTTGGTTTCCTAGAACTCTGAAATTTTCATCCTGCTATTAACTATACTATTTGGGGATGTTTCAAGAACACTGTACAGGACAATGTATGATATCTGATTTAATTTAATTTGATTTGCCTATGATTTAAGCAAATTAATGTAATACAGGAAAACCATGGATAACTAAAAGCCCTCAAGAGGTGTGATTCATTTTTGAACTTCTCACCTGCTTCTTGACCTTTGTTAACACCTGAGGGTTTAGTATTAATCCATGAGGGTTCTACATAGCTTCACTTTCCTACAGTCAATGAGATCAAGGAATAGTGTTCAGTTTCTAAGTTGTGAAATTATAAATTGCATATGAAGCTTGCCAGTTTTCAGACAGACCCCTGTAAAAACACGTGGTTCCTAAAATATGACAACAAAACAGTATATAAATTAAAGAACAGTTGAGGGTCTAGTACATCACAAAACAATGTATGGAACAAAATTATAGTGGATCACAGTGTCATACCCAGCAACACCCTGCCAAACAGGATTACAAAGAACAAGCTGATAGGAAACGCTCCCCCCATCCTGGGACTTGAAACCGGGGGATGCAGTCTATGTGTCAACAAAGAACTTAAAGGGGGCACAGCTGAGTAAAAAACTGGGTTGGAGTTGGGACCCTTTAAAATGGTGGGTTAGAAATACCTGGGACTCTTTAAAGTGATTAATGATGTGACAGTTGAACTTGAGTTACCCCAAAATCTAAGACATGTGCACCCTGTTTTTCCACTTTAGCCTTCCCAAGAAAGACCCTGGAGCAGACAAATGGCACCCGGAACCGACAGCCCCTCCTCCTATCATGATAGAGGGGCAACCACACCAGGAGGCTGAACAGATCTTGGACTCTAAATGGAAGCAAGGGGTGCTGTACTACTTGATTCAAAGGAAACGTTTTTTGAAAGACCATACTTAACGGGTTAAATCAACTGACATTAGAGCTAACAAATTGGTTCAGGCTTTTCATAAAAAGTATCCAGAAAAGCCGGGCAGAGGTTGAGTTTTGGGGGGGGGGGCGGGCAGGATGTCAGGTGCTTAGCATCACCTGTCATACCCAGCAACACCCTGCTGTTATGGTTGTAGTCTAATGCTTCATGTTATGGTTATGGTTAAATGCTGAGGCTACCCTCCGTTCTTTGTCCATTAGTGGGTGGCAGGGCAGGACGACCTGCCTTTTTATTTACCTAGCATATTAAAGGCAGGCTGGTGAAGGGTTTCCCCCTACCCTTTTCTGCATATTGGTGAGGGCCTGATTGGCTAGTGCCCCTAGTGGGGCCTTGCAATCCGGCATTTCTGCATTTAGGCATTTGCCCAGGCCATTTTCACAAGGGCAGCAGCCTTTTTGCCATTTACTGGAGGACATTTTAGGGTGCTTGGGGCCGTCTTGCATTAAGGCAGGCAGCCATCTTAGGCAGCAGCAGCATCTATTTTAGGGAGCCTTGTGCTGCTTGTGGCAGAGTGGGCCTCATTCAGGCTGTGGCCTGACAGCTTTTGCCTATAGGGGCTCTGGGTTGATAGATTTATATCACCGCTCTGCGTGGCACCAACCTATCTAGCAGAGGAGTATATGAGTACAGTTATTATTGCAGGCTGGCTGTGCAAATAATCTAATAATGCCCCCCCCGCCCCAAGTAGAGAACTGGGCCCTCTAAGGGCAAACAACCAGCAAAAAGGCCTATTGCCAGGAGGCCTCCAGTGGTCCTCTTATCGTTGGATGAGGGTGATTCAGGGTGGAGCCGTCGCAGCACACTTGGTGGCCTTAGAACAAGAGAAGGGCATGGAAGGTTCTGCACCGGGGTGGGGGGGGGCAAAGAGGAAGAGTCCTGCTGGGCTTGCTTCTGGGGCTGCTTTTAAACTTGATGTTTTAGCTTGCCTTGCTGCCCTCAAGGCTCCATCTGGCTTGGGTGGAGCATCTGGCGCAAGTTGAGGTGAGGTGGCATCGAAGCAAGTTCTGGAAGGTGCTGTCCAGGAAGGTGATGTGGAGTTGGCAGATGGAGCTTGGCAAGCAGACCTGGGGCTGGTTGCAGAGGCAGTTCAACCAAATGAGATTGAGGGTAAGCTGACTCGGCCCCAGCAGGGGCAGGTGTGGCCATGGGGTCCCTGGGGTCAGGCCACTGCCCCAGCGCCCCTAGGTGTGGTGGTGCAGTCTCTTTACTCTCAGGCTGGCACTTCTCAAGGGCCAGCTGTATCCAGGATGTGGCCGCAATGGGGTCAACAGGCTTTCAGGGGGTCAGTTGACTGGAGCAGCTGGGGGGCCACCCATTCAAAGTCAGCTGGGAATGGGGCTGGTAGCACCTCGGGGCTCCTTCTTTAGTTCCCCTTGGGCTGACTATGGGTCAGTTCCCTTCAGGGCCCTGGGTGACCACCTGACAGCAGCCACCAGGGAGAAAATCCAAAAGGGAGAATATGTGGAGGTCTTTACCCTTCTCTTCGGGGAACTGGAGAAGAAGAATAAAGAGGACTTGGATGAGTGGGACAAGGAGCAGCTTAAATGTTGCAAAATTGACAATACATGGGCCAACAGGCTCCTCGGGTTTCTAATTTATGCAGGGGGTCATCGCCCATGCGCAGCCTTAGAGGGCAGCTCCCATTTCAGTACATGGACATCATATACAGGGGGTATTTGGACCTCACTGGTGCAGCTTGGTTGCAATATGATGAGGAATTTTGAATGCACGCTGCCCTTAATCCTTCTTTGCCCTGGGATCAAGTTCACCAGCAGCTTTGGCTGCAACTGATGTCCCCAGCTAGGCCCAATGCAGGTGACTGCTCTGATAGCGGCCACTTGGTACAACAGTCCTTTGCGTCATCTGGCACTCGCCCGCTGGGGGAGCAGTTAGCACAGCTTCAGATGCTCTGCTGGGAGTTTGCCTCACGGGCGGTTTGCTCTAGGGAGACTTGCAAATTTTGCCACGCATGCCCAATTTGTGCAGGTCCTCATGCCTTCATGGCATGTAAGTGTCAAGAACAGGGCAAAAGGAGCAGTACAGATGGTTCTGGGGCTGCCCAGCAACAGGCGGACACAGGGCCTTAGCCGCAATGACTGAGTAGGCCAGTTATTAAATTCTATGGCCTTGTTAGTGAAGGCAGTTGCCACTTGTGTTTTTCTCCTTAGGTGAGGTTGTTGGGTCTGGTGATGACCTGTGACTTGGGGATATATGGCCTATCAAGCCCTCACTGGAAATTAATGAGCTTTTGTTGGTTTACAATTGTTGCTGGTTAGAACCTGCAGCTTCTACGCAGCGTGTGCTTCAGAAGCTGAAGAGTCCTATGGTATTTGTTCCAGTGCTTCCCCACGGGGTGTGTGCAAAGAAGCTTGAAATTGTTTTGTTTCCGGCCCAAGGCTCCATGCTGCAGATGCATTGAAATCTAAGGCTTCTCCACCAAGTGTGTGCAGGAAGCCTGGAACCTGTTTTGTTTTGGGTCCAAGGCCTTGTGCCTGGCTGCACAAGACTTCCTTGCCTGTGGTGCAGGAAGTTGGAATTTGTTGTTTTTGGCCCAAGGCTTCCCCGCTGGGTGTGTGCAAGAAGCTTGGGTCCCAGTTTGGACCCCACCTGTGATCCACAACGAGCTTGGAATTGGCGAAGGGCTGGGTGGAAGCCCTAGAGCCCTCTTTATAGTATTAAGAAAGGGGAGTTGCCCCCCATCTGCAATTCAGGGCCGTATTTGCTGACCTCTATTGAGGGGATGGAACATTTTGGAGAAGATGTGGCAAGGGCTCGGGTGGCTTTATGCCATCTGGAGAACCAGGTTTGATTCCCCACTCCTCCACTTGAAGCCAACTGGGTGACCTTGGGTCAGTTACAGCTTCTAGGAGCTCTCTCAGCCCCACCTACCTCACAGGGTGTTTTGTTGTGGGGATAATAATAACATACTTTGTAAACTTCTCTGAGTGGACATTAAGTTGTCCTGAAGGATGGAATATACATTGAATGTTATTATTATTATGTTATTATTATCTGTCGGGTGCAAAGGTCTAAGCAGAGGCTTGGCCTTAGCAGTGGCAGGTTAGACGTTAGGGAAACTTAGTGGGCCAGTGACCACCGTTGGCATATCCCCATTGGTGGGGAATTGGGGTCTATCAGGAGCGGCTGGCTGCTTCACGGCCCAGTTGCAAGGACAGATGCCCTGGTGGGGAACCCCTGAACAAGCCGGTACCCCCCTGCAGCTTTACGGCCAGATGGGGGAGCTTTAAGGGGGAGATCCACTTCTCCAGGCCAGCCAGGTCCCAGCCACATGGCTCGCACTTGGGGTAGCTGGTGAATTGTCCAAACAGGTCAGGGCGGAGGTCCAGGAGTGACCCCAAGGCCTGATCTGTACTGCTAGTTAGGCCCTTGCTTGTTGACAGATATGTTGTAATTTTAATAAAGTGGCCCTTTAATTCCTAGCAGTGGTGCCTGCCTCTTCATTCCGATGGGTGTGTGTGTGTGGCAAAGCAGTCTTCCTGTGCCGTGGGATTCTTTTTGTATAATCATATGCCGGGCTTTTTTTCAGCTGGAACGCGGTGGAACGGAGTTCCAGAACCTCTTGAAAATGGTCACATGACCGGTGGCCCCGCCCCCTGATCTCCAGACAGAGGGGAGTTGAGATTGCCCTCTGCGCCACTCGGTGGCGCGGAGGGCAATCTCAACTCCCCTCTGTCTGGAGTTCCGGGGGACGGGGCCACCAGCCATGTGACCATTTTCTCCGAGGGCAACCCACTGAGTTCCACCACCTCTTTTCCCAGAAAAAAAGCCCTGACCACATGGCATGTTTTATCCTAAAGAGAAAGATCAGGAAAATAATTCAAAAAAACCCTACAGCTAAATTTAGCCACAGGTACAGGAAGACAGGGGTCCATCTACCTACCTTGTAGTATTGTCCATACTTAGGAAAATGCTATCTGTCTTGCAACAGGCGCAGTATAATCCCAAACAGAATTATACCCTTCTAAGCCATTTGACTTCAGCTTAAGAGTGCACTGAATTGACTCTAACATTTGGCTCTTATACAGAAGTTGGTGCATCTTAACCCATTTAAGTGGAAATAACTAAGCCCACTGATTCTTTCCCCTTGTTTAAAACTCATCTATATCGGCCAGCCTATGACTAAGTTGTTATGGTTTTAATTCTAGCATTATCTCTTCCAGATTTTAATTATTTTTGTACTTGGCTTTTGCTGTTTATATTAGATTGTAAAACCTATTTGTAAATCCTATCCTCCTACAAATTCTGAACAATTTGTTTGCATTTGTCAAATTGATGATGATGATGATGATGATGATGATGATGATGATGATGATGATGATGATGATGATGATGATGATGATGATGATGATGCCTGTGACATCTGGCACAGTATACAGAAAGAAATGTTATTTTGAAAGTCTTTAGTTCTGGCAAGTGGTATAGAAAGGATAGAAAATGGAGAGGATATGACAGTCGCTGGTAATAACCTTGGATCAAACATCATGTATTGATTTTGTTTGATTCAAATGGAAGTGCTGTTGGAACTGAAATTGCCATGAAAATACTTGATTTTCAAAAGGCAGTTTTTCCACAGGTAGCTAATATAATGAGGCTCTTGAATGCTGACGGAAGCTGGAATTTCTGTAAGAGGGCTGTGCATAGATTATCCACTCTCTGAATACAAAGCGGTATAGGAGGAGTCAAGAAAAGCTTCCAAGAAAAGGTTG
The DNA here is from genome assembly GCF_028583425.1 of Eublepharis macularius. Classification (NCBI taxonomy): domain Eukaryota; kingdom Metazoa; phylum Chordata; class Lepidosauria; order Squamata; family Eublepharidae; genus Eublepharis; species Eublepharis macularius. Next base: position 5,380,868 of record NC_072793.1, read on the forward strand.
CCAACTGTCCAGAAGCAGACTGGTTGGACCTGCTCCTTCCTGTTCATTTCAACATACTGATCTAAAGACATCAAGAGGTAAGTTTGTCACATCCTCCTCCAATGCTTATACATAAATCAAGCTTCTGTTAAAGGCACAGGCGCTGGCAAAGAACAAATGTCACAGCCTTTCTCCGTATATAATTGTCCACCAACAGAGACCAATGATAGCTGCATGGCAAAGGAACAAGGATTGTAAAGTTCATGCAAAGAGCTGAATTAATTCCCCATGGACTGCTGGAGGATTTCACACAGCCTAACCTGACAACTAGAGTGGAACAAGATGCAACTCCTGTTTCCTCCAGCAAGTGCGGAGGGCCGTAGGGTTGCCAAGTGGCCTGGATAAATGTTTTCTGTCAGTTTAGTAGATGTTTAATGGGATATTATTACCAGGTGATGTCACTTTTCTCCATGCCATGAAAAGCTTCAACTTTCTATACATTGTCTCTAATTTTTCTCCAGCTTAATCTATTCGTTTGCGTCTTCCCTATTTACCAGGGATATCCCTATTTATGAAACTCTCCTAGGGATTTGGCAATCTTTGACATGAATGTTTTCATTTATTTTTACTATGTATTAATTATGTTATGTCACTGAGGCTCAAAGTTGTGACTTGAGATCGAAGTCAAGCCCTTCGTCAGATCTCTTCAATGCTTTTGTTTAATATTCAAATAGAATGCTATGGCAGGCAGTTACACCTGTGTTTCCTCCACTTAATAAAAACTAGATTACAAAGGTTCAATAGGCCAGAAACACAGAAATAACCTGATCAATGCAGCCCCAAGCCCTGTCTTTTCTGAGAAAAACAAATTTGAGCAATAAGAACTGGTGAACAATAGGGTAATTAAAAAAACCCTCTGTGTTTCCATGTGGAAGTACAAGAAATTAAGCAAGCAAGCAAGCAAGCCTTTATTGGCATATGTAAAATATAATATATTAAACACAGAAACGAGTCCATACAGAATGAGATTAAAATTACAGATAGGAGCAGGGCAGCAGTGCAGCAAAACCAGTATAGAATATTACTTGTCAGGGCGTGTAGCCATGGCACTGTAGAGAAACTTTGCTACTATTTCAGTTATTTTCCCATCTGAGTTGTCGAGCAGAAACTGAACTTTAAAATCATCAGAAAACTCTGAAAGTTGGGCTAATATAGGATGTATGGTGCCAGATAAAAAGGGCACCGGAGAAGAACATGGGAAACAGTTTCAACACAGTCCATCAAACAAGGACAACACCTGCTCGAATAAGGAATCCCATGAAATCTGCCAGATAAAATGGCTGAAGGAAGAACATTAAATCTGGCCAGAGAAAAGGCTCTACGTAAATTAGGAGCCAGGAGTTGGTAAAGGTATACTGCTGGGAAGCTTACATTAGGGACAATCCCCAAATTTAGGGGGGAACAAGTTCTATTAGCAGAACTATAGAGAGTTTGTAACTCTAATCCCAAAAGACTGGATTTTATTTTTGAGAAGGCCTCAGGCTCAGATAGCAGGGATAAAGATTCTATAGATAAGTTCAAGGAACTTATTTTAGCTTCAATACAGGCTGACCAACTAGAGTTGGCAAATTCAGATAATAAATGGTACATATAACTAGGGGGATCAGAATTAAAATGGAGTCTCAACCAGTATTTGATAGTGTGAAGCAGTGCCTTGGTGGCCAACAGATTCTGACCTCACTCTAAGCATAAGGCAGCATATGGAACACACATAGGAACCCCCATGATCTTACGCAGAAAGTTAGAGTGAACACGTTCAACTGAATTGTCAATAGCATCAATCCAGAGCGGGGGCCCGTACAATAACTGAGCTCCAATTTTAGCATTGAAGGCTTTAAGAGCAGCAGGCACATATTGGTTACAAGAAATTAATGCCATTAATGAATACGGAGTCACACTGCCATAAGGAGGACAGGGAGACTGCTCGTATCTAGGGATCTCAGGTCCCCTGGTGGGGGTGTCGGATCCCCTGTTCCCACCTTCTGCCCCCCCCCCCATTCACCTGGCAAGCAGGGTGAAAAGACACATGAATGGGCCTCCTGGGCATGCTCCCAGGGTGGTGCAACAATGTCACTCCCGGGAGTGACATCATCACGCCACCCCAAGAGTGCTCCTGAACTTCGCAGTGGTCCAATTTTGGCCCCAAGCAGGCTAAATTAGGCCTGTTTACAGGCAAAATCAGCCTGCTGCGAATTGCGTGTGCACCCCACACCTGCATGATAACGTCACTTCCCAGAAGCTCTTCATTCCCATTTCCACCATGGGAATGAAGCAAAGGTACGTGCCAGGTCCTCCCCTCCCGCTGGGTGAGTAAGGGACCTGGCAGCCCTACTCATATCTGTTGAGTCCTTAATCTTCAGGTGCTTTCAAGAAATCCTTTTGCTACATGAGAGTGACCAGTCAGGGTTATTTGTGTTTTCAGTGGTGTGGTGATAATAATAAATTAATGTGACTGCTGATTTGACTGTATGCTGTTGCAGGATATTTTTTTCTTAAGAAATTATAGAAAATGAATTAAATAAATATTTTCCAAAGAAAGTTTGATTATACCCAGTTGGCTCATTTCCATTCTTCGCTGGCAAACATGCAGCAGTGCTATTATGAAACACGCTGGACTTTTTAAACCATGTAAGTTATTCTGACTTGACATGGCCTTTGAAAACACCTCCAGTTTGAAAGAGGAAAAGATTATTTAAAATAGTTGACCTACTTTTCCTTCTATACATGTGGTTATGCCTTCACAGCATCCCTTATAAATCAAATCAATAGCTGACTCATTACATTTATGAGAGGGCTCCATTTTTTAAAGTTAGCTTTTAAATACTTTGTCCTCAATATAATTAATTTTATAGGTAATTTAAAAATATCATTCTTTCTTCAATGATATTTTTATTGGCCATTCAGTTCCTTAAAACTTGAAAATGTATTGCCCAGTATTTGAGGGAAAGCAGGTGAACAATGAAAATTTTCATCTCTGTATGCTAAAAAATTTACAAGTTGCTAATATTCCATGGGTATTTCATGGATGTTGTTCTCTTGTTAACAGCCCAATTCTTAAAGTGTGTCTATGGCAAAAAGCCATCACAACAAAGAAGCTGGGTGTTGAAAATAACTCTATCATGAAGGTACTTTAGAACATTTATGAGATTAAGACCATTCCTGTCATTTTCATAAACCATTTTCTTTGGCTAATATCACAATTTCTTTCAACCTGGGTTATCTCTTTCATTTATACACTATAAGGCAGTCTCATTTTTAAGTCTCATAGACTGGAACTGCATATTATGGCAGACACGTGGCTTCTGCTGAAAACAGCAGTCACTTCTCTGTTTTTGTACTTGTTCCTGTAACTCACAGGGAAACCCAAAACATCGTCTTGCTGTGAGTCCTTGCCCTCATCCCACATGATTTTCTGCTATTTGTAGTAAAATTTACGACATGATGAGCCCACATGTTGCACTGAGGTGCAAGTCTACTGAATGTTAACAAAAAGTATAGTAGTAGCACTAGGCATGGTATAGTACTAGGAATGTTTACAAAAAGTATAGTACTAGCACACAGATATGTGCAAGTTGTTTTGTTTCAATGTTTTCATTTAAAGGAACCCCATTGATTTTGGTAGATCTGCAGACATGTATGATCAGAGGCAGTTCTGGCGTGAGGGGGATTGTAATAAAAGGCACAGCCATTACCTGCCGGACCTGTTTTACTAAGAACTGGGTCCAATCTAATCCCCGCTGGCTTGGACTGGCCAGCACCAGCGCAGACCCAGTACAGTGCTGTTAAGTCACCTCTTGTATAATTGATGGCTTGGAATGAGCCAAGCCCCTGCAGTGTATCAATTACTTTCTCATTCTGCTGCCTCCAAGCAGTTGCTTGAGCAGCATGTAAATGATGTTGAAGTGTAGGGCTGCTGATTTATTTGATTTATATATTGCAAATATATGAAGTCTACATCCCTAGAAAACATGCAAGTTCCACAAAATGGATCAAGAATTTTTTTTTAAAAAATAGAAGGGTGATTTCATAAACCTATTGTACTAGTGGAGATGTTTTCCTCCAAACAGAAAGTGCATTCTCCTGACGCGAGAGATTTTCCAAGATGGCATGATCTACTGTGTCAAAAGCTGCACCTAGATCTAGGAGGAGCAACAAAGAACACATTCAGATGGTGGTAATCCACTAAATCCATTAGAGCTGTCTCCATCCTGTAGCCTGAAAAGGATCCAGAGCACAGAGTTATCCAAGAAGAATTGGAGCTGGTCTGCTCTTAATGGACTTTTAAGATTATGATATCTGAAGGTGTTAGATGGTAGCTGATTTTTAACTGAGATGTTAAAGATCTCTCATTTTGGTGGTTTTGTATCTTCATTCTCTCTGCTTTCTTTGACTTTTAATGTAATGGTGATGATTTAATTGCTGTGAATTCTTTAATTATTCCTTTTAATACAGAAGTGGTGTAGAAATTTTCCAAATAAATAAATTAAAACTAGATTCTGTTCAATATAATGGGACCATGTGTGATACACTAACATTAGAGGTTGGAAAGGACAGATGCTAGTAAAAGTAATTAGATATTAGTAAATGTGGTATGTATGGCTTAGTGGGAGACAAAACTGTGCTTGATGGTGTGTGACAAACTGTGTTGGGTATACCAGCATCAGATATGAACAATATCACAGAGGAACAGGTCCAATACACACTTTATTGCTTATGCTAAACCTTTCATGCCCAGGCATAAAATACCTACGGGTCCTATCAAACATGGGGAAAAGCACATGAAACAAAGTTAGGCATTATGCCAGGTGTCAGGGAAGGCCAAGCTCATGCTGCATCTGACCTTTTTCACTTTTTGGAACAATGTGAATGACCCCACCTCCCTCTAGACTTTGACTAACTGTAGGAGAGCCATCAGAGTGGTCGAGGGGTTAACCATCTCTCACATCTCACTGAATGCCCGAGGCAAAGGGTGAGAAATCCTGTGAGTCCCGCCCCCCCCCCCAACTCATCCCTCCCAAGTCCTTTGCAGTGTAACGACAATGCAATGTGTGTTTGTGGGTGTTGTTTGTGCCAGCTGACCAGGAGAATTTTGAGTTCTCCTCTCATGAGGATAGGAGAATGCCAGTTCATAGCCTGTCCTTCACATGTTATGGAGGTCTGCAGATAAGAGCTGGATTGGGCTTGAAATTTCTACTGACAAAAGGGTAAGCTATTTTTGCTGCTCTCAGCCCCTCCTCTGTAGTCTTCCAGTTCCTCCTTCATGTCTCCCAGAAGAAGCATTTGAGAGACGTTTGGGGCTACAGCAGGAGGGAGAGTTAGTCCCACTCTAAGGGGAAAATCTCTAGCAGAGATTTTCTGTGAGATCCCAGCTACAGTATTTTCTTCCTCAAAATCCTGATGCCAGACAGCACATGCTCTAGCCTTCATTTGCCATGAGCTGATTAGCAAAATACAGCATTCTACATTGCAGATGCAGGTGGAAGTTGGAATATTGCAAGCAAAGGACCTTCAGCTCTAAATGCAAGCAGGCAGTCTCTGCTAGATCTGGCCCACAACTGCCACCTCTTTTTTGCCTCCACAGTCATCTGTTCAGCTATTTGCATAAAATTGTCATTTCATGGCAGAAAGTGTCTTGGCATTATTACATTTTTAATCACAAGGATTGTATACCTATTATGTATTTATCTCTTTTAATATTGCAGCTTCCTAATATCTGCTTGCCTTTTGCTTTAATTAATGAGGCCTGTAAACAAAAGTTTATCATGCTTTATTTATAAACAGATCAGATGGTAGGGAAACATCTATGACCGCATTCCCCACCACCACCCTGTTCCGACTAATGCCCTTATATAAAGTGTTTTAATTGAATAATAAGGAAAAGATGGTGGGGGATGGAAAGCAGAAGAAGTGCTATAAATCAGCCGGCTAAATCTGACTTGCCGAAGAGGCTTCTTGGGAACTTTTAAATTGCAGAATCACAGCAGGCAGGCTTCTGCCATGGAAAGAAAAGAGAAGCCTGCCTGTATCCATTCCATACATATATACAGGGCTTTTTTTTCTGGGGAAAGAGGTGGTGGAACTCAGTGGGTTGCCAGCACAGGGGGCAACTCTTGGCAGGAGGTGGTGCCCCTGGTACCACATGTGCGCGCGCAAAGTGCACACATGCTCTCAGGGCCAATGACATCACTTTGGGTCAGCTGGAACAAGGGGGGAGTTTTTAAAAGTTTAAATCACCTTTGGTGAAAATGGTCACATGGCTGGTGGCCCTGTCCCCTGATCTCCAGACAGAGGGGAGTTTAGATTGCCCTCCGCGCCGCTCGGTGCCGTTCGATGGGGCCACAAGCCATGTGACCATTTTCAAGAGGTTCCGGAACTCCGTTCCACTGTGTTCCAGCTGAAAAAAAGCTCTGTATATATATATATTAAAAGGACTCCAATGCTTAACGTTGCATTCCATCTCAGCAGCAGCAACCTTGAGGTGTTGCACCTATATTTTATTAGTCAGTAAGATATGCTATTTTTATTTCCTAGCCTGTGAGACTACTGGGTACCACTAAGCTAGAAGCAGCTCACCAGCCATGCCTTGTGATTCCCCCTGATTTGCAATCCAAAGTAGAGAGTGGAGCCAAGAGTTGTCTCCTGTAGGCTGCCAGCCATGGCCGGAGTTCTACAGGTCACTTGGTGGATAAATTGTTGTGGAGCCATCACACATGCAAGTGAAACTCAGAGCTCAGAGTTAAATTCCAAGGAGGTTCAAGCTGCAATTCTAAGGACACTTATGGGGGACTAAGTTCCAATTAATAACATAAGACTTAATTTATAGTGGATCCAATCAGGATTGTTTTAGCCATGCAAAATTCGATTCCTCACCTCAAACTGGCCATGACTCCACACCATGACCAGACACAAGGTCACAATTCCTTATGACTATTCAGACCAGACTATTCAATGCTTCACAGAGGAAAACAGGGACAAGGCTATGCTTAAGTTGATGGAGCTATGGTCAGAGAGAGGCATCTTAGTAGCAAGGACTGATGGGTAGGGCCAACTCAAACAGTGCACAAGCACAAAGGAGGAGTTAAAACTGCATGGAAGGAAGGCTCTAGAGGACAACAGCAATCAGGCAAGTGAAATATAGATGCCATATGCATTATGCCATGCCTATGGCAAAGGTCCCGTTCACAGCTGAGGAAGACTAAAACACAGCCATAAGATACTAGCAAATTTGTCCACAAAAATAACATCCAAGTAATAATAAGCAGCATGACCCACAACATATGCAGTGGCAATTCTCTCTCCATACTCCTTTTACTAGCATGTGCAAGCAATACATTTGCTTTCTCCTACAGTTAAGCTAATACTAGAGAGTTGGGTTGCCTCAGGCAAAGAGTGCCCTCATTCATATGGAATCAGAACCCCTCCCTAAACCAACTGGGAAATGCCAAACACAGAGGGCCAAGCTACACATGATGAATGACACTTGAACAGCAAGTGGATTGAGTGGAGGGCAAGTGAACAGGGAGAAATACACTTGCCGTTCAAGTGTCATTCGTCATGTCCCAATTTGGCCCAGAGACACCAAATTGGGACAATGCCATGTGGTACAAATATTAGCTGACTGTTCTGGTTGGATGGCATGCCTCTTATTAGAGGACAGTGTTGTAGCTGTCCTAACGGCAAAAACATACATACATACATGGCCCTGTTGCCTTAAAATGGGAGGGCAGGGTTTCCTAAGGACAGGGCTCTCAAACATGGGGCATTTCTAGCTGACTGGGATATTAAGATTTCAGTTTTACTGGCTTTTACTGCAATTTCCAGGGCCTTCCTTGAAAACCAGAAACTGAAAACATGAGCAAGGCACACAGCACTTAAGTTTCTATGGGGATGAGGTCTTTTAACTCAAGGCTGCCGTCAAATTACAGCTGCTGATCCAGGCCCAGTCATATGCATCAATGAGAGGGAAGTTGCAGTCTGAGCATAATCTAAAGCACACTCTTATATTTGTATTTTGCGATCACAGCTGATTTCACACACTGGAAATGGAGCAAACCTAATTTCCAGTGATTCCTGAAGACAGTTTCTTATAGGTGCTACAATTTATCCAGTTACCTTCAGGCATCCCCTCTGCAAAATAAATCATGTGGAGAAAAGTTTTAACAGAGCAGTTATGAATTAGCTGTACATGTTCTGTTACTACAAAACCAACAATGTTATTGGACAGTATTACAGACGCTCATCTAGCCAACTTTACAACTTCTCATTCCTTTCTCTTCTCACTTCCTTCCTATCTATTAGAGTTTTTGACACTTAAAGTTTGTATAAAAATCAAAAAGAGCCCAGTAGCACCTTTAAGACTAACCAATTTTATTGTAGCATAAGCTTTCAAGAATCACAGTTCTCTTCGTCAGATGCATGGAGGGCAAGAAGAAACTGGTCAGATATAGAGGAGGAGAGGGGAGGGCGGCGTAGATGCAAACAGCTCCTTCTGATATGGAGATGCAAACAGCTCCTTCTGATATGGAGATCAGTTTGCTTCTGTTAAGGAAATCAGTTACCTCTGATAATGAGATAACCATTCATGGTCCCTATTCAGTCCCAGCTTGACAGAGTCAAATTTACATATGAATTCCAATTCAGCAGCTTCCCGTTGGATTTTGTTTTTGAAAGGTTTCTGTTGAACTACAGCGACCTTTAAGTCTTTGATGGAATGTCCTGGTAGATTGAAGTGTTCTCCCACTGGTTTCTGGACGTTGCCATTTCTAATGTCAGATTTGTGTCCATTTATTCTTTTGCGTAGAGGTTGGCTGGTTTGTCCAATGTACAGAGCAGATGGACATTGTTGGCACATGAGGGCATATATCACATTGGAGGATGAGCAGCTGTAAGAGCCAGAGACAGTGTAGTTGATGCCATTGGGTCCTGTAATTGTATTCCCTGGGTAGATATGAGGGCAGAGCTGGCATCTGGGTCTGTTGCAGGGCCTGGTACCTGTGCTGGTGACTCTGCTAGCCGATTCATGATTGTAAGTGAGAAGTTGTTTAAGGTTGGGGGGCTGTCTGTAGGCAAGGAGAGGTCTTCCACCCAAGGCTTCTGAGAGAGAGGTATCATTTTCCAGGATGGGTTGTAGCTCACTGATGATAAGTTGGATGGGTTTGAGCTGGGAACTATAGGTGACAACCAGTGGTGTTCTGTTGTTAGTTCCTTTACGTTTGTCCTGGAGCAAGCTGTTTCTGGGTACTAGTCTGGCCCTGTTGATTTGTTTCCTCACTTCATTTGGTGGGTACTGTAGCCCCAAAAATGCTTGTTGTAAATCTCTTAAGTGGGAGTCCCAATCAAAAGCATTGGAGCAGATACGGTTGTAACATAAGGCTTGGCTGTAGACAATTGACCGAGTGGTATGTTTAGGGTGGTAGCTGGAGGCATGTAGATATGAGTATCGGTCTGTTGGTTTCCGGTATAAGGTGGTATTTATCCGTCCATTATGTAGTTGTACAGTGGTGTCCAGGAAGTGTACCTGTTGTGTAGAGTGGTCCAGGCTCAGGTTGATAGTAGGGTGAAAGTTGTTGAAGTCCTGATGAAATCTCTCAAGGGCTTCCTTCCCATGGGTCCAAATGATGAAGATGTCATCCAAGAATCTTAAGTATAGTAGTGGTTCCAGTGGATGGGGGCTGAGGAAGCGTTGCTCCAAGTCCGCCATGAATATGTTAGCATATTGTGGTGCCATGCGTGTGCCCATGGCTGTGCCATTAACCTGTAGATATAAGCTGTCACCGAATTCGATGTAATTGTGAGTGAGTACGAAGTGACAAAGTTCAGTGGCGAGGTGTGCTGTGGTTTTGTCCGGGATAATATTCCTTATGGCTTGCAGTCCATCTGCATGTGGGATATTGATGTATAAAGCCTCCACATCCATGGTTGCTAGGATGGTGTCATCTGGTAGGTTGTCAATGGACGGTATTTTCCTGAGGAAGTCAGTGGTGTCCCGTAAATAGCTGGGTGTGCTGGTGGCATAGGGCCTGAGGATAGAGTCCATGTAACCTGAGTCTCCTACTGTGATAGTGCCTATTTCTGAAACAATGGGGTGTCCCGGGTTACCTGGTTTATGGATTTTGAGTAGTAGGTAGAATCTTCCTGGTCGTGGTTCCTGGGGTGTGTCCGTATGGATGCATTCTTGTATGTCCACGGGGAGAGTCTTTAATATTTGTATTGCTCCGTAGGGTCAGAAGGTAGTATTTTATAGAATGTTGTGTTGGAGAGTTGTCTTTCTGCTTCTTGTAGGTAGTTTTGTTTGTCCATGATGACCACTGCTCCGCCTTTGTCAGCTTCCTTGATTACGACGCCAGAATTATTTTGGAGGCTGTTTATGGCATCTCTTTCTGCATGGCTGAGGTTCTGCTTTAGGTGTTGTTGTTTGTCAATTATCTCAGCCTGGGTACGTCGACGGAAGCATTCAATGTAAAAGTCCAATGAGGAGGCCCTCAGGGGGTGTCCATGTGGAATTCTTTTTTCTGGAGTTTTCTAACGATGATTGTGTATTGCTGGGTTGGGAGGGTGATTGCTGCTGTGATGGTGTCTGTTCAGTGCTTTGTTCATCGTTTTGTTCAGCAGAGTAGTTGAAGAATTCTTTCAGTCTTAGGCATCTAAAATAGGCCTCCAGGTCTCCACAAAATTGTATGGTTTGTGTGGGTCTGGCTGGGCAAAAAGATAGTCCACGTGAGAGGACAGATTCCTCTGCTGGGCTCAGTTTGTGGCTGGAGAGGTTGATAATGTTGCTAGGTGGATCCAAAGTGTTCTTGTTCCCTGTTGCATGCAGGAGTTTTGAGAATTTCTTCTCCTTCTTGTTCTGTAATTCAGTAAGTCGTGTGCAATAGATAGTTGCTCTGGTTTTGGTAAACATCTGCCAGTTCCTGGTCTGTGCAGAGGGATTGTTTTTCATGGAAGAGGCTAGTTCAGAGATCTCTTGCTTGATCCATTGTTGCTTGCTGTACAAAATAAAGTTTGTATTTTATGTTCCATTCTCACTCCACACACAATTTCTCCACGGAGAAATGTATTATTCATGAATCCCTCTCTTCTTTTAACAACAACAACTGTGTGCTTATATACGTCCTTCTAGACAGATTAGTGCCACACTCAGAGCAGTGAACAAAGTCAGTGTTATTATTATCTCCACAATACAGCTGGGGAGCTGAGGCTGAGAGAAGTGCTTCCCCAAGGCTGCCTGCTGAGCTCACAGCAGTAGTGGGAGCCAAACTAGCAGAGTGCTGATTCTCAGCCCAGGTACTTAACCACTCAGCTCATCATAACAAGCCTCTATGGTAGGTTAGGCTGAGAGCCGGCGGTAACTCACCCAAGGTAATCTGGTAAGTGGAGATGAGTGCAAATTTGAACTTGATCTTACAAGTCTTAATTCAGTACTCTGACCACAATGCATGCTGACTGTCTAGAACTTTCCAAAACATCTCTTCCCATGTCATGGATGTAAGGAACCACTTAAAATTACACCTCTAGTTCTAGTCATGGGGTTAGACCGGGCAAAATCACTCATTAAGCAGAGAGTGACAGACATTGAAAGACAAACAGATTTACTTAGAGCGCCAGGTTTTATTTCTTCAGATACTACTAAATATATTGCAGCTTCTGCAGCCTATTTTTACTTTCTTGAATCCTTTAACTCCAGAAGGGCATTTACTTTAGCTAGAAGTTCAACTCTACCCTCTGCCGTTCTGGAAGGAAAGTTTAAAGCTGTCCCTTACTTTGTTCCTGTCCCCTAAGAGAAATTGACTCAATGGAGCACATCTTCTTTAACTGCCCAAGTTATAGTAAAATTAGAGCGGAAACCATCAGTCCATTAGTAGAAAGATTCCCTGGAAGTTCAAATAAAATCAAACTTGATTATCTTTTGTCTGATCAGAATCACCAGAGAACACGTCAAGTAGCAAGATTCTGTGCCCAGGTCTACAAGCAACGTAAATCTCATAAGGCAGACTGAATGTATTTTAACCTTTTAAACAACTAATTTATGATGATCTTATTTTTTTACTCTTATATTTATTCATTGTTCTTCCCCTGTATCCAGTCTCAACTGTTTTTAAACTGATTTGCAAATGGTTTTATATGTACTGGTAGCAGACTGTAATAATAAACTTGACTTGACTACCTCTAGTTATTTTAAGCAAGGGAGTATGAAGACAGCTAACAGAGAGACTTTCACAGGGTGGCCATCTATTCATTTTTTACTCAGACACTGGAAGCTGATGTGGTATATTCAGTGCCCAAAAAACCCTTTGAGACAGATTTTCAAAATTTAGAAATAACTGGAGACGGAAACAGATTAGTTACAGCTATAATAGTATTCAGGGCTTTTTTTCAGGGGGAACGCGAGGGAACGGAGTTCCAGAACCTCTTGAAAATGGTCACATGGCTGGTGGCCCCACCTCCTGATCTCCAGACAGAGCGGAGTTTAGATTGCCCTCCGCGCCACATGGCGCGGAGGGCAATCTAAACTCCCCTCTGCCTGGAGATCAGGGGGCGGGGCCACCAGCCATGTGACCATTTTCTCTGAGGGCAACCCACTGAGTTCCACCACCTCTTCCCCCCCCCAAAAGCCCTGATAGTATTAAAAACTTTATATAAAAATAAACTTCTGCTGTATCTTACCTCTGTCTGCTCTGTAATGCTGCCTGCTTTTTCGGTTGCCAAATGCAGGCCTCTGTGCTCTTCAGTGCTTATTGTTACATCTTCCCCACAATGTCAACCTAAGTAGAATTGCATTGCTTTAGCTTCTAAGTCCATTTACTTCAATGGGCTTAGAAGGGTATATGTCTGCTTAGGAAGGCATTGGTAGAGTGTCCCGCATTCCTCTTTGCCCACTCCTATATTTGCCGTGTTGCAGTGGCAATGCCTTCCTGTGCCGACTCTGCCAAATGCCTTCAAATGTCCTCCTCAGAATTTGACTTGTGTGTGTGTTTTTTTTTAAATTCAGTTTTCCTTGTGATAGCAGAAATGCAAAAAACTCAAAGTGGTTCTAGGTTTCAGAAAGTCACTGATTGGTTGGAAGGCACTTTTGTCATGGCTGGAATCAACTATTCTCAAAAAGATTCTTTCTTACAACCACATTTTTGTGTAAAAATCAGAGCAAAATCCTCCTCAAGTTTCAGTTTACGTTTGCAAAGTGAACCAATAAAGATTGGTGGCTCCTCCAGAGCAAACAACATCAGGCTGTGCCTGTTTTCCTGACTGATGGCCAATAACTGGGAAGTCAAAGTTGGAAATGCCGCCTGCATTAAATCAGACCGGAAGAACATTATAAGACATGGGTGCCACAATAAATAAAGACAGATCTTTTCTTGCTTCATCTTAAATTTGTATATACATTCATGCCAAGTTTAACAGAGGAGCTGACCTTGTTTTCCAACCAGAAAATGGAACATTTTTGCCTTCTATGAATACAGATGCTCCGGAGAAATAAATTTTAAAAAAATTGTTAAAATTGCTTGTAAAAAAAATGTTTCAAGGTGGGATTGTGATTTGAATGTGCTATTAATGCTGTTCCCAGAAATCCAAGAAATGAAATTTTAAAAAAGATATTTTGGGTGTGTGATTCTCTGGTGTGATGTTAGAATTTGTTTCAAGGTGGTGGGCTGCGTGTTGTGATTCGAACATGCTATTAATGCTGTTCCCAGAAATCCAAGGAATGAATTTTTTTTAAAAAAAAATTGGTGTGTTTTTGGTTGTTTTTGATTCTCTGGTGTGATGGTGGAGGTTGATTCAATCTAGGACTGTACATTGTGATTTAACAGTAATATGATGTTTTTAATTTATTGCTGTTACCAAGAAATATTTTTTTAAAATGATTTTTGTGTGTGTGTGAATCTCAGTTGTGTTGGTTGGCCACATAGGGAAGCATGGAGAGTGGTTGGCCAGCCAGCTCTGGGGGTGCTGGGGAATTTTGGAGAGTTTGTCTTTGGTTTTGTTGGGCTGTTGTGGGGTGGGTTATTGAGGGGTTTCTGCCTGTTGCCATGGATGCCACATTCCATGTGTTTCTATTACGGGAGTCTGGATTTTCCCACAATAGAAAGTGGGGTGGCTGGGGGGGGGGTCAACCTGCTTTGGGGAACCATTACATGGCCCCTCAAAGTCCAATCTCCCTGATGCTTGGGTGATCTCCAGAGGGCAGGTAGGAGTAGGTCTTCTGCAAGTTTGGTGCATTTTGCTTGCAAAATGCCACCCCCAGCCCCCTAGAACAGCCCACTAGTTTTCAACACATGGTTCAGTTTGGTTTGGGTTGAATTCAGAGGATGATTCTGTTCCACATAATCAGTGGTTCAAATGCCCCTCAGCCAATCATAAGAAGGGACAAACATAGAGTCCTGTGAATGACGCAAGTCTACTATGTTTATTAAACATGGAGGAGCAGAGGTTACACAGAGAGTAAAGGGTTCCCTTGTGTCCAATGCTCATCAAGGCTACAATAGCTGTGCAAAGCATTTTATACCTTTTGATTAATTACAATAGTTGTTATTCTATTGGCTCAGATATTACTGTGGTCCCAATTGGCTCAAGTGGGCTACCACCTCTAATGATACAATAGTCCAGGGGTATTCTTATTGGAAGAAATAACTTTGGTCAACAGAATAATTACAATATTTCCTGATCACTATTGCTTATCATATCAGTGCTTGTTTTATCTTTAGAAAGAGTCTAAGCACAAGAGAGGAACCTACTCATACAGTAATGAAGGGAAGTGCAAAACACAAGAGTAGGCAAAACAATAAATCACTCTAAATAAATGTATTAAAAATATTCTAATGGAGTAACAAAGACTCTCATATAAACAATAAAGAAACGGTCAGTAACAACATTCAATATACAAAAATTAGCCAAAGCAGTAAAGAAACGGTCAGTAATACATTCAATATACATGAATTAGCCAATCATTCACTACCAACCACCGTAAGTGCACCTGTATAATAACGAAAAGTCAATGAAAAAGGAACATGTCCTGAATGAAATCAATCCAGACTTGGTCCAGTAAAGGTAAGTCCAACAGTATATTCAAAATACAAAATGCAATAAAGTAAGCCGATCTCTAGTGCCAGGTGGAGAACAATCCAAAGGGCTACTGTAGAGCTGCCCGCTGCGCCCGACAGACAGAGCCGGCTGGGTTCCGCTGTTTTGTGAAGATCACGTCATCAGGGGCGAAATTCTACCACCAACAGTCAAATGTAACTTCTTGCACAGAACCAGAACGGTAAGTCACGTGCCGCCTGTTACTTTGCCGAGATTAACTGACTTATCATTATTAGGGAGAGGCCCAGAGACTATAAAATCCTGGGCACGAATGCTGCCCCTGCAGAACCTCAGTCTGCGTGTCTCCAGGACTGGATCCGAGAGCACCTCTGTCGCAAGAGGGTGCCCAATGAGGAACTAGACGGCCAATCAACAAGCAGAAGGCATAATCTATCCTTAGCCCCCAACAAAAGAAGCTTACAGTCAACGCCACCTACACTTTGTACCAGGAGTCTGCAGAAGTCGATGGAATCCAGGAGGATAATAACAGCCCTTCCTGCCCAGCCACCTGTGTGGGGTTGGTGGAGGGCTGCATAACCAGGCAGAGTCAGTTGGGACAGACACACCGCATCATTTTCTTCTAACTGTGTCTCTGTTGTGCAATTTCCTCTTTCTGTAACATCCTGGAGAGTCAAGCAGTTTCGTGCCTCACTGATCTGGTATAGAGAAAAGGTGAGGGGAAGAGGGGCCCGGCATTGTCACCTCTCCAGATGCTACAGAAATTAGACAGGCGGAGAGAAGCCAGATACTGGGCATCTTTGAAAAACCTCACCCCCTATGAGGCTAATAGTTTCTTAGAATGAGTAAATGTTGGAACTGATAGTAACTTTTTATTATATTATGTGCAAAATTGTCATCAATTGCCTCACATACAATAACAAAAAAAAAAAATTAAAATAGCAATTTATGATATTAAAAGCTTTCCAGAATGAGCAAATGCTGGAATTAAATATGGGGAATCTTCCCCTTAGATAAATGTAAAATTTAAAAGAAAATTTTTGTTTGTTTCTTCTCCCTGTTGGAATATCGCTTCTCTTTTGCTGAAATATCATGTTTCTTAGTAGTTTCTTATTATTTTGTATGCTAATGGATTAACATATTAAATAAATAATGGCTAATTCTTTTATTAAAGATTAGTTTGCTAATTGTAGATAAATAACCATAAACATGAATTAACTCATTGTTGACAGAGGGATTTTTAAATTGTTTTTTATTTTTCTTAGTTGTCTATAAATTTGATTACTTATATTATAAGTAATACTTATACTACTTATATACTTGCCTAGAGTAATTGGTACGTTTTGCTTTGTTTTGAACTAATACGAATCTAATGTTGGTAAATACTATATAGATGCTTATAGTCTCGATGGTTGTTGTGGGTTTTCCGGGCTGTATTGCCGTGGTCTTGTAGTTCCTGATGTTTCGCCAGCAGCTGTGGCACTGAGAGATCTCTGTCTTTTGGTGCTACACCTCTGAAGATGCCAGCCACAGCTGCTGGCAAAACGTCAGGAACTACAATGCCAAGACCACGGCAATACAGCCCGGAAAACCCACAACAACCATCGTTCTCCGGCCGTGAAAGCCTTCGACAAAGCTTATAGTCTCATTCATGCAGGATCCTTAACAACAGGTGGAAGTATAATCTGTATTGCTGTGGTCTCTCCGCTTGGAATTGAGGAAGAGGTGTGAAAGAATGAAAAATATTTCATATATTTTACTCATATTCTGTAGGTACTACAATGTATTGTTATTATTATTCAATGTATTTACAGCATATATAATCTGTTAAATTTATTTAATAGCTTTCTGTATAAGGTTCTATGCACTATAAATTGTTTTTCCCCCTATTTCTTAAATAAAATCTATTAAAAAAAGAAAAAGAAAAATCTCACCCCCATCTCTCCCATGTCCACTGAAATAGACCATTCATCAAACATCCTGCTGTGAGCCACCGGCAAGGAGCCCACAGCCCTTGTGTTCTCACCCTTCATAGGCACCAGGTTGTTCATTAGTTCACTTCTAGTTGCTGACTCACTTGCTTTATATGGTTTTGTGTATTTTTAATCATAGTTTTCTTACTGTGATTCTCTGGTGTGAAGTCAGTCCTCACAGGGAATAATGCGACTGGGGGATCTTAATTGGGGGGGGCATAACATGGCCCCCCAAAGTCCAATCTCTCTGAAACTTGGGTGGCTGTGGGAGGAGAGTTGGGAGAGGGTCCTCTGCAGGTTTGGTGCATTTTGCTTGCAAAATGCCACTCCCAGCCTCCTGAGAACCTTCTCCCCGAGATTTCCCATAGGAAACAATGGAGATAGGCGGTGGCTGGAGGATCTTCTTTGGAGAGCCATAACATGCCCCCCCCCCGAAGTCTACTCTCCCTGAAACTTGGGTGGCCATGAGAAGAGGGTTGGGAGAGGGCCCCCTGCAAATTTGGTGTTATTGGGGAAGAAAATGACCCCCCCCCCAGACCTCCCAGATAGCCTGGAGCAGTGTTTCCCATTGGAAACAATGGCCGAATCTTCCCTAATAACCTCAAATCAGCTTAAATACCAGAATTCGGGTTTACCCGAATTTTTTCCCTGCTCTGGGTAAACCAGAAGCAGGAAACCCGGATCTTTTGGGGGTGCACACCCCAATTCGTGATTCCCTTTTTGTCACTTTCTTAGTCCTTGTCTGCTGCATTTTAGAAGTGATGGGAAGATCTTGCCTTCATTTAAATATTTGTATTTTGGGTACATTCTTATCATCATAACAATATGTATATATTTGGAACTATTTCAGCGCAAGCATAATCGGAAGATGGGCATTCCATTCCCCATGAGTCCCATTGTTGCTAGGAAGTGATTTTTACTCACAAAGCTGGAACTTGGTTTCATGGCTCTTATTAAAAGCAGGCACATAAATATATTAATAGCTAAAGAAACTCGAAGTATAGGCAAGCCAGATTGAAGAGAATCCCCCCCCCCACCTCCACGTTCACCGCCAAGCTGATTCATCTTGTATCTCACAGTCTCATCTGATGTTACCTTTAGGGCATTGGCATTGCGGTCGCTTGTGCACAGTTCCAGTAGAGATGTTACTGAATTTTCTGAGTGCACTGTTTTCATTTGAAAATCCTGTTATTTGACATGGATTTTTCCTACTCCGGGGGGAAAAGCAGGCTTTTTACCCTGATCTACTAATAAAATGTGATGGAAAAATTATTGTTAATCTAAAAATGGTGCTTGCTTTCTCATCAGTGGTTTAAAAGTGGCGTAATAGAAACAAATTGATCAGACTCTGTGACATATATATGTGAGACAAAAAGGCTTGCAGCAACAGTGCATAAGAACAAAAAGAAACAAGAAAATATATATTTGTGCATTCCTATATCCCAGTAACGTCACGAGATTCAGAATATATTGAAGGAATAGAGGTTACAGCTCCTCCTCATGTGACAAACTCCCCCTCTGAAGAACTCATTCTTTGGATTACAGTTAGGGAGCCAATGTCCCCTGGTGGGGGTAGGGGATCCCCTGCTCCCACCCTCTGCCCCTCGCCACCACTCACCTGACTGGCAGGGGTGGGAGGAAAGGTGGGGGAACAGGCCTCCTGAGTGTGCTTGCAAAGGCAGCATGACAGCATCACTTCTGAGAGTGATGTCATCATGCCACCTTTGGGGCCCAAATCAGCCAGATGAGAAGCACAAGACCCTGTGCAATGATGTCACATCCTGGAAATGATGTCATTGCACTGACTTGGGAACATGTGTATACTTCACGTACAAGAAGTCAAACAATAAAATGAGTGCCAATTTCCGTCTTCCCACCAGGTGGGTAAGGGGACTTGGCAACCCTAAATATATTATTTGGGGTGTGCATCTAGAAAATTTCCATTTCCGTTTCAGTTCTGTAGGTTCCAGAATCATTCAGTTTCATTTCTAGTTTGTTTCCATTCAGCTGGTCCTAGCTCAAAAGTGATCCATTTGTTTTTTTTTTTAATTTCTGTTAGTCGCGCATGCACATGCACAAATGCACTTTTTTTCAAGAAGGAGTGGGGAAACAAGGCTCTGGGGAAGCTGTTTTCATGCTTAACCAAAAATAGCACCAACCGTTAGTCTCCCTCTTAGTCTAAATGTTTCATCCACTGAGTTTTTCCTCAGGCACAATAACACACATGTGCACAACAACAACTACAGACCAGTAGAAAGTGAATGTCAGTGGGTGGAGCAACAGGGCATTCCCGAGTAGGAGAGTGCTGCAACAAGTACAAAGCTTCATGTTTACTTTTTTCTTTTTCTACAGTCCCGTCAACTTACTACCTTTGCATTCTGCTGTCCCCTGTTGGTTTCATCTTTCCTTGTTCTTTGCAGTTTTGTTCCCAACTTCCCACAATAAGAGGTGAATCCAAATCCAGGAGGTACTAAAATGAATGACAAGAATGCCCACTGAAAACAACGGGAGAGGCTTGAAGGCCCATTGGATACAATGGAAGCCACGAATGCCAATTGACTTTCATTGGCTCCACCAAAAAGTTGCAATGAAAACGTGGAAAGGAGCTAGAGAATTGTGCTCTGGGGCTGGAATGATGGCCTCAAGAATAGAATGACAGACCCTGCAACCAGCTAAACTACTCTGGGGCTGGAATGATGACTCCTGAGACTGTCATTCTACTGTGACCACTGTCATTCCAGAGCAGTCTCTCTTCCAAACATTTCTGAAGCTTATAGAAAGAGAAAAGAAGGGTCTCCCCTTGTGAGGGCCTGACTGGCAGAGAGGAAGAAAATGCCATTTCCCAGGTAGCGATGGCAGGGAATGCATGCCTGTGCATTCCCTCTTTCCACCAACAGCATTAATTAATAACATGTCTGCTGCCCAGCGCCTGCATGCTGCTAGAAAGTACAAGACCAAACTGAAACACACAAACTTTTTAGTGGGAGAGGCTTGTTTAATTTTAGTTTCCTGGTTTGGGTTCAGAACTCTGAAAGCTGGGCCGATTCCAGATGGCCAGAAATTGCGGTTTTTCTGCGGAAATAATCGTTTACCGGCCACGCGTTCACTTTCGTCTCCATCCGCTTTGTCTCGCAGCGTGCCGTGCCGTCCCGCTTCCGGATGTTTGCACAGCCAACTGAGGTACCCAGGATTGGTTGTTTCCTCCCCGTCACAGTTGACGTCGGGGGCCTTCATTGGTTCGCAGCGTCGACGTTTGTGCGCTTTTGTGCATTTGTGCGTTTGTGCACATTTGCGCAGTTTGATGTGCGCAAACGTACGACTGCGCAAATGGCACCCAGTTTAAAAAAAAAATTAAGGGAATATTGTTGCCGGCCGGCCGGCAAAGGAAGGAGGGAAAGGGGAGGGCCTCTCCGCGGCGACGAAGCGTCCAGAAGTGTGAAAACCCGCAATACCGCGTTCACACCATCCGCTTATAGAGCGCAACCGAGCGCCATGGACCGCAGGTAAGCCGTGACGGGAAATTGTGGGTTTTTACGAGTGAGGTCGCTGAAAAAGTGAAAGCGCTCGCTCTATTTATGCCCATCTGGAATCTGCCCTGCTTTTAACAAGCTGAACCAATTAGTTCTGTATGTAATTTTGGCTCTTTTTTTCCATTATGCAAGACCACTTCAGGCTGAATCATGTCTCACCAAGTTTATTGCTAAACAACAAATATTTACATGCACTGAGGACATTGAGATGGTGGCCCTTGTTTCTTCAATGGCCTGGAGAACAAGGCAAAGTATTTCGTGGTCAGATTGGGCGTGTGTGTGTGTGTGCTTGATCGTCATCTTGTCTTGCTCTCCTTGTGCTGTATGGGCCAGAGCTTTTATCAGTTCTAAAATCGACCCTCTTGCCTCCCTACAGACTGGTAACATTCCACTACCATGAGAGGAGGAGACCTGTCCTACTTTCACTCACCAGCAGTTTAATACATACTAACTTCCCTCCCCACCAACCTCCTTGCCAGTATTCTGGATCTGTGCTATTATTACTGGCAGGGAAAAATCGGTCCCCTTCAAAAGTGAGGCAGGTGGTGACTGGAGGCAGGGCCTTTTTTTTTCACTGCACCTTGTCTGTGGAACACTCTTCCCCCTTGAGGCTAGCTTAGCTTCTCATGTATTGTCTTTTAGGCATTCCTGTGCAAACGTATTTTTTTAACCAAGGCTTTTTAATTAGGAGCTTTATCTTTCCAGCTTTTTTAACGGTCAGTTTCTGATGTGAAGCCTGTTTTAACGTCTTGTTTTACGCAATTTATGTCCCTGGGGTTGTGTTAACAGCTTGTTGCGTTTATACTGATAAGTTGCTTTTTAATTGTAAGCCACCTCAAGCAGGATGCTGATGAGATGGCACAGAAATCTATTAAACAATACTGTCCATAACTTCTCTTATTTCTTTGCACGAGATCCTCTCGTGCTGCTACTCCCATGTAAGCACGGTTTCATTTTCCAGAATAGTGAAACTGATGTGGGGAAGAACCATGACATTGTTTCTTCCATGTGATCTAGATCTTCCGGCATCACCAGAGGGGTGTGGTTTAGAAAAAACACAGACTACGGGGTCTCCACAAACCCTAAAGGTAGAAGGGATGTTTGGATGCACAAACCAAACCAGCTTGACATTGCCTAAGAAACCTTTTTCTAATGTGGCTTATCTCTATTCCTTTCCTTGGTGTCTACTTGGTGTCCAGCTATTTATTTAACTATTTATGTGCCTTCTTATAGAAAACAAATGATTCTGCAGTGAGTCATTTGGTTTCTTCATCTTTAGATAGGACAATACTGCCCAGTATCCAGTCACATATTCTAAGGGCCAAGCTACACATGACGAATGACACTTGAACGGCAAGTGTGTTTCTCCCTGTTCACTTGCCCTCCACTCAATCCACTTGCCGTTCAAGTGTCATTCGTCATGTGTAGCTTGGCCCTGAGTCCCCTTAAGTTTTCTTAAGAAATGGCAGCAATTGGCACTGGTTCCCGTTCCCATTGAAGCCCAGTGGGTCTCATTTATTTTGTACCTTGTAGTTATCAGACCCTCGGGAACAATATGCAGAGGATGCTCTGCAGTAGGAGTGGGGAATTAGTACACATTCTCTCAGTGCCACTTGACTTTGTGATGGACAGCAGTTGTTAAACAGAAAATAAAATGGCACATGTGACACAACAGAGGATCCAAAAAGACAGAAATTATTTCTGCATACATTAGAACACCAGCTCACACAGGGCAGCTCTAGTAAAGTAACCCTTCATACAACATATTAAGTTATAGAACCAACTTCCACAAAGTGTGGTGATGATGACTACTGGCTTCAACTCCACACGGACTAAGAAAACCATAGAAGATAGCTACAGCTCTTAGTTATGGTAGTTAAATGATATTTCCAAGCTCAAAGGCAGAATATCTCTGAATATCAGAATCAGAATTCAAGTCCCATAGCTCTTTAAGGACCAACAAGATTTTCAGGGTATAAGCTTGCAAGCTCCCTCCATCACATAGGTACTTTTCACACTCATGGTTTAACGCGTCATTTCCAATCAGTTGCCACAATCGCTGTGGCTTCGGCTTGGCACCTGTGCATTTCATACTCCAGCTGAACCTTCAAATTGGTGTCCCACATTTCGTTTCATACTTGCTTTGAAGCCCTGAGTTGGTTGCGCTGTTTAGGGGCTTTCAAGAAGTGCATGTCACCTTTTTTTTTAAACTTTGAGCATGCATAGTAACGTTTCAATGTTACTACATCTTCTGACCAACAAAGCCTCTCCCCCCATGCCCACCCTTCAACCACCCACCCCACCTCACTCTTCCCAGGAGTAAGGAAGGACTTCCCTTCCCAGGGGTAAGGCACAGTGGGGGGAGAGCAGACTCATACTCAGCCCCAGTTCAGCTGAGATGCACTGAGCCAGGCTTGGCTGGGGCGGCTGCTCTCCTGCTCCTGGGCTGCGGAGCAGGAGAGAGGCCACCCCGGCCAAGCCCTGGTTCGCTGTATGCTCAGCTGAGGCATGCTGAACTGGGGCCCGGGGGCAGCCCTGCTCCACAGCCTGGGAGGGCTGCAGAGCAGGAGAGTGGGCACCCCAACTGAGCTGCATCTCAGCTGAGCAAGGGCTGGGTAGTGTCTGCTCCCCCCTGGGAAGGGAAGACTTGCCTTACCCCTGGGAAAGGAAGTCCTGCCTTACCCCAGGGAAGAATGAGGTGGGGGTGGGTGGTTGAAGAGTGGGCATGGGGGGGGGGCTTGTCGGTCAAAAGATGTAGTAACATTGAAATGTTACTTCACATGCTCAAAGTTAAAAAAAGGTGAAGTGCAAATGGAAGTCCTGCCATACCATTGGGAAAAGTGGGATTTCCGACAGGGAAATCTCCCACCAAGTTCTGGCGGGAGCTCTTGCAAGTAGCAGAGACTGAGCAGGGGCTTAGCTCCGCCTATCATCTCAAGACCGATGGGCAAACCGAAAGGGTAGATCAGGAGTTGGAACAATTCCTAAGCTGCTATGTTAAATATCAACAGGATAACTGGACAGACATTTTGATTTTAGCTGAATATTGTTATAACAATGCAGTGCATACTTCTACAGGAGCCTCTCCCTTTGTGGCAGCTCATGGATATTAGGGGAAGGCCACACCGTTTGCTCAAAGTCCACCAGGAGCTCCTCCAGGGGATTTGAAAGACTGGTGGTCCAGATTAGTAGCTCAACGGGAAGTGATTAAAAAACCCTGGACAAAGCTAAAGAGGATTACAAGCAACAGGCAGGCAAAAAAATATCTGACCCATGGAAATACAAGTGGAAGACTGTATATATATCCACCAAAAAACCACAGTGGAGCAACCAAGTAAAAAACTTGGGTGGAAATTCTTTGGACCTTTCCTGGTGGTGAGGGTGATCAATGAAGTGACTGTAGAGGTGAAACTACCAAAAAAATTGAAAAATGTCCACCCTGTATTTCATTTCAGCCTCCTGAAGAAAGCACCCCCGCCCCTGGATAAATGGCACCCGAAACGAGGAGTTCCCCTCCCCCTGATTGTGAATGGACAACCACACTATGAAGTTGAAGACATTTTGGACTCTAAATTACATAGGGGTGAATTGCTTTACCTGATTCAATGGGTACACTTTAATAGAAGTAATGTGGAATGAGTAAAAGCTACTGATGTTAATGCTCCCAAATTAGTATGCAGATTTCACAAAGCTTACCCGAAGAAACCGGGTCCCCTGTGAGGGGAGGGGCATCTTAGGAGGGGCAGTATGTCAGATGCATCCTGCTTATCTGCCATGTGTGCCTATTATACTCTGTATTGTATTCTGAGCCTCTGAGAACGTGTAAAGAAATATCTGTGTAGCTGTCTACTGTGTAGCTGTGAATCGCTTATCTTGCAGGTGGCTATTTTCACTTTCTTGACTGGCCTGAGAAAGTATCCTTGAAGTGCTGGCCAGAGCCGTATCTCCCTGAGACATGACATGAGCTCATCCTTGCCTTCCCCTCCCCTACCCCATCCAACTTTCTGGGCCCTGCCCTATAACTAACATTGCTTTCCCGCTTTTCATCACTTCTGCCAGTGCTGTTGTCTGAGTGCACTGATACTGATGGAGCTCTAATAAAGAAACTTTTACTGGACTCTTGGAATATCTTCAGTGAAGAAACTGGGGATCTACCTGGCAGGCCCTGACACCCCACAACAGTCACTCGGTGAGGTGGGTGGAACTGAGAGAGCTCTGAGAGAGCTGTGACTGACCCAAGGTCACCCAGCTGGCTTCCAGTAGAGGAGTGGAGAATCTAACCTGGTTCTCCAGATTAGAGTCCCGCGCTCTTAACCACCACACCAAACTGGCTCTTGATGGTACCTGTCCTATCAAAGGGAACCTGTCAGAGGCATGTAGCTAAAACCTTTTAAACAGTCTCTGGTTCTTCTTTGGGGGGGGGACCCTTTCTCATCACTGTGACTCTCTAAAAATGCTATCCCTGAACTTGAAAGTGGGTGCTGAGTTGATTTGGGGGGCAGAGGAGATCAATGATACTGCCAAAGGGATGGGGACTGTGTTGAATATTGAAAAGAGGAGCAACTGCTTATTCAGGATGAAAAATGAGGTTTTTGAAACCACGGAGCAAACAAATAATTTGCTATTTGCATGAATGAATGTTTTAGAAGAATACAATGGATAAGATTTTTTTTAAAATTAAGAGCATATATCAGTAGCTTAAGGGCTGTTTGCCCGTTTTCGCCTTAGAGGACATGAGATTTTCGGGGCCACAATGTTATTACTTTTATACATCTTTCAAGTTTGTTTCCTCTGCTCTGTAGTTATTAGTTGTATATTGTGTTTTGTTATTTTCTTTTTAATTAATTATTTACTTTACTTAATTATTATTAACCTTTCATTATTATTCCGAGCTGAGCTTGTCTGGCTGGCTTGTCTGGCTGAGAAGGGTGTTATTAAGTTTTTTATTTTTGTTTACTTTTCTTTTTGACTAGAGCTCTGGGTTTTGTTTTGTTTTTTGGTAATCTGGGTGGTGCTGTTTTGCTGTGCTCCCTGAAGATAAAACTGTAGGCTGTATATTGTGTTTTATCTATTTATTTGTTTATTTTAAGTGGAAGTTAGCTGGCTCAGTTGACTGAGAAAGATGCTCTATGAGCCTTCAGTTCTTCTGGACAGAGGTTTTGTTATGAATAGAGCACAAAATTGGTGATTACAATGGAGAGGAAAAGAAATTACCCTTTTGAGGAATTTTCAGTGCCCAAAAGGAAAAAAAAGAATGGATGATTTTCTAGATATTAGTTCTCCTACTATCTGCTCAATCATTGTTTACCTTTGTTTATATGTCTTAAATGTCCTATAACTCAAGCAGTTCCTGCTGCTCCCCTTGTTTGGGATCCCACCCAGCTCTAAGCACTGGACTATCAGTCTAACTGAACTTTACCAGCCACACATTTTAACAATTTGCCAAGGAGACCCTATCAAGCATTAGGTAAAGTAAAGATGAAAGCACTGAGTCATTACTGACCCATTACTGACCCATGGGGGGACGTTGCATCATGACGTTTGATTTTGTGGAACAACTGCTTGGGCTTGGAGAAGAAATGAAAGACAACCAGATAGTGGCATTATCACTGTGCAGACTTCCAGAGTCCTATGGTCCACTCATTAATGCCATGGAGACTAGATCAGAAGCAGATCTAACACTCGAATATGTTAAGGGCAAATTAACCACCACCCCCACCCCCCAACTGGGTGCGTGAGAACATTGTATCCACCACTTCCTCCTTTTGGCTATTATGTTGAGGTAAGCACAATAAAGCATCCAGAAGGAAATTGGATTTGCCTGGGAGGTGTTTTAGCACGAAGTTGAACTTGGAGAAAAATTCAGCCCATCACAGTTGTTTAGCTCCTAACCTGCGGGGCGTACGTAAAGCCTCGAGAGTCTTATGGTCTGTCCACACCTCAAAAGGTACCTTGGCCCCCTCGAGCCAATGCCTCCATGTGCTTAACGCCTAGTTGATGGCGGAAGCTTCTTCATCCCTCACTGCCCAGCGGCGCTCTGCATCAGAAATGTTTTAGAGACGTAAGCAGAAAGGTGCAACCTCCCGTTCTCATCCTCTTGTAATATGACCCCCCCCCCATTGCTACATCACTCGCATCCACCTGCACAATAAATTTGCTGTTTTCATCGGGGTGTCTGAGAACCAGTTCTGATGTAAACAATTGTTTTAGTTTCTCGAATGCGTTTTGGCAGTCTTTTGTCCATTCTAGTCTAGCACTAGGCATCACTCCTTGTGACCCTTTCTCTTTTGTTTTCAACAAGTCAGTCAACGGCAAACAGATCTGAGCAAAGATTTTTATGAAGGGCCTATAGAAGTTTGTGAATCCCAGGAACGACTGTAATCGTCACCTAATTTCCAGGGGGCCCCACCCTGCTACTGCTTGTACTTTATTAGGGTCCATTTTCATTCCCTCACCCGAGATTCGATAACCCAAGAAATCCAGTTCTTGTTTATGGAATTCACATTTAGACAGTTTAACTGGCAGGTGGTGGTCCCACAGAGTTTTTAGTACCTCCCATACTAATTTCACATGTGATTCATATTCTTTTGAATAAATTAAAACATCATCAAGATAAACCACCACCACCTTATACAGGTGCTTGTGTAGGACCTCATTAATTACAGTCATAAAACCCCCCGGAGCCCCTTGTAATCTGAAATGCATGACCCAATATTCAAATTGTCCCAATGGGGTGTTGAAGGCAGTCTTCCATTCATCTCCTTTCTTTATTCTCACCCAGAACTACCAGTATCTTAAGTCCAATTTTGAAAAGATCTTCCCCTGAGATACCACCCCAAGTAGATCCCTGATGATGGGAAGGGGATAAGCATTCGACATCAAGACTGCATTAATCCCTCAGTAATCCATACATAGACTCAATCCACCATCCCTTTCCTTACAGAATAGCACTGGGGTGGCATGGGGGGGAGCTGGCGGGCCGGATAAACCCCTGAGCCAAGTTCTTATCAATAGATTTCCATAGTTCCTCTCATTCCCCCGGGCTCATAGAGTATAATTTCCCCTTTAGGAGTTTCTGACCAGGAATTAGTTCAATGGCACAGTCCATGGCCCTGTGTGGGGGAAGCTCAACAGCCTCTTTTTCATGAAACACTTGGTTCAAGTCTCTGTACTCTGGAGGAATTTGCTCCTTCTCCTCCCTAGTCAATAGGGCCACGTCCCAGAGGGACGGTTCTGCCGAGCCCCACTCTAGGTTCCTTTTATGTTCATGGCAACTCTCCCCAGCAGAACGTAACTCCCGGCTTTGCCATCTTACGTGTGGGTCGTGATCCCACAGCCATCGTATCCCTAACACTAGCGGGAACTTAGTGGTGGCACTCACCAAGTAAGTCTGAGCTTCCAAATGACTCCCCATTCCCATTGGGGTACGTTCAGTTTCATAAATGGAGGTGTTCCCCTTCATCCAGGAACCACCCATCTGTTCAAATACAATGGGGTGCTCCAGCTTATAAACATTTAGTCCTAGTCCTGTGACCAGCGTGGGAGCTAAAAGGTCCCGAGTGCACCCTGAGTCAATTAAAGCTTGCACCCGGAAGTGGGTTCCCCTCTCGGGGTTAACTAATGTGACTGGCACATAGAACAGAGCCCCTCTATATCTCACCTCCTCAGGCGTGGATTTCTTTTCGACCTGCTGGTGGGGCCTCCTCACAGCACGTCGTTGGCATTTTCCGCTGGTATGGGTAGGCCCTCTTCTAGTTATATGGCAGGATTTCCGCTTTGGGATAAAGATCGTTAGAATTTAGACACACAGGGACTAGAAGGTTGGAGGGGGTAGGGGGAAGGGGAAGGCAAGGATGAGCTCATGTCATGTCTCAGGGAGATACGGCTCTGGCCAGCACTTCAAGGATACTTTCCCATGCCAGTCGAGAAAGCAAAAGCAGCCACCTGCAAGATAAACGGCTCATGTCTATACAGATTTTTTTAATATATAAATTTTTATTTTTAATTTTTATTTTTATTTTATTTTTAATTTTAATTTTAATTGCAAAGAAAAAAAACTACATACAGAAAAAGGAAAAAAGGAAACTGGGGGAGAGGGAAAAAACAACATATAAAAAAACACAAACTACAGCTACAAGTATTGCATTCCCTTCATAATACAATTATTTAAAGTTAAACTTTCTAATATGCTATTAAATTGGTAGATCTTATAAGATACAAACTACAGTCAGGATCAGGTCTTCTTCCCCCCCTTGCGTCTCAGTCTCAGTTCTCTCTGAACAGCTACAATAGCTGCGCTCACTCCCCCCTCCCCCCTCCTCCCTTCAGATTCTGAATCTTCTTCTTGCTGGAACTCTTGATGATTAAGCACAAAGTCCCTCAGTTGTACTTCCAATATTATCTTGTAGGCTTGGTCTTTATATCTGAACCAGATGCCTTCCGGAAATAACCATTTGTATTTTATATCACGCTTTCTCAGAAGAGCTGCAAACCTTTTGTACTTGAATCTTCTTTTCTGAGCTAAAAATGGAACGTCCTTCAATATCTTAACCTTGTTGCCAAGAAAGTCCAAGTCCACATTGTTCGAATTATATAAAATGGTGTCCCGAGTCTTCTTAGATGAAAAATCAATAATAATCTCGTGAGGCAGCTGACGCTTTGTTGCATATTTTGAAGATGTCCGACGGACTTCCAGAATATCGCTTTTTAACTCTTCTTTAGTTGCCTTTGCGGATGACGCCAAAAGTTCCGACACCAAATCCTTTAAGTTTTCACTTTCCTCCTCCTTCACATTCTGTAGACGCAATACCGTCTGAGCACAATCCACTTGTAGTCCTATCAATTGATTCTCCAAAAGCTTTACTTCTTTGTTTGTTGCTCTCATGAGTGTTGCATTTTCCTGAGCAGATTGCTCTGCCCAGAACGCTACATCTTTAACAGTTTTCACTTCACTTTCAACTGAGCCAACCCTTTGTCCGATTTCATTTAGCTTGTCAACAAAGGGCTTCATAGCTTCAACGACCGGCCATTTAACCACCTCTTCAAGAGATTCTCCCTTCCCTTGTAACACCGCCAGAACAGATTTGCTCACAGCAGGGCTCTGCTTTTTCGTCACCATCTTAGGGGAGGGGAGTCTGCCAACTAAGTTCCAAGACTCAGTGAAGGGGAATATATCCGAACCTTCTTAAGCTTCAACTCCCACCAATCCTTTGCATACGCTTAGAATGACAGAAGGGATTCGCTTACTTACAGGTTTTCACCTTAAATCTGCTTGTTGCCGTTCTCCATGGCCCGGCAGCACGTGATGTGCTGCGCAAGTCTGCCGGCCTCCATAGGAGCAGACGGGCTATTTACCCCCTGGACCAACTTCAGGGGGCTCTTCCTGCAGCGCTCCGGACCCTGACCCCCTGACTGGGAGTCCTGGGGGTTAACCCTCGCAGGTCAACCACCCGGTCAGGCTGCTCGGCCGCTTCCTCCCGGGCCTGCGGAAAGGAGCGTCCGACATGGCCGGGAAAACGAAACCGAATCTCGGCTCATGTCTATACAGTTAGACAGATACACAGACAGTTCTTTACATATTCTCAGAGGCCCCAAATACAGTACAGAGAATACTAGGCACACATGGCAGATTAACAGGGCACATCTGATATAAAGCTTGTTTCTTTCTAAAAGGAGCCAGACTTTTGGTGACAGAACCAGAAAGTAGGATGCAATGGATGGGGTCTGGTGTGAGCCATCCTTCTTCTTCTATCACCAGCAGGTGAAAAGCTGCTGCCACTGCGATAAACATCCCCCCAAAGAGATGATGCCTAATAGGTAGGAGCATTCCATAACTTGGAGCTCAGCTACCGCACAGAAACGTGGCAATATGGAGCACATGGCGCAGTAAGAGCAACTGGCCAGGTCCACCTGTGGATGCTGCTGCCATGTAGCAAGTTAAGAAATGGCCACTAATCATTAATATCATTCAACTGACTTAGCAGGTGAAAATGAGGGCACAACTGAGTGCCTACAGCTGCACTCCTGTTATACTGAAACATTTGTTCATGCTTTAAAGTAGGGTGACATTTTATTACTTGAGCTCTCCTCAAACACAAACACACATACACACAAAGAGAGAAAGTTACAGGAATATGCGATCCTTCTGACCTGCAGTAGTAATTATTGCTGTCACTGTTCTTCTCAAAAAAGACACAGAGCCATAAATATACACCAGCTTTTCTGAAGCTCTGGCAATGACTCAGTTGAAATGACTGAAAAATGAAAGGCAGTGCCTTTCAAAGGCGGAATTATGTCGTGCTAATTAAATAAAAATTTTAAATTAAAAAAGTCAAGATGTTGCACTGATAATAGCTTTGGGCATGAAGTTTGTCTGCATCTATATGATGTTACTATGGTGAATTAGAATACTGACAATCAGAAATTTTCCTTCCTTTCAGTATGTTTTCCCTCTAAGATCTGATAATTAAGCAGCCAGCTTTTGTGCCTTCCCTTTTCTTCCTTCACTCTGCTGTGTCCTGAAGTCGTCCACTGCCAAACCTGGTTGGGTTCGCGTTCATACCTTTATTTTTATTTAGCAATATTGCACTTTTCCAATTTGTTCAAAATGACATGTCACTTAGAAAAGGCCTCACATGGCATGTATCCAATCATACGGCTCCTCCAACAGAGTTACATTTCCATTTGAGGAAGAGAGGGTAGAGATTTCCGCCAATTCTCCCATTCATAGTTGCCTCCTAAGCTGTTCCCCAGGATCTTCTGGAGGGAGGATTCAGCGAGCTGCAACAGGATGGGGAAGCAAAAAAGTCCCATTTTCTGGGATCCGTGGATGGTCCTTACAGACCACCACCTTCAGAGATCAAGTAAAGGCTTCTTCCACAGCATCTCTGTATCCCTCACCTTGCTCTCCAAAGGACCATCCTTACCCTCACACTAAGTGATATCCATCCATTTCACAAAAATCCCCTTTGTAGTTAATAATAATATTTTTCAATACTCTTTCTGAAAATGTTTATGTATTTGTTTAAATTGCCCTCACTTGCCCTCACTCTCAATTGCCCTGACTGATGTCATCACTCAAGCAAATCTGATCAGCTCTGTAGGGTTGTGAGATCAGCTTATTCACTATATTCTGTTGGATCCAGACTAAGAAAGCAATCCTAAACAAGCCTACTCAGAATCCTAACTGGGTCCATTCTGTTGGGCTTACTCCCAGTAAAGTGTTCTTCGGGTTACACTGTTAATCTTCCACTCACATTTGGCACTTTTATTAGTGGAATAAAAAGTTCCTACCTCCTCTTCCCACTGCTGCCCACTTATATCCCCCAAATGCTTCTCTTAGAAGACAGGGACCCCCCAGGAACAGCATGAGAGTCAAATCAGTGCCTGCAGAAGGAAGACGGAGTTAGTAAAAATGATATCACCCCTTTCAGTAGCAGAAAATTTACTCCTGAGTCCTGACCCAACCCATTGTTTTACATTGGGATTAATCATGTATGAGAAATCCATGCTGGAAAGAAGGAGGAGCCATCAAGGGAAACGGCATCAAGCAAAGCTGAATACTTGCAATTTAAAGGGTTTTTTTGGTTTAAAAAAATTACATCACCAAAATTGAGCTTGTCTTGTCTGAGCCCCATCCATGCCAATTTTTATTCTGTTGTGCTGTGCTGAACACAATGTATCCTGCTGTAACTCAATATCACTTTGCCAGTGTCATAACTATTTCTTTCTCAGGCTTTCACAGGTGTTTATCTGTTGGACTGTAACAGCTTCCAGTGTTTATGACCTTGTGCTCCTTCCCAGATTGTGCTATGTCTTGCTTCCTGGTAACTCAACTTGATATCACAAATATGTAGAATGTTCTCACACCAGGAGAGCGCCAAAGCCTTGTTTATGGTTGGGAAGGGGGGAAAGGAGTAAACTCGAATGTTAAAAGAGAAGTTTCTCTCACATGATGTCATTCCTATCAACTTCTGCTCTTGCTGCTTCGATGTCTACCTTGCTTCTAAGTAGTCCTATTGACGTATATATGGAAAGAACTGGATTTCTGAATAAAAGGAATGCAACCAAGAACCTGTGTCTTGCTGCAATGGTCCAGGGATCTGTCTGCCATATCCTGTCATCCATAGCCTGGCAAGCTAATTGCTAGATGTATACATCAATTACCTCCTCTCACAGGCACCAATATTTCAAAGCAAGATCTCACTTAACATACAACAATTCAATTGGTTTATATGGCCTGTAGACTGGTAATTTCTGAATGATCATTTTCACTTTGGCGAATATATTGGGCAGTTGGAGGTTTATAGAAACTCAGAAATGAGTTTTTATTCCCAATTATGCATCATCTCAGGCTATTACAGGCTTTCAGTATCTCTTTTCTCTTTCCTAACTTGGAGAACTAGGAGAGAGAATCGTTTTAATAATCCATCTTTGATTATTAATTAAGCTAATATTCCCAGACACAAAGAACATTATGCCTGCACTGAAAAGGATACATCTATTCATTTGAATGTGGCTTCTATGTTTTTTTTTTCATTCATAAATCTCAGAACGTTATATACAAGTGGAAAAATATAATTACTTTGTCAGAGAATTTTGGAGACAGCAACTTGCCTGAGGCAATTCTCTTGGAATAGACAGGCTGCATTGAATAAGGAATATATTAATAATGTGCAGAATTATTGACATTATTTAAATTTAAGATGAACCCAGAGTTTTTATTACAAAGTATGAGCAGTATTTTATGCATCTGTACTCATTTCCATAGCAAAGGCATGCAGCTAGCACATTCCACATTCAGTTTTCCTGTCCACATAAGAGTACAAGAGATTTGATATTTGCTGAACAGGTATCCAAACATTGAACCTATCTTGTTGGCAATGCCTATACACTGTAGAGTTGGGCTCCTCATATGATTGCTCACAATTCAAAACAAGCAGCATTCCAAGTAGTTTAATGTGTGTACAGTTTCCATTATGCAATGTCCATACTTCCAGAGTAGTTAGCTGTGTTAGTCTGTAGTTGCAAAATAGTAAAGAGTCCTGATGAAGAGAGCTGTGTTTCTCGAAAGCTTATGCTACAATAAAGTTGGTTAGTCTTAAAGGTGCTACTGGACTCTTACTATTATTCAATGTGATGGGCTAGCTGAACAGCCACCATTGATGCATGCTCACAATGTAATGTACTGCCTTGCTTGGATTGCATATGCTCTGGGGTCATCACTAGAGATGGGCACGAATCAAATTATGACCCCAAAAAACGCATGAACCAGGCCGGTTCGTAGTTTGTGGTTTGCGGGATCCCCCCTGCTGCCTGCCAGCTGATAGTTTCAAGGGACCTGCCGCTTGCAAGGCTGGAAAGGGCCCTTTAAACTGTCAAATGCCCCTTTCCCTGCCACTGCTAAGGCCAGAAAGGGGCATTTAAACCCCACGAACCATGAACTGGTTCGTAAACTTGCCCCAGTTCGTGGTTCCTGGTTCATGAAAACCCACGAACCACGAACCTCATGGTTCTGTTTTTTTGTGGTTCGTGCCCATCTCTAGTCATCACTGGGCAGGTTATGCATCTTTTGAAATCAGCTATGTTTCAGTGCATGTGCTGATTTTGTGCCTGCTCATTTGATTGTATTAATCAGTTAGCAGCATTCATCATGCTAGCACATGCTCAGAAGTTACTGGATCAAACTAGGCAACAGTATGGAAACGAACAACACAAAACAAAGAACATGCTGGGCTTTGAGTTAGACAAAATAGGCAAGGCTAACCACTAGTAGGGGTCTGATTACATGTTACAAAAAAAAAAGTTCTCTACCTTATCTTTTTAAATGTGTAACTGTTCCACATGGCATTTATCATTCCTAGCATCTGACTGCTTTGACCATGGGTTTTCACACTTAACCGAATGATTAGACAATCTTTTGACAAAGTAAATTATTTCCTTGTGTCAATAAGAGACTGCCACTGCATTTGAAAACCTTTTTGTGAGGAGAAAAAAACAAAAGACCATTCTTGAACCTGTCAAGATCAAATGCACCCAATTTCTCTTAATCTGCATCTTTATTAAAAGCTAATACTGTGCTTAAAAAGAAAAATGTGTGGCTATTGATTTAATATTGTCATAAGAAAACAGCTGAAATTCATAGAAGCTCTTGCTTGGCAAAATAAATTTTAAAAAAAGATAAATAGCTTTTTTTAACATGGAAATGAAAGGCATGTCAGACTGCTAAAGACAGGAGTTTATGTTTTTTTTGTTTTCAGGGCGATGTGAATTCTCTTCACCCTGTCTTACAGGGACAGAAAGTAAACAGGAGTTGGTGAAAAACACCCAGGTAACATCATGTGGTTTTTTTGTAACATGTAATCAGGCCAGCTGTGCAATTTCCCCCAACCACCCCAGTCTCTCAGCCCAGAAGGAATGAGACACTCAAGGAAACCACCATCTTTTGCATTGGGTGGGTGAGGGAGGGGAGTGCTCCATATTCCCAGTGCTGGGAATATACTTGCGCAAACAATTTGGGATCAAAACCAAATGAACGAACATCAAGTTAGCCAGGAAAAATTGGCAAAGCTAGAACAGGGAGATGCCGCATAGCTCCCCTTCTCCTACCTGCATCCCAGCAGGATCTAAAGTCCTTTCATTGTTTTTTTTCAGAAGAAGTTAATGGATGGGGATGGAGGAAAGCAATGAAGAAATGCACATGAGCAGAATATTTCCAATCCCATTTCAAACATTCAATAAAGCAAACCACTTCTGGTGTGTTCAAAAGTGCTGCTTGGGTGATATGAAGAGAGGAGAGATCAACCATCTCAACATAAGAGGAGTGGGAAAGCCCCATGCATGTAAACTGTAGGTTAGAGCATATACTGCTTCGAGCATATACTGGTTGTGCTTTAGAGCACGTACTGGTTATGCTTTACAGCAGGGGTGGGCAATTGTTTTGGCTCGGGGGCCACTTTGTGGGAGCGGAGGTTAGTGGAGGGCCGCACCTTTAAAAATGATTGCATTCATTAGTTAACTTTGCATTTCAGAAAAGGTATAAATTGTATCATAAAATCAATAAATATAAATTAAACAGTGGTAGTTTTATTCAATTTATTTATTGTGCTAATTTCATATCTATAGCTGCAAGCACATTTAATTTTAGAAGGAAATCTTGGTTCAAGGCGGATTTTTCTGACTGTCTTGGCGGGCCACAAAAAACTCTGTAGCGGGCCGCATGTGGCCCACGGGCCGCAATTTGCCCACCCCTGCTTTACAGCATGTACTGGTTATGCTTTGTCTCCCAAAGCATAACCAGATTAGGACATAAGAGAATGAGCTTTGATCTGAAATGTTCCAGGTTCAAATTGCACTTGGTTACAATTTTGTGGCGAGGCCAGGTATAGGTATTTGGATTAAAAATTAATAATGCAAATAAAAGACATTCACTAGGTGGCCTTAAGCAAGTCAATCTCTTTGGATCACCACTCCCCCAGTCTGAAATATGGAGATAATAATACTGATCTGCCTAGGGCTTTTTTTCTGGGAAAAGGGGTGGTGGAACTCAGTGGGTTGCCCTCGGAGAAAATGGTCACATGGCTGGTGGCCCCGCCCCCTGATCTCCAGATAGAGGGGGGTTTAGATTGCCCTCCGCACCGCCGAGTGGTGCAGAGGGCAGTCTAAACTCCCCTCTGCCTGGAGATCAGGGGGCGGGGCCACCAACCATGTGACCATTTTCAAGAGGTTCCGGAACTCCGTTCCACCACATTCCAGCTGAAAAAAAGCCCTGGATCTGCCATAAAAGACTGTTGTAAGAATTGTAATGATAATGCGTATGGAGTGCTTGGAACATGAAAACACTCATCATCATCATCATTAGAGGACATATTCCCACCTACTGAAGTCTGTCAAGTTCCTATGGTTTTCAGTGAGATTTCAATAAGCACAAAAGTCTTCTGTTGAAATCAGCAGAGTTTCAAAGGGCTCCTCTGTGGCAGAAATGGGCATGTGTGACTTGTGATCCACAAAGAAAAATGCACTTCAACAGCCATTGGGGGGGGGGGGGTTCCTCGCCATTGGCCAGATTGACCTTTTGTTATTTTCCTGCAATGCTTGGGGCTTTAAGGGAAATTCAGGCAGTAATCCTAAGTATGCCTTCATGGAAGACAGCCTCAGTGAATAACGCAGGACTTACTTCTGAGGAAACATGCCTGGGGTTCTTCCCTCAAACTCCTGAAAGGTCACTCACTATACATGGCTGCTAAGGTGCAAACAGCTTTGTGTTTCACAACTTGCACGGCCCTGCCTAATATTTTTGGAATATTAAGGAGAAACACATCCATTTTTATTTCCTTCTACAAGGGCACACAGATTGAAACTCACACTTTCTAAGCTGCTGTCCAGTCCACTGGACATAACAAAGAAAACAGGGCGTGTGTTACAGTTATTTGATTTTCTCACCCATTTTGACCAAGACGTTATGTGTTATATTTTCATTTGTATTTGCATAATGGAAGGTAGGGGAAACATGGATGAATGGTAGAAAGTTTATATAACTCTCTGAAGAACTTTAGAGGATTAAATTCCCAGGCGCTGGAATTGCTATTTACATAATAAAATTGACTGGAACCATCTACCATTCCACTGTGCTGCTGATCAGCTTGTCTGAAATCCAGTATCTCATCCTAGGGCAGACTGCCCAATTATAAAGCTAAATTGCAAGGAGCAGTAAATTTGCAGTATGTAAAAATATAGTATTATGCCTTAATTGGAGACCTGCAACAAGTCCAAACCTGGACTTCATGTATTTCTAAAATAGAAGTATGGGCTGAGTTGTGCCCTTGACCTGTGCAGAGCCTTATTTTGCTGTTATATAAAGTTGGCCCTGAATCATCTCAGCTGATGTTATCAGCACCTTTTATTCCTTTCCAATCAAGAACAGTCATAGCAAAAAAGAGTCAGTAGACTATACTGGTTCAAATGCTGGTGTCCGGGTGGGAAGACCTAAATTAAAATTAATCTAGACTGAAAGCCACAAAAATCACTAGGTGACCTTGGTCCAATCTTTCTTTTTCAGTCTACCCTATCTTACTAGATAGTTGTGAGAAAAAATGGGAACATCCCATCTATGCTACCATCAGGTCTTTGGAGGATGACTGTCATATAAATGTCCAGAATAAAGGAATTAATGAAAAGCAGAGCCAGTTTTAGAGTTAGCATGCCTCAGCATGTGCCAAAGTCCATTGTCAAGCAGAGGTCCTATTGCTTACAGAGATGCTAGGTCCTTCCTATTGCGATTGGAGATGTTATGCAGTGTTCAGGACTTTTCTTACCAGGAACTAGAAGATTGCTACCGTTGCACTGGGATATTTCCAGAAGAGTTCCTGCCTCCCATTTCCTGGTATAAGATGTCCTAGAAGAGGCAGAATTTGGTCTCTTTCACACTGCTCTTGGACCTCTCCGTGCCAATGGCTCTAAAAGGAGTGTGAGATAGCTGTGCTTTGCTCCATGTAGAACTGCCATATTAGAAGAGTGGGCAGCTAGTTTCTTTTGGCCAACCTTCTCTACATCAAATTATCCATTGGACTGGGGTAGGCGTTTTTTTCTCCAGCACAAAATAAAATTCAATTTCTAAAAAAAGAATCTGGTTTACCTCAGCTTAGATAATGGTAGTTCTGCTATGTTCGAGCACATTTCCTCAGTTCTTGTGCAAGGGTGTAACACACCCTCTAACTGAGACTCCTTTACTTTAAATGGCTCTATATTTCCCATTACACTGATGGGTTCTTACAAGCAGTATAAGTTTCCCATTATGTTTCATTGCAACTCTGGACAAGGAATTGCCTGATGGAGCTGGAATTGAGTACCTTGAATAAGAGGTGTTGGAAGAGCGTGAAAATTGCCTTCAGACATATCACTCTTTGAAGCCGAGTGCCAGCGACTGCAGTTGCTTAACAGGGGGGGGGGGCAGGAAGAGTGGGAAAATGAGAAAATAAAAAATCACATTTTGTGGGTCTGTATTACTACTGCACAGTGCCCTTTCTGCCATGGGAACGCAACAAATTAAAGCTCAGTTTTATTTTAATAGGCAGTTAGAAAAAGAGAAAGGTACAAGGTGCAGAGTAAAAACACAGTGCACTCGAGACTGACACAAATAGGGTCAAAGAGAAATGAGAAATCATAAGTCAAAATGTCTCATTGATTTAGAGCAGTGTGGGAAGAATGAGCTAAATTCTAATTGTGGCTGTCAGAGAGCAAAGCCGAAGGAAAGCGGCTCTGGAAAGAATGGGATTGTTTGAGAAAGACAGGGCATTCTTTCCTTGCTTCAGTAGAGTCATGGTTTGGTTTCATTTCCACCCAATGCAACAAAATGCAGCTCTGCATTGCACATTGCCTAGTTATGTATAATGAGTCTTCAGGCAAAGACATAGGGTGAATATCAGGCAGCACACGCAGCACCAGCTTTCACCCCAAAGCTATATGAGGTATGCACATTGCTGTATTGTACACTCTTGCTTGCTTTTCGTCTACTCTGGTGTTTGATTGCAATGCCCTGAAGTGGCTGAGAGCGTTCTGACG